>NW_028262313.1:13745057-14048087 GCF_047370975.1 Nipponia nippon
AAATTTGTCTCAAGTTTCAGACAGCTACAGGATATCCTTCCATCGCCATATTATTAGGATTTATTTCAAAGAAGTAAAAGTATGTAGGAGTTCCTCTTGCTGACAATTTAAAAATCAGAACGGTAAATTTTATTCTAGTGAAGTGGTTACAGAACTGGAATAAAGTTAGAGAAAAAAAAAGTATGAAATAAAAGCAGCAGTTCTGCAGAGAATATGCCTGGTATTAAGCTGTTACCTCACATTGTGTTTCTCTGCAGTATCTTTTGGCATTATCTCAGGCCTCTGCCTCTGTGGCTCTGTCTTTCAAAATGTCTTCTGCTCTGGTACCCCTCTCTAATTGCACTTGAACGTTATCAGGATGCTGTTGAGCACTAATGAGTCTTCAAAGCAGTATGTAGGGACTTCCACTTCCCTTTTGTTCAGGCTAATTAAGTCCGGGAAATTTTATATTGTGTCTTGATTAATTCTAGGAATTTGCAAGAATGCAAATGAAACATTGTTTATCTGGGGCTCAGTTATCTTTTGATATGCAAACACACTTTGATACACTGATTTTCATTACCATGATTACCTTCCTCTTTGGGAAGGCAGTTGAATTACAATTCCATACGACTCCTCCCTGCACAGAAGATGTGACTTTGGTTGTTTTATGTTTTTCATGGTTTCCTAATTGTATACAAATTCCATGTTGTAGCAGTTATCTGAACAATGTTCCTGTTAGTCTAGCAATATCAGGAATTTATCTTATTTTCTGTAAGTCTGTCTATGATCTATATTAATAAAACAGATGACTAACATGGTCCTGGATTCTTAAACACAGAGTACCTTTATGTAACTGAGAGGTTAACTGATGAATGATACTACGTAGTCTTTGCTTATTGTAATATTACTTCTTGGACAACTTTGAGACTAAGGTAGCTATGTTCTGCCATATGCTAAAATATTGTGAAACAGTAATGAAGTATTAAATTAACAAAGTAGAAATGTGGGGAAGAATTCAGTATGCAACAATTTTTTTCAGGTTTATACCTCTGAGGGACGTCTCTCCTGGAACAGAAGTCTGTGCTATGCTGACTGTCTGGACAGTTATTTTTTGTGCAGCTTTCTGCAGCTCCAAGGGAGCATACCCCAAACCATGGAACTAAGTTCAGAGTATTTTTATTTCTTTGGTCCTCATGGTTGTGTGTAGCTCATGCTTTTATTTACAGACTTACTGGAATCCTGATCTGAATTTTTATTATGACCTCAGGAAACAGTACTTGAAGATGCCATGTATAGGTTTTATCTGCACTGATTTTAACTGCAATTCTGCTGAATCAGTGTGGCAGGGTTTCTTCCTAATGGCAGCTATCTTTTCATTCATTAAAATACTGCTGTGCCATTTTTGGCCCAATATCCATCTTGCTGCTGCTACACGAATATGTCTCCTTCCTTTTTTGAAGTCTCGCATTTCTTGTACCTTGAACTGTGCTCTGGTGCACTGTTCTGGTGACAGACACAGCTAACAGGGACACAGATTTTCACACTGCCCTTGGGGTACTCTTACCTGTTATACGAGTCTCCTGTTCAGCACTCATTTAAGGCAAAGCCAGATAACTTAAACTTCATGTTCTGCACTGGAGCCTGAAACTGCTGGCTGAGGCCAGCACTGGTGCAGCAGAGAAGTGCCTGGCACTGACAGTGATTTGCGTTTGTCAGTGGAAGTCTGCAAGCCTGAAGGGGTGAAAAGTTCTCATACAATGAACTGAGAGATGCTGCTTCTCAAATGGCCCCTCAGGCTGCATATCCATGAATTGGAGCCTTGAGCAATTCCTTTTGCCACTGCACAAGTTGCAGTGGTGGCTTGAGTGTTGGTGCACTTTCTTCAGCTGCCTAATTGGGTAAAATGTTAAGTACGTGCCTTTACAACAAATGTATGTATGTGCCTTTAGGTCTTGGCATAGCAAGACAGTAACATGTAGGCTTGTTTAGAAAACCTCTTTTAAAATTTCTGCAGAGCACCTGCTAATGTCAAACCTCAGTATTTTCTTTCAGGTAGTTGCCCTTCCTTTCCTCCTCCAGAGCTCTCATGGTCCCAGAATACATAGAGATGATCTGCATTCTGCAGGCCTTCATCTTGACTGGTTTGGCTCAATTATGCCTAAGTCTTAATACATTTTCTAGGGGAGTCTTTGAGTAAAATAGTCTATATACCTATATTTAGTGAATAGACAGTTTTATAAATGCTATATTTAGCATATATTTATTTTTCATGAGCAAGATGCTGTTGGGAGCTCCTAAGGGACCTGTTTAATGTTTTTTCTAAACAGATAAGACAGAATTGATATATGAAAAATAAGCACTCATTTGGTTTCTTTGTAGCTGACTTGCCTTTGCATGGTGCTTCTCACTGGAAACACATATGGAGGACTGTTCATGATGCTATTTTAATTCTTAGTTTGTCTTTTAGTGTATGTTGAGTGTTCTATTATAGGGTACAGAGCTAGATAATGTGTTCAGTGCTGTGGATATAATAAAGCTTGTAAAGCTTTGCTTTCTAATTATATTCTATCTTAGCCCACAATGTGTCCATACATCTCTTCCTTATCCTGAAAGACACCCTAAACACTAGCAAGTGCCAAGACAAATTAAAGCACCCCATCTAAGTAAACAACCACATGGCAGAATCCATATGTTCTAAAATTAGGCTTATCTATGTTTATAACAATATATTACTTCTGCATCTAGAAAGGGAAATCAAACCAATTCCCTTGTGTGGAAAGAATCCATTGCATTTTGAATGACTATTAGCATATTAATCACTTCCGGTGATATTTTTCAATTTAGTCTTTTGAAGCCATCCCTGTAAGAGGATTTGCTCTGAAATAATAGTATCATTGCCTTTAAATGCATACTGCTTTTATTCAGGCTGATGTACCTTTTAAACTGTCTCTTATGTTAATGTGCTGCCCCAAAATGAACTCTGCATTTTGTATGAGAAACTGGGATCCAAGCTTTGCGTGCTTTATGGAGGTGACCTGCTGCGGAGTATGCTTTGTGACATGAGTGATTCCCAAACATTCCTCCCTGCTGCCCTTCAGTCCTGCTGTGCTGTATCATTGCTGGTCTCAGGCAGGGTTTCATGCATTTATAAGGGGCAAAACTGATGACCAAAAGACCTAAGGCAGAGGTTTATTCTCCTTGTGTCTCTGGGGTTTTGTGACACGGCACACAAAATGATGTCACTGTGTGTTCTGAGGAATATGCTGCATCTTAGAAGGGTTAAGGCTTAGTTACATTTGAGACACGGACATTTCCCAGAGGATGAATCTGTGCCAGACCTCACTGATTGCTTCTGTAATCTTTCTCTGTGGAGTTAAGAACCCCAATTGCTGTGCTAGTGCTATATTGATAATAGCAGAAGGTGGCAAAGTTGATGTTACACACGTGGGAATGATGAATGTGCATTGGTTTGGACTCTAGAAGAACAAAAGTGAACAGTGCTGAGAATTTTAATATTCCTCCTTGGATACCAAGGATTTGTGTGCATCTGGACTGATAGTAGCTAGATGTAGTAGTGGTAGAAAACTCAAGGCAATGAGAAGTATGAACGTGGCTAATTATTTTGACCAATTTTGGGGTTAGGAAGGCTGTTTATATTTGGATTTATTTTGCTTATTTTCATTTCTCTAGGAAAGCAATTTTCTGGCTGTAGGACAGATTAATCCACTGAAGAGCAAGACAAGTTTGGTCAGGACAGCTGATGCCAGTGAACAAGCTGAACATTCTGGTATTTGTACAGATCTGCCCAATACACTTAAAAAATCTAAACATGTACCTGCCTGTAAGCCTTATGTATGGAAAAACCATTTGTGACTACTTTCATTTTTTGACCAGTTCTATTGCTGTGACTTCAATGAACAGCATCTACCTTTCATAAGCAGGCTTTTTGATGCCCTGGTGCCCCTTGTCCTGTCTTGCATTATATTAAGCTTTTAGGTAGCAAAAATCTTGAAAGGCTTCAGTTTCTCAAAACACATATAACCTTGAAGTGAAATAGCATATATATCTACTTGGCTGTCTCAGTGAAAAGTGTTCTCATCCTGAACTGTGACTCTGTTGTCATGTTCCTGGCCAAGGTCAGAGAGTAATAACGATCGTGCCAAGGTCTTCCCTCTGGTAGCTTTTAGTTTCGGTAGCGAGTCTGACATTCGGAGCAGATGCAGCTGCTGGGCAGAAACCTAAGTAGCAGGGCAGTGTTTTATGCTGGGAAAATAGGATTCAGAGAAGTGGTTAACTAAAGTCTCCACTTGGAAATGCGAAAGGAAAGGTATTGCAATTTGTCTTCTGATGGCAATTACAAAGCCAAACTGAAAGCTCTGCTCCTTGTTGTGAGCTGCTTGTGTATTTGCTTAAAACTTGTTTTCTCTGAGAAATGTTTACATAATGGGTAAGAAAGTGTTACCTTGTGGGACTCCTGCTGTTCTCTGTGCATGACAGTAGTCCCAGTAGGGGTCTGTTATAAAAGCCTTTAATATTTTCAGTTTTTCTTTGACTGGAGAATTTGGGCCTGGAAATGTAGTGAAAGATAAAGCTTGCGGGTCCTAGGTGACAACTTTTACGTTTGGATGAATTACTGTTTCTTAACAGTTAGTGTCTCAGGTGCCTGCTTAAGCTTTTCCATAAAAACGTAAGAGTTAAGAGTGATGTCTTAGTTCTATTTTTTCCATGCTCTACTCCATGTATTAATTCAGGGCAAGTAAGGAATAGCAAACGTGCTGGTGGGTTACTGAGTCTTACTTCTGTGAGTAGCTCCTGCCTTCCCAAGTCTTTGGAAAGGAATTAAGAGCCCTGTGCTTGGCAGGAGGCAAACAGGAAAATGACATCTGCTCTGCTCTCTCAAATAGGTGATGCTGTCATGCAAAATGCCATTACAAGAAGACTGTCTTGGTCACACTCTGACACAGCTTCCTTCAGGAGTGTCTAAATTTCTAAGATGATGATTCACAAAGAGTGATACAGTTTTGAACTTCAAGTATATCTAAAAATAAATTGTTTCTGCAAACAAGCCCTTCTTAAAATGTTATTAAAAGGCATCATCTGTAAACCGATACACGTTCACGGAGATGGTAAAGCAGTCACTGAGAAAGCAGCACAGATGTACTCCAGCGTATGACTTGCACCCAGTCACTTATTTCACACTGATGTAAAACACAAAAGAATCGCTTGAAATAAGGTGGAGCTGTTATTGAAAAAGCAATTCATCGTATAACCAAATGCCTCTCAAAATGTCCCTTTGCAAAGCAATGACATAATACAAAGCAAGAAATACTAGAAGGTTATAAACTTTTGATGTCAGTTTATTTTGGGCATGCATTTCAGCTTCTGCTAAATATGTCTAAAATGAGAGATTGTTTACTTATATTTGACGTACTATGTTTTTCATTTTAAGTTTGCTATGTAGCACAATGTTGTAAATGCAATGACTGACTCAGTCAACTTATACCTGCAAAAAGCTTTTTAGCATATTTAATCTCTGCCTGTTTGGAGGTAGTTTAATTTATGTGCTAAAATGCTTGCGTCATGATATAAATTATGCTAAGAGGAAAAGTACAGTGGTTGGGGCAATCAGACTGAAAGTTGGTCTGTGTAATGAGCCGTCTGCAGAAAGTAAAAAACTGTTTGTTTGTTGAATATTTATGTGATCAGATCAAAGTGATTCTTTCCCTTCTTGCTGATGGCAGCCAGCAGTACAGTTGACCTCATTACTTATGAGGTGATTTTCCAAGTGCCCAACAGAGATGATCAAAACTGAAATCTAGCTACATTTTCACCACCTCATTCTTCCTGTGTATTTTGTTCCCTAGTTAAAAGGAAGGCAAGGTATAGGAACTGTCAGTGCTAGTGACAACAGTTGGACTTACCACTTAAAGCCAGCCAGGCAGAACTAAGTTTTCGAGCTTGAGCAGTAGGTGAGTAAAGTACAGAGATGCTTCTGGCTCCAGCGCTGCTCTGGCAAGAGGGAGTTACTCTGACCACTCTTTTTGTTCCCTATATTTTAGAGCTGCTGCAGCAAAGTGAACACACAGTTACTATATGAGTAAAATCCCCTGAGGACTGGGTTCTCTTGCCTCGTGGCCCTGTTATCTCCTATAAAACGTGCCAGGCAATCAGAGTTTAATCTCCGATTTCTCTCGTGTCTTCATCTACTCATTCCTTAATTGGTCTAGCCTGCCAACTGGATACTGAGCCACACTGGCAGCTTGTGTGACATGCATGATTATCCATGAAGAACTAGGACTAGAACTAGAATTGGCAAATCATTTCATGGAGTTTACTGATTAGCCAGCTGCTTAACATGGCTTTCCTCACAATTGAAATTACTGTGGTGCTGGTGGTAGTATAAAAACTTCTGTGGAATAGTGGAGAACACTGCCAGGACTGCTTAGGTTTGATCTGCTGAGCTGTAGATACAGCACTGAACTAAAAAATATTTGCTTAATGAAGAGCACATATGTTTTTGTCACATAATGTTTGCCACATGTTTAGCTTCAGCTGAAAGATGTCAGCAAAACTTGAAGTGGAGAGAAAGAAATGTTTGAATTCAGCCCCAGTTCTAAAGCCAGTGTAGGTGCTTCTGGGTATGAATGAGTAATCCCTCTTGGTTGGCAAGAATTTATGTAGTTATGGAGGAAAAAGCATGTTCATAGTCAAACATAATGTTATAGTGAGCAATGCTCCAACCTCATTTTCTTCTAGTTTATCTACATCTCAAGACAATCTTTGAGGGTAATCATCCAAAAGTGTTTCTGCACAGTGTATTTACAAAAACATAAAGTTGTTATGTCTGCAGTGAGTAAAGAAACAGAAATAGATTATCTTTTCTATTATGTGCAAGAAAGTTAAGCGAAATACTTGGTTGTAGTAGTCAGTATGATAATGCCATTTTTAAAAATGTTGTGATGATTTGAGAAGCAGATCACTGATACCACTTCCACATTTATATCAGGGAATGCAGGTGAGATGAAGATGCGCGAGAACTGGCAGGCTGTAATGGACTCAAGGAACAGCACACCTGATTGCACCACATCCCATACTTGCTGAGTAAAGCGCAGGATAGAAGTGTTTGTTCATTCCTTCTCTAATGGGAGTCTGCTGATGGGGGGCACTGGTGTTTGGCTGCTTTGGGGTGGTTTTTTTTGTTCACTTCTGAAACTCTTAGAACCTTTCTGTAGGTTTGTCAGAGCAGTTAGTGGCTTTAGGAGTTTATGTGCGCCTTAGTGAGCCACAGTGTGGTGTTTGTTCCTGATATCTCCCGTCTGCATTCAGGACACAGTGCTGTTATCTCTGAAATCAAAGCAAAAAATTGCATTTACTTTCAAGGAAACAGAATATGGTTCTGCTTTGTTTGGTTTTTAGTAATACACAATGTATAAAGCTAAATGCATATGAAGTATCTTCACATAGGCAAATAAGATTCAAATATAGATTGTACTACAAATAGGACAGCTTTGATTATGAGATGAAATACAGGTAATCTCTTTTGGCTTCCTCTGAAAACGATTGTTCCCTACTTGAAAGGCATCAGCTGAAGAGCAACCAGAACAAAAAATTGTTATTCCCATCTAAAATAGAGAATTATTGTTAGGCTTTTGTGATAATCATGAAAATCTGTTTTATAAAATGGTACAGCTGTCTAGATGATACACTAAGATCTCCTGCTTTGTTTTGTGGTGTGTGGGTTTTTTTTGTTTTTTTTTTTTTTTTTAAGGAAAGAATTCTTTCCCTTTTTCCTTATCAACTTTTTCTTTTCTACAAACAATAAGTGTATTTATTTTGTTTTTGCTTTTTGCCTGCATTGCAGATGTTAACAGTTTAATTCTGACCTTGCTTAATCCGGTTTTACACAATATTGAGTAGATTTGGTCTCATTTTACACCTGAGACTAGAAACTCACGGTTTCTCTGGGTAAGAATGACTGTGTTGAGATCTGTGATTGAGCCTATTGAGAAATCTGAATACTGAACGAGCCATGAAAGCAGCTGCAAAATTAATTCACCCTAATCTGAAAGAAGGCGTGTCAGAGGCTTCAGTAGTCACTGAACTTGAGTCATATCGGAAAGTCAGAAGCCTTTGTGACTGAGCACTGTGGCATACTTATTCTGTGATAGAAGTGCTCCTGATGAACCAGTTTCCCTAACTTGAAAACAAAGCTGAAATGTAACCAGCCCAGCCCACAACTGCATTGTGTTTCCTCATGAAAACTTATTTTTGATATTTTAAGTGAGCATCTTATTCCTGGGAATTTGGCTTAAGGTACACAGTGAGTTGTAATGGGGCTCCTCGGGGGAATCTGATGTTCTACACATGAATGGTAAAAATATTTTCAGAGAGTGTTTATGCCAGCACTGAAACTTCAATAGTTCATGCAGTCCTGGAAACAGGAGGAAACTACTGACACACGCAGTCATGTTCTCTGGTGCGATATTTCACAGGAAAGCAAGAGCTTCTGGTATCTGCTATATGTGAAGTAGTTTAAATGTGGAAGAACTATGACAACGGTGCCTGTAAAACCTCCCTTTAACTTTATCCACATTCACGAAGGGGAGCATTGCCACCTCTTCCCACTCTGTGCAATTTGGTTGAAAAGAAAATATTCTGTTAGTCTCCATAAGAGCCTGAAACAGTTTCTGAAAACCTGCCTGCCTTCCCTGTGCAGAGAGAGAAGGATTCATTGCCACTGACTCTATTCCCAATGTGGCTAAAAATCGGTTCTCGAAGTCTTGGTGAGTTGTCCTCAGACTCCTGATCTGCTGTTTGAGTCCCAGTGTTGCAGACAAGCCTAGGTTTCCCTTTCCTTTTTCCTCTGTCCCAGTGTTTGCTCCCCAAGTTTAGTCCTCATGCCTTTTTCTCTGGGGAGAAATTTACAATTCACGTACTCTCAGTGTGAGCCAAGGACCTTGACAGCCTGTGTTGCAGGTAGGAGTTCAGCCAAATCTTGCCTCCCCTGCTTATATCTTTCAAAAAGATTTTGACTAGTAGAGAATATCTAATCCTCTCAAAAGCCATAAATGCAAGGTATTGTGGATTTTTCATTACCTTTTAAGAATTATGAGCAACATACGATGTTTTTGTATCTGAAACCTTGCCTGATGATCACTTGCAAACTCAGGTTCTTAGACACTCACACTACATTTCTGTGCCAGATTCATCTTCCCTCACATCACTGCCAACTTTTTCTTGATGATAAAATGTCCTTTAAAACCTGGCAACAAATCTTCTGTGTTCCTGTTTCTGAGCTTTAATCAAACTCAGAAAGGTAAGCTAACTTTTTTTTTTTTTAAATTGTGGCCCTGGCATTAGTCCTTAAAAATTAACCTGTTTGTTAAGGAGTGGTTTATCTTGAATCTGCTCTGTTCCTCCTTGTTTTCTTCCCATGGACCTCTGTTGAGGCAAACCATACTTATAACAAACATCCCATTATTGAGTATAATACAGAGTATACAGGGATTGTTAAAGAATATACCTAAACCTGTAAGTCATATTAGTCATGCTGTAGTGCAGTTTTATGTAGAACAAAACTTTGTCTAGCACCTTAAAATCAATGACTTACCATTTTTCCTTAAATGCACCTGAATTTGAGAGTTAGGTTCTCTAGTTTAATTTCATGTCATATGTCAGTATAACACTATGAAATCTATGTAACGCAACATGAACTAAAAATGATGCCTTGAAGAAGAGAGGACAGCATGTAAAAATTCAGACCTGTATGTCTCTACATTGGCAGTTTGGCAGGTCCATAGAAATCTGAATGTCTGGGAAAGTTTCTAGACATATTTTAGTGTAATCATTCTGGTTTTATTTCTGAGATGGTAAGTTGAAGTTTGTTAAATCAATTTTGGAAAATCCAAAGATGGAAAATCTATTTCCCCCAGGAATTTCATGAATGTTAATGAACCATGCTATAAAAACAAGGATGGAGTTCCCATCCCATGTTAAACCAACATAATAAGGGGAGTTTTATTGTAACTGTAAACTGTTGGTAGATGGTTTTACCTTAGGACAGAAAGTAAAACTGAAGTGGGGCTACCGATCTTCGTTTGTTAAAAAGGGTCTGCCTACATGGACTGCAAGACAGGTGCCCAACACCAAAGGACAGCAAAGTTATTTTGTAGAATGAATTGTTTCATCCAAGTACTCTAAAGCCTGTTTTAAGCCACTCTTGTGTGTTTTGCTTTTTATGCCATTTGAAATTTTACAGACACCTTTCCCACTGCTTATCAGTATTACTACATACTACAGGCTTGCTGTTAGACTCTGAGCATGGCAGTGGCAACGTGGGAAGGCAGTACTGCTGGAAGGTGGGCTGATGTATGGAGCTGTATTAAAAGTGGGGTGTGCACATGGAGCTGTTGACCTCCTCATTGTCCTAGGGCATGGTCCTCCTGGGACAGGGTGAGACAGGCTGGAGGTGTCTGCTCCTGCGGGATGCTTCCTAGAATTCAGCAAGCCTGTGTTGCTCAGGCTCATGCAGAAGTTTCTGTCTGGTTCACCTTCCAGTGGATTTACACATTTTTTTTCAGTTGTGAATTTAATTTCCTCCCCTGTCAGTGTAGCTTCCCTGTAGAGGATGACAGCGTTTAACTGGGCTTGAAAAGCAAAAGGAAACATACCCTTTTACTGCGTTACAAGCTCTTATTACCCTGATGTCACTTGAAATGTTTGTGCCTCTCAATAAAATTTTGATGGATGTCTTTGGATCTCCAATTTAGCAACTTCGCATTAGGTTATTAGTCTTCAGGTTTTGACAGGACTGTGAATATATTTTACAGTTCTCATCTGTGCTGAGATCTCTAGGGTCCCACGTAATTTCCACAGACATCAATAAAAAGACTTTTGTTAATGATTCCTGTTGGATTTGGATCCTTACATTTGAGCATACACAGATTTTTAGGCCTCATCATTCCTTGTTTTTAGGATTTTATAAATTAGGATTTGTCACATGAGAGAAAAACAAGGTCCCCTTATCTCTGCACTCTGTCTCTAGTGATAGTCAGGACCAGCTTTTTGAAGGAAGAACGTGAGAAATGTTGATGGAGGAATACAAGACTAACTTGCCCCAGAGGATTTTGTTTCTTCCTTACATCAGTGAGAAGCTGAATAAAGACTTGAAGCAGGAGAACTTACACTCGTCAAAGTTTTAAATGTTCTTAGTACTAAAAAAATTTTTTTCTCATCTAACTGGGGATAGTTTTCCCTCTGCTCTTCCCTGCTGCTAATTAAATCCTCTTCATCTGTCAATAACAGAATGTGAGTTTTTCTTAGTATCCTACATAAACTGGATAAATTCTATTTATTTTATACCATGTCCTGAATTGTGCAGCATCATTTACATTTATATCTAACTTGTTTTGTTACGCGTAGTTTCCTTAATTACTTTTTGGGCTACATATTTTTTCATAAGCACATTTTTGATACTTCTTAGCTTATATTTACAGAGCTTTGCAAATCACAACATGTTTCATGCAATCTGTCTTTGCTTCTGCTGAAGAACAGTTACTGATTTGATAAGAGGCCAGCACTTTTAAAGTGGGTGATAAAGTTAGGCTCTTAAATCTATATATAAACAGGTGAATATGGGTTGGCTAGTTTCTAAGATATTTGTGTTGGATGTATGGAGGTTGAAGGACTTCTGGTCCTCCTGTAGGTTATGGAGCTTAATTTAGAGCACCAAACCAAAAATGCCTGCCCTTGGCTTACACATGGCTGTGCTTGAGAAGACAACATTGTGCATTCTCACAAGCAGCTGTGAGAGAAAACTTGCAGCTCAGTCTGTGTGCCGGCTCTTGTTCGTGAACATCAATTGATGAATTAGTGTCCTGCACAGAAAAGAAGAAATTTAATTATATGCTGCTTTCTATTTCCAATAACTGATCTTTGAGAGTTATCTGAATCCCCCATGTGCTTAATGGCTCAGTTCACTGATAAACCCAATGAAACTTGACTAAGGTATGATTCACGACTGTAATTTTTATGCAGTAGAGGATGCTGATAGGAACCCAGTGGTGGCCCTGAGAAGAAGTAAACAACACATAAGTCACTTTGTGGCCACTGCGGTGTTTTTCAACAGGAGTCTCCCTGCTTTCCATCTCCCAGAGTGCTGCTGCTCTTTGCATAGGCCATCTTCCGTCAGATGCTCTAGCAATGGGAATGTCCTGCTCATCCCTTTCCCTCCCTCCTTGCTGTCTGTAGACCCCTCCTGTGTTGCACTTACTGCCTGTGCTGCCATCTAGCAAGCAGCAGTCTAGAGAGGAGCCAGTTTTTGCCGTACTGCAGGCTGTTGTACATTCTGCATATATCCACTCCAGGTCTCCTGTGTCTGATAAGTGCACATAAAAGCAGAGAGATCTTTTTGGTTTTATGTAAATGAAATAATGTATGTAGATTAAGACTTAAAAAATAAGTCTTTTTTTAATCACATAAGAATTGACCACACATGGTTGAATTGAAGGTTGATCTTGCCCAATATCCTGGGCTTTTTGATGACATCCAGAAAAGGATGCTTGGGGAAGAGTCTAAGAACAGGGCAACGGTGGAGTGAGACTCCCTCAAGGATACCTTTCCTCTCCGTAGAGACTGATGACAACAGACTGCTAATTAATGGGTAGCCTCTTATTTCTATTTTGTTGATGGTTAAGTTGGTGCTGTGCTACCCACAGAGGCTAGAGGAGCATGGTTTAGCAGGGAACCTCATCATCAAGACTGATTACATGTACATTGATATACTGGTATTTCTTACTATCAAAGGAAGACCCTGTCTGATAAAACAAGGTGTGGTTGTTTGCTTGTTTTACAGAGAATTGATTTCTGCTTCAGAGAAACCTTGGATCATGTATTTTTCAGCTTGTTCAGAACAAATACATCGTTATTCTCTTTAATCTTGTTGTCATAAGCCATACAATTCAAAATATGTGGGCTTTTCTAAAGGAGGAAAAAGTTGATCAGAAGAGCCTGAGAGTACTATAACAAGACAGAGAATAATGCTCTGATAGTGTTTTGTCTCTTTTCACATTTGGACATTGAATTTACCAGCCACCTGATTTTTTCTTCTTAATCAGAATTAAAGATTTTTTTGTTCAAGTAAAATAATGTCTTGGAGCTACATGGCTTCAGAGAGGTCATGTCGTAGAGCCTTATGCAGAACAACCCTCAGCTGGTTCTCTATTCATTATTCTGCAGAAGCACATTGTTTTTAAGACGGGACAGATAACATTTTTTACAGCCTCACGTCACTGACAGCTTGTCCCCTGTAGAGCCAAGAGTGGGCTCATGGAGTGGAATGGCAGTGCCCAGTTTTCACTGTCAGTGGCACAAAGTTGTTCCTCTTCTCTTCTGGTTCCAAATTTATTCTGCACATAGTATGCAGCTCCTAGCATTTTCTACATGAAATCTGTGTGGGATGTTCATTTTTCTTCTGTTTTCTGCCAGGAAGACTTTTCTGGTGGGTCCTGATCATCTCCATCACCAAGGTTTCTTCTTCAGTGCAAGGTTTTTCTGGAGTTCATGTGCGCTTCTGCGTCACCCAGCATGCATTCCTGGATTGTCTCTCATTTTACACTACTCAGATGCCAGCTGATAACCTTCTTCAGCCAAGTTCTGCTTCTCTTCTGCTGATTTTCAGTCTGCTAGCATTCCAGCAAAGTCTGAAGAGACTTCTGGATTGATCTGTTTTTTGGATTTTCTTTCTTCCTCCTCAGCTTACTCTGCCTGTTAAGCAGCTGTAGTTCAGTCCTGTGTCCTCATGCAAAGGGTCTGGCTGCCACCCCGATATGAGTTTCCCACCAGAAGTTTCAGGAGCAGCGATCCCACCCCACTTGCTTTTCCATGCCCAGATTTCCTGAAGAGGTTTCTTGACGCTGGGTAATTTGCATTCCTGCCAGAGGTCCAATGAGAGGGTGCAAGGATGGCTCAGGGGTTTATTGCCTCTGATCATCACACATGGCTCCGGGCAGGAGTGCAGTGCTGGAAAGCAACCCCAGCCTCTGGGCTGCTGAACCTCTGCTGGCTGCTCTTAACCTGTGCCAGAGCTGCCAGGTAACCTGCAGCACCTCTCGGGGGTAAAACCTGGCCTACAGAAAGAGAATATGCTTACCTGTATATGTAATGCTTGAATGGTTAACCTGTAGATGTACAGGTTTTTTTTTTCCTTGTTTCTTCCAATTTCTTTTACAGAAGCACCATTTGATTGCAAGTGAATGGGGGTTTTTATCAGGAGCTCTTCTTTCACCAGCTGTCTGTGGCATTTTAATTTGGAGCTTAGCCCCATTCAGTCCTAGCTATGGGAGTCCCTTTAGGAAACACTTATCCTTTATTTGCTTTGAGTATATAAAAATTATGATGTCTACTCTTTTGTGTAAATCCATGGAAACTGTTAGACTTAAGAGGGTGAACGAGGGTCAAATATTGGGCCTGTTGCCTTGTCATAAGCAGATTTTTAATTTTTTTTTTTTTTACTTTATTGGGTTTCCCACAGGAATGTGAAGCATGACTTTTGCTTTCAATCTCTATTAGAGTTTTTTCATTATTAGACTAATTGACTTTAGAACTGTATAAGATAGCAAAATAATGTACGAGTAATTTATTCAGTTATCAGGTTTAACTCTCGGAAGGAATTAATGAGCAAAGTCTTCAGCAGAGCTGTGAATCTGTTTATTTTTGCAAGATAATAGGAAGAGCAGTCAATATCTTTTCCATGCTTGAGCAGTTTTGATCAGCAGCTTTCAGATGTGGATTATCTGCACCTGACAATAATGGCTTCTGCCTTTTGCCAAGTTTTTGCCCAGGTTCATTGGGCCCTACTTCTCTAATCCAAAGCAAATGGAAATTTTCAAATGCAAAATAATAGGCCACGGATGAAATCCCTGAGAAAAATGTAATTTTAGCAAGAAGGAAATACCTGTTGTGACAAAAACTGTCAGTAAAACGATATGTTGTGGATAAAATTGTGTCAATATGTGAAATAACAGTGCACGCTAAAATTTAGTAACACAGCAACTGGTTGATATTCTGTGCTTGATCACAAAGATACTTTATAATATTTCCCTTGTTTCATTGCAATGAGAGTGTGTTTGACTAGACTGCACATGTTGTTTATCACATTTATATATATATGTTGTATATCACATTTCTGGCAGCCGAAGATATCAGTGACATTACACTGACATGGGTAAAACAACAAGAAATATATCACCTTCCAAGCAAATTTACACTGTAACTAGCATAAAATAAATCCTCTCAAGTCTGAGTTGTTAATTCGCTTTATTTGTCCCAGAGCTTTAATGCAACTCCTGGTAAACTTACAAGTGTGAAATTACGGACCACTGTAGAATAGCAGGTTTACTTTAATTTCCTGACTTGTTATGCAGATAACTTAGAGCTGTACGTCAGGGTCTGCAGCCATTCTGTGGACTGTATGCCATAGAACTTCTGAACAGAAAATGTTTGCATGAAGAGTTAAAAGCAATTGAAAATATTACTATATATTAGTGTATTATCATTAAATTCATTATCCCAGCTTACTGCAGTCAAGAAAAAGTAACTTTCAAGAAATAAAGGCATGCATTAATGAAAGTATCACCAATAGGTGAAGTGCTGAAAAGTCGAAGTGATTAAGAAGAAACATTGACAAATAACTTAGTTTTCTGTTTTCCAAATTTTTCTTGTAACTTCTTTCTTAAATATTCAGGTATGGAGAAAAATTCATTGGCTTTAAATATTTATTTATTTATTTATTTATTTATTTATTTATTTATTTATTGGAAAAAAGGTGTTAGGTAGAGATATATGAATTTAGCAGCCTCAGAACACCGTGTAAGCTGTAAAGGTGACACTAGCTTGATGTGCTTCGATTTGACATTACATGTGAGAAATTTACCAAGAAGTGTTTTGGTAGCTTTCTTTGTGTGATTAAAAAGTTTGAGATTTTTTTTATTAAATTGGTGCATAAAAGCAGTTCATCTCTCCAAGATTTTGTTATGGAAAAGAAGAAAGTGTTCCAGTGAAGAAGCTGAATTGGTATAGACTATGGTCTCCTACCTGGTTAAGGGGACCGGCATTAATCTGCTGAGAGAGGCCAGTAACTTGGTTTGTGTATTAATTTGTATATTCCAGAGAGTTATTTCTTGTCCATTATTCTTCCAGGGCAATGCAAAACACCTAGCACAGGCCTGGGCTAAAGAGTAGTCTGTTCTTCAGTAAAAACTATTATAAAATAGGAATAGATACACTCCCCTCCTTTTTATTAAATTTATGCCATTTGACAAGTAACTGAGAAATACTAGATGCCAGAAGCATCTGAGGAGCAAGCTAGAATAGAGCTGAGGACGGGCACTCATCTAGAGACGCTGACCCTGCGGGTCCTGAGGGGCTGAGCACTTAAAATGCCTTCCTGCGGCCCCCCCGCGCTCTGCTTGTGGTCTGCCAGATGTCTTGGTGTTGGCATCTAATCTCCAGCAAACACCTTGCAAGCTCTGCAGCCCGGTGAAAGGTGCTGCTTTTGTTTTGGTGACAGCACTATGAATCCTGGGTTTGACTAGCTTCTTCCCCACTGGGAGGACAGAGCTGGCAGCTGCTGGGAGCTGGCAACACTGTCAACTGCATGAAGCGTGCGCTGCAGTGAATGCACCCGTCCTTTGGGAAGGGGCAGTGGGAGAAGAATGGATGCTGCTCAGAGAAGCATGGTTGGGATAAAGAATCATTTCTATGTGCCAGCTTCCTTTTAAAGGGGGTTTTCTAAATTTCCCTTTCAAGGGATGAATGAGGTAGGTTTGTACAATTCACAGCTAGAAGACCAACTCTCTTCCAGCATCACCTCTGCAGTGGAAGCTGGGATATGTCTCCACAGGGGAGTGGTTTGATACCTGATGTGTGACTAGTCAAATTTCTGAGGTGTGGGTTTGGACAAAGTTTGAAAAAAGAGGAGTCTTCTGGTCACCTCCAAGCATGGAAACGAGGGGAAGGAGTACTGTGGCACGGTGGGACTTTGCCACACGTGGCAGCAGCTGTATTACACATTGTGTCTGCAAGCCCAGCCACTCACCCTGCATTTGTGGAGAGCACAGAGCGCCGGTATTTCTCTCCTTCCATTGCTTCCAGTACAGGGAGCAACTGGAGCCAGAGAAACATCTGCACTGCTTCCTATGAGCCCCCCTTTGCCCTAAAGCACAGTGAGGACAGGGGCATGACTTCGACTTTGTGAAGGAAACCTCACCCCCCATTCTACCCATGGCCCATAATGCTACAGAACAGGAACATGGCCTTTTAAACAGTTTGGTTTCGTTGAATTGACATTTTCTTATGGCAGCTAGCACATTTCTGACTCACTGTAGGTCCCTACTGCAAGCTCGGTTTGCTAACATTGTGCAAAACAAGTAGGAAATGTGATATCTACTGCAAATGACTTAGCCTTGAATTTAATACAGTGTACAGTGACATGAGTTCATCTCTTAATGTGCTCTGCAGTGCTGAAAAATACTTCAGATGCCTGAATACAGCATTGCAGCAAGTTCTGCTGACAAAAACACGTTGCTATTCTCATATTTAATCTAATACTTCCTCTGTAACAGAAGGTTGCTTTTCCAAGCTGTGAATCCTCCTGGTCTGGAAGATACAAAAATAATATTTTTACTGGAATGAGGTCTCCAAGACCTGCCAATAAATCAATCAGAAATAGTAACTGGAGTTTTGTTCTAATACATTTGATCAATGAAGTGGAAAAATTCACTAAGTTTCTGTTTAAAATAAATCATCTTTTCAAAAGCCTGACCTTTCCAGTGAGAAGATATTTTATCCTATCAGAACTTTCTGTGTAGGTGCAGTCCAAGTGTTCTCAATCAATTGCAGCATTTTTTTAATTTAATAGACCATCGCTGGGTCAATGTCACGTTTATAACCATTGTCTGAAGATGTTTCTTCCTCTTGTCATCAGCGGAAGAATTTAACTTCATAATATTTACATGATTTAACCTTTTTATTTTTGTTGTAGTAACCCTGGACATTTTACTCTGGAAAAATCTGGGAACTTTATTTTGACTTCTGAGTATGGAGTACAGGAGTGGAGTTCATAGGATCATAGAATGTCCTGAGTTGGAAGGGACCCACAAGGATTGTCGAGTCCAGCTCCTGTCCCCGCATAGGGCAACCCCAAAATTCACACCATATGTCTGAGGGCATTGTCCAAATGCTTCTTGGAGTTGATGAAGTGTTTGAAAATTTTGTGCTAATTGATACAATCTGCCTTGAGGTTCTGTTTGCTCTAGCAGTCTCTTAATAAATTGGATAAGACTTTCTAGAGCATTACTGGTAGAGTAGATCCATCTGCAATGTATCTTGAATTACCATTGCCCTGGGTGTCCTGTGTATCCTAAACAACTCCCTAACAAGCACCTGGTGATGCAGTATTGCCAACTTTTCTGGGTTTGTTCTCCTGATTATAGGTTTGCTGCATAGTCATCACAGCTTCTCATTGAAATTCTAGCAACTTTGAATAGTAGCGGGAAAATTTCTAGCACTGCCTAGTACAGATCACTGGTGGCTTCCTAATGCCAGTATATTTGTCTTTGGAAAGAGAAACTTAATACCTATCTTTGATGACTGCTTGCATTACTTTTCCAAATCTCATTTTTAAAAAAAAGCAGAATGTGTTTAACAGTCCTTCCTAGTGTTTTATGCTGTTAATTATTGGAAAAGCTATGGTTTATCATAAGTCTCTGGAATGTTTAATTGTGTTTTTGCTGATAGAGTCCAACAAAGCATGCCACTGTATACCCCAGGGGCATTCCTTGTACCACAAAGCCACGTGAACACGGTATTATGCTGCAGATGAAATACCGTGGCTGTCACCAACTGTGCCAGCTCGGATTGGCGTGGCAAAACATCTTCCAGCTTGGAGCAGGCTCCTGTCCTGCTGATTCAGAGGATGGATGTGGCCCCAAATAGCTTCAATTTATGTTTGCTATCAAGAAATCTGATTGAAGATTTTTTTGTGGTAAGAAAATATGAGTGAACAAAAAAGCACATAAAGATGTGCACATGTAGGCAGATGGTGTATGAGCTGTTTCTACCCCAAGGCAGGGAAAAGCCATATTTTGGAGCATTTCAGGGTGTGGAAGAAAATCATGGCTATTCATTGCCAGAAAAGCAGACACTACTTGAAATTTAAACCAATTCTTCCCCTCTATTCACCAGCCACACAAATGTCACTGTCAGACCGAGATGCCTCAGTAATGGCACATGATGGACAAATAAAACCAAATGAAGAAGAACAAACATTCACGTAGCTGGAAGATGTGGAAGTTCCTGACATCCTGGGAGGAGGAGGGACAGTGTGATATAAAGTGGGGTGCGATGAATCCTTGCAGACGGGATTCAGCTAAGACAGCGGAATCACCTGCTGCAAGCTGACAGACTGCCACCTCAGTAACTGGGTACGTAAAAGTCTTCCAGTTAACACAAGGTGCCAGATTGTTTTAAACTTGGGGAATTGAGAGTCCTAGTTAATTTATATCTTCTGTTCTCTGTTTCTGAGGACTGTGGGGTCAACATACGTAATTTTGACAGAAGGAGAGGAAAAAAAGCAGTAAGATTAATATTCAACACTCATATTCACAGTATTTAATAGTAGATGATAGATGCTATGTGCATGTGTGAGAGCTTATGTCAAGGACTCATGAATTTAAACTTCAGAAGGACAAGGCTTCGTTCAAGCGCGTGTGTTTGGTTCAGCTCCTTCCTCTGTACTGAAGTAGCTGGGATCAGACAACAATGAGGACTGGCGAGTCTCTCCTCTCTCGAATTCATACAAAATGAGTGAGAGCAACTTCCAGCACCCGCCTCTCAAGTTTGCACTGAGAATTTAAATAGTTGTGAAGCGTTGTTGGGAAAGCACGTAAAGGAAATATCCTATTTCTAGTTGTAAAAAACTGCTTTCAGCAACAGCTTTCCATCCTAGAAGGTGTTAAGTGTCAGTGTGGGGTGGATACTAATTAGGGTGGGGATCGCACTGGTACTTGTCAGGGGAAGTACCCTAAAAAAGCTGCAGCTGGACAGGAGTGAGATTGCTGGTGGCTCAGGAAAGGTTCCTGCACCTTGCTCTGTCTGAAGTGTTTGCGATGGCTCAAAGGGCTGTGGGTTTGGCTGAACGTGGAGTTCTGTGGAGCTGGAGACGTGTGCCTCAGGTTTGAAGTTGTGTGGAGAAGGAGTAGACTAAAAGCAAATTTTGGGGGCCTATTTTGCTGAGGAGCTGTTGAGTTTCTTGTGGATGGGGGAAAGGACTGTGTGTGGTTGAGTGAGCTGAGATGAGTTACTGGATTGTTTATGGGCAGACTTAGGTACTAGTAGAGAACTTGTGTACTCAATATACCGATGTATAGCAAAGAAAAGTATTAAAAGTACCTGACATATTTGTATTAATTGAAAAGCTGTTTGCATTAACCAAGTATATATGTGATAGGTGCTTAATTAGCTGCTGTATTTCTCATTTAGCAGCTTCCAGTAAGTTAACCAAATCATTTAAAAGAGTCAGAAAGCAGGAGAGAGCTCATACCTGTATTTTTGGTGCTGACTTCTACAAGATGAAGTGTAATGATGGTAATTAACTTAAAGTTGCCTATTCTGCTTTGCTGGAAGGCTGTGTTCTAGGAGAGGCTATCGCACTGTGTGTGTTGATTAATAAATCAGAGCAGAAACAGTTGTACTCTGCAGCTCTGTTAAGGAATGCGATTTTACTCAAGATTTGATACCTCTAACAGCTGCTTTTACTTATGCCTTAAAAGAAAGTTGGAAATGAAGTGTGGAATGTCTCATTACTGGGCTTTAATGTGTAAGGTGCATTGTCCTCTTCCTCAAAGTGTGATCTAGCTGTGACCTCAATCCCCTGAGCGTGAGCAGACGTCTAGCATGGAGTAAGTGACTCCATGTTCGCGGAAGAGTGGATCCATAGATGCTCCTTGTCCAAGGTCTGTTGGACCTGCTGCAGTTATAGATCATAGTCTGGATAATTGGAGCAACGGCTGAAATCTGCTGGGGCTGGGAGAAATAGAAAAGAGAATCACCAGGGTCTCTCTCTAAGAACTAAAGTGGCCAAGAAGTTTGCGATGAACCAAGAGATACAACATGAACTCTTTTTGGGGGAAGAGATGTTTTTAGACTTCACCTCAGACCCTTCCTAGAAAACAAACTGCCTCTATGCAAGAGAGATGTGGAATATCTTATTTTGTAAGCTGGCTTTGTCAGCTTGTAAAGCTGCAATACATATGTTTGTGAGCGATTTGCGTTTTTCTTGTGCAGAATACTGGGTAAAGGCTGCAGTTTTCCTCTAGGAAACCATGGATGCCTCCTGTGTCTTGCCGTAACTGTAGCAGCTGGCTCTGGACTACACTGCTGCTGTTAATCCAGCCTTTGCCTGCTTGCTCATAGCTTCAGACATTTCTACCTGAATTAACATTTTTGAGTGAAATGTTTCTATAAATGGTAGCTTTATGGTCAGCAAAAGCATAGACTGGGCTGAAGATGTATTAGTTCAATGCCAGAATTGGGTTATGGAAGTTTTGAAAGCTACGCATGGCACTTATCCAGTATGTTTTCATTTTCAAGCAATTTGAATATGTGAAACTAGGTATTGCCTTATTGTTTGGGGGTGTCTTGTTATTTGTTTTAAAGTAATGCAGTATATTTTAAATTGCTCATTTCTTTTTAGTACATCATGAACTTTGTCTTCTGGTATGCATCTGTCTTGTTTGCAAACTTCTTGCTTTAAAATTTTGAATGAAAACATTAAGAAACATAGGAATGTTCTGAAAACTATGGTTCTGCCTTTTATTTAGAGGGGGCAAACTTATTAATATGCCCTAGGCATTTACCGTTGGTAACTGTAAGCTCAGTCTAAATCTGTCTGTAGAGTGCCTTATGGGACCCTTCTCCCTAAGTCCAGACCAGTGTAATTGCATAATAGTACTTAGACAGCATGAGATGTGATTCTTTTGTTGAATTTTAGACATTAGCTTTATTTCTAACTTCTTAGTCTACTTTACAAAGCCTGTTCCATTGTACATGAAGGATGCTTGATTTTTTTTTTTTTTAAATATAATTTTTTTCCTCTTAGTTTCCAGGTTTACAAAACCCAGAGAATTCATTGTTACGCCTTTTAAGCTTTGCTCAGCTCTATGCTAAAGAGGTGGAATGGGGCTTCATGATTGAAAACAGTAGTCTTAGCAATAAGAAGGTGGAAGAAGGTTGGGGAGGGGAGGGGGAGGCATCTTTATTTAAAAACACTTTAACTGGAAGGCAGCAGCTGTTCATTGTCCTCTTAGTGCATTCCCACTTGCTATAGATCATAAACTCCAGTGTGTACAGCTTTTGCCGAGCGTTTAACCTTGCGAGGTTGTTATAACAACTGCAGCTTGTTATACATTGTAATTGCAGCTATTTCTTTATAATTTTAAAGACAGCTTTTTTGCTACAGCACGCAAGCAGTAGCACAAGTATATATTTTAACTAAGTTAAAATTTCAGTGACATAGTAAGCTGAGGTCAAATTGATTCAAATACTGCTCTTGACTTCAAAGGAAGGACGTTCAGTCCGTGAGGTTGTTAGGGATATGTCAGCTCTCTGTGCACTTTCTGTTTTGAGTGTCACTGATCCCCAAATACCTTTAGGATTGTGGGGTCTTGTCTTACACCCACAGTGGCACCATGCAAGGTCCAGGGGAGGACCAGTACTGTGTGAGCCAAAGGCTGGCCAGGTTTTTCTATTTGGCCTTGCAACCAGAAAACAGAGCCTGTTTTTTTTGGTTAGTAGTACGGATGGGTTAGCTGTTAATGCTGGAATGTTATCTTGGCTTTATAATGAATAATGATATGAAAATGTCAGCAGCACCCACAAAAGCAAACTGAATGCTAGGATTTGTAAGGAAAGGGACAGAAAACAAAACAGAAAACATTATGGTATTAGCGTACCTGCATCTTGAATACTGTGTGTTGTACTGGTCCCGTCACTGTAAAAAGGATATTGTAAAGAATCCGTCACTGGAAGGTTTTCTCTAAAGAGGAGACTAGACAACGCCTGTCAGGAATGTTATGGGCTTGGGAAACGACAAGGGAAGAGACATCATGGCGTAATTTTTCAAAGTCTCTTTGTGCATGGATCCATGATTTATATTATCATTGCAGGGACTTCTCTTAGTCTGCTTGGTAACTGTGGTTTTGCTTACCACTTACAGCATGCAAGTACGTGCTGGTATGTTCCCATTTGAAATCTTCCAGGTTGCCCTTTTAGTGCAATTTACTCTGCTTCTGTTCTCCAGCCTCAGGTTTCCCCTTAAAAAATCTATTTCCTCTTTAGAGTTTGTAATCCATTGGTTCAATTCTGCTCTGCTGCATAAGCAAATCTCGCCCAGGACATTACCTGAAAGAACTGGCAGGATATACCAGTGTTAGATTCAATGACCCATTATGTAATTAGGTAAGACTTCTCTTGCATATGATTTATTACATTTTTACCTAAATGTTAAACTCTTTAACTGGAATGAGTGCCTCACTGGAAAAAATGTTGTTTATCAGACATTGCATTTGTTTATATCACATTTCAAATTTAATGTGATATGGGACTAATGCTCAGACAAGTGCTTTTGTTATATGAACTCCTCACTTTGGGTTACCTTCCTCTATGTCAAAAGGGTCTGTGTATCTTTCCGCTACAAAATACATTTTAAGAGCACTATTGCCTGTTTTATTGTTAGATCATGTGTGGTATATGATCAATATAAACCCAAATATAGGTTTAAGGGCTTCTCCTGCTATAAAAGAAGGAAATCAGGGTATGCAAATATATGCAATATATGCAAATACAGAGGAAGTGAAGAATATTGGAAGAGCTGCGATAGCTTTGTGGTAGGCTACAGCATATTGTACAGCTGTTACTGCCAGGGAGCCCGTCTTCGTTCCTGAGATCTTGCTGGCAGCCACCTTATGGTCTGCGGTGTTGTTACCTTGCAATAACCTGAACCTATTAAAAAAAACCCTTCTGTCCATAATAGTTCTGAGAAAAATCTGGGAACTCCTCTGGGAAGCTGGCAGCTGATTCTGAGCTGCAGACTGGACTTCAAAGAATTGGCAGCGTGACAAAGTCAGTGGGAGAGTTGCAGACCCTAAAAGCCTCCCAGTCTGGAGTCTGCAAAGCTATATTAAACCATGTTCTGCTTCATGTCCGCTACAGTAAAGAAGAGATTGCTGTTGCTTCTATGAAAATGAAGCCATGATATGGGTATAATGGGAAACTTGTCACCAGCCACTGCAGAATGCAGCTTCCCCCCTCTGTGGAATGTGCAAAGCGCTCTGCTTTTGTGCTGGTTGCAGGGATGCTAGCATCTCACTTCTCTATGGGCTGTTTTTGTCTCTGCCCTCTTCCTTTGCCTTTGATGCAGTCCTTTTGGACCTACATTGTCACATATTTCAGCCCAGATCCAGCCACAAAGCCTTCCTGGTAACATGGTGTTGAGGAAAGCCTATTTTCAAAGTTGTAGCTATGTATCTTACAGCAAATACTGTGACGCAGCAAGCTGCAATTTGTGAATCTTTGGCAGCAGTAATAAGAAAGGAAGAAGTAGCAATAAATGGATGAAGTGGTAATAATCCTGGTTGCCTCTAAAATGAGAAAGAATCTAATTTTTTTTTTTTACTCCATTTGTGATGTTTTTGTGTCTGGCAGTAAATGGTCACTGCTGATAATCACACTTCTTGCCGTATATCAGTTATAAGAAACCTGGACCTGAAAGACAAGTGATTATCTGGAGCACTGGAGTGACCTGACTGCAGAATGTGATTGCACTCTCTGTTCTCCCTTCTGCAGTCAGAGTTACTAGATTTGTGTGATGTCTTGAGTTATTACACAGACATTAAAGCTTTTTTCCACAATTTGGAAATCTTTCTCCTTCAGCATGGCTTAGATGCTTGCAGTGGCCAGGAATAGTTTAGAAATGATTGCTGGGTGGACTTTATCTCCTCTAACTTAGACATTTAGAAGTGAAGTACTGAATATTCTGGGTCCCTTCAGATAAACATCTTGAATGATTAATCTCATCATTGTGGGTTTGTTTTTTTTTTTTAAATACACATCCACTAGAGGATGGGATAAATTAGCCTCTGAAGATTTGGTGTTCCCTTTCAGCGAATGTGTTGCGGCACCAGATTATAGGAATGTATGATGAGTCACACGTACGACGTTTTCAAGGGTTTTCCATTGGGCAAGCTCTTTATAAACAAGACAGACAACTGCTCCCCTTTGAAAGGGCCTCCTTATGCTGAGTCAGGCAGAAACTTCAAATGCTGTCTGTAAACTGTTGTGAGTGATGGAAACCCTTTCAGCCAGCACAGAGTTTAGAGAGCTATAACAAAGTCTGCTCTTGACCCAGATATGATATATTCATATCAGAGTTTACTGAAGATGGCCTTCAGTTACAGTAATTACTAGTGAAGTTTTTGCTATCAGCTTTTTTGGGTGAAGAGAAAAAGGAAGCTTTTACTGAAGACTTAATTTTTTTATTCTATTCCTACTTTGTAATTATTGACAAGCTAAATTCCTCTGAAGGTGGAGGTGTTTGACAACAGAGAATGAAATAATGGAAATAAATTTTGAGAGTAAAGCTTTGTTGCAGCAAGATGCTGCTTTCCTACTTGTTTTGTAGATTGTCATCAAACTATTCCTTTTAAATTCTTCCAAGCTGGAAAGGGCAGTTACTGTTTTGGTGAAAGGAACCTAGAGATAACTCTTGGATTGAACCAGACTTACAGGGGAAGAGCGGAAAGGACTGTGGAAATGAGCTACAGCAAAAGACAAAAATGTTTGAGCTGGGGATGAAGGCCCGCTGTATGCAAATATTTACATCTTCACAAATCCAAACAAACATCTCTTGCCTGAGAAAGATGATTTGTTAGTCTCTTCAGTTGGCAGTGGGGGAAAGCTGGGATGTAAATATAAATACAAGGCAGTAGTGCCTGAGAATATTACATCTCAAGGACAAATAAGGAATGTTTTCTGCTGTTTGTAAGGACCTGTCCTGATAATGTGCCAGGGCTGCAAGAGGAACGACCTTATTGATTAAAGTTAAGAGTGCAATTTTGGTGTAGTGAGTAAAAGCAAGAAGTGTTACTCTTGCAACAACAAGGCAAAGAACAGAAACGCGATCCTGCTAAGGAACACTGCAGTACACAGGATAAATAGAGAGGTTTTCGAGCGTTGGGGCAAAGTGGAAAAGTAAATGAGGAAAAGAAAACAACAGGGATAGAAAAACAGGCAAAGTAACAGTAAAGAGAAGTATCTGGCTGTGCTTCTCTTCTGCGCTTGCTGCTGTGCTTGTTCCTTTTAGTTTGGGGCAAGCTGAAAGACTGCAGGCCCCCTTCGGGCAGCTGCTGTGCCATCGCAGGTGCAGTGACTGCCCCTGTGAGTGGCAGTGTCTCCTGTACGTTATGGTCGGTGCATGGTGCCTCTGCCACAGCAGTTGGGTGAACCGGAGCAGACCTTACCCCAGTCTGCGAGCAGAGGGGGGAAGCCTCTGTGAGCCATGACGGGCTCTGTGATGGCACACATCTGTGTTGTGCTGGAGATGCTCGTGTGAAACCTTTGCTGGATTAGCTTGCCCTGTGACTTGGTGCGGAGGATGCCCTACAGCGTAAGGGTGACGCTGGCTCAGAGGGAAGAGGGAGCAGCTGCTCTCCAATTTGCAGCTCCAGTGAGACAAAGAGCTAAAGGGGGGAATATGGTCACAGCACCATGGTTCAGCTGCTGTTTGCCAGCAGCTTTGTTGCCTGGTAACCTTTCTGGGAACTCTTTTTCCACACTTGGATTGTAAAAGGTACTAAAAATTATCATGCCAAAGTTGTAGCCCTGATGCACTTTCTGACTGGATTTCCCACACACCCCCCGTGGCCTCTTTCCTCCTCTTTAAGAACTATAAATCCTCAGCCCTTTTAGAGTGATCATTGCTCAAAATTGCTGTCAGCCAAAAAGCATGGTAGTGATTTCTTCAGAAGGTGAAACCTTTTCTTACTAGATAATAGCCCTCAGCTTTCAGATTGGTTTAATTAAACTCCACATTCTAAGCCTAATTCAGCTAAAAGCTGTTTCTCAGATGCTGTTTAGCCTGAAACGGAAGGGCTGTTCTTTTTTCTGGTTTTCACAAGAGAAAATTCTGTCTGCTATTTCCCAAAAAGCTTGAGGAAGTTCCTGGGCTATGTCACCCAGCTGTGAATTGCCAAGTTCAGGTGATTTCATTACCACTAGAAGTAGCAGCCCCTTTTTGAGTGCGTTGCACAAGGAGTGTAGTTCCACAAGAAGTCTTGGTTATTAAATCAAAATAAGTTTTTGTTTCTTCCAGAAACCCCAGTTTGCACTGATATCACAAGACAAGATTATACTCAACTTGATAACTGATCCAGTCCTCCGGTGAGACTTTCATCTATATGGATATGAAATTACATCTGAGCCATAGAGCTAGGAAGAAGCATGTTTCTGGGGTTTCCACCACTAGTTACCACTTTTTAATTGCTAGTTGGGCAGAGATCTGAAAGTATTTCCATTTCCAGAGTGCTGTTTCTTACCTGTTAATGCAGGCTGGAAAAGAAAAATGTATGAAAAACATGAGATTTTCTTGATTTCTTCTCCACTTCTGGAGAAGTGAACTTAACATTAAAAACATTTAATGTTCGATTCTGTTAGAGAAGGGATTGATCGACTAATCTTCCCAAATGGAAACTGATGGATGAAAGCATCTCTGGAGAAACCTTAGAAGTTTTTGATCAAAAAGGCAGCACTGGCATTCTTTGACAGGACCCTAGCAAATGGATTTCAGTGGTTTGTATTTGATAGAGCTGGGATATGTGCTTGCTTGGTGGCTTCCTTTAGAGCATTTTCAGTTCTACAGTATTTTGGAAAATCCAGAGAACTTTCCAGTCAGCAGACTTGAAAGCACAGACCTGGAGTTTCTCAACAAAATGCTTTAAAGTTGTGTTTGTTTTTGTTTTTTTTTTTTTAATTATTTTTATTTAAGATTTGTCCATATCTGAAGTTGTTTTTTGGAAAAAATATACTTTTGCTTACATGAACTTCCCATGAAACCCTGGGAGACTGACTTCAGCTTGTCTAGTGGCCTCTGGGTCACCGCTAACACCGCTGTGGTCCAGACCCTGACCCAGCCAAATATAGTCAGAGCTCTGGAGACAGCGGAACTGGGAGTTGAAGGATGCATTTGTTCCTGGGAGAAGCAAACTGCTTCATTTTCTTGGAAAAGCACCTACAGTTTCTAGAAGAATAATATTCACAATTTTGTTCCTGCAGGAAATAAGGCATCTTTAAGACTTTATTCTGATTCAGAAATTTTTTGAAACATCAGAATTGCTCTCAGAAAAGAAGCTTTGTCTAGAAGCTGACGATATTTGTCTGTATGCTTTATCTCTTTGCATTTGGAATAGCTCTGAGCTGGATATACTACTTGATTTTTAATCTTACTATTATATGAAATATTGCCTTAAAAATGATAACTTTCCAGTACTTCTTTCTAGTCTATACTTTGCTTAGGCTGGCTTCGTGCTTGGGACATTAGCCTTGTAAAAACTTATGATGCCATAAAAATCATCTTCATACTGTTTGGGCTTTGCAGAGGTAGGCAGTTTAGGATATGGTTTGTGAGAGAATCAGTGGAATAAAGGAATAGTTCAATCTGATGTACAATTCCTGAGAAAGATTATAAGGCGGGGGGGGAAGCACAAGAGGGCCTCTGTCCTGAAAATTTTCTCTGATTTGCTTTTTAAAAAGAAAAGCTCTAAATGCAAAAAAAGATGCAGTTCCTTCTATTAATGCACATTTCATTCCTTGGTAACTGTTTCCAAGCTGTATTGTTAATGATGAAAACCAAATCAAAACTCATTCTAGCCTTTGAAATTACTTGACAGTTTTTCCTCTCCTGTTTTAGAGCTTGTAAGGGTGGGTTGAATCAGTCTGGTTAATGCTTTTTCTGTAGTAACTCCAGTGGCAAGAAGTCTCATGCTAGAGTCAGTGGCCTGAACGTGCAGGGACTTCTTGAGCAGGGTTAAACCTAGCACAAAGACCAGAATCCGAAGAGCAGCAAGCTGTGCCCAGTAACTAACTCAAGCATTTGGGTCCCTCTGCTCCCCTGTGCCAGGGTCAGTAGCTCAGGTACAGCAGCAGCAGAGTAGGTGGTTGCACAAACTCCCCAGCAGTTCAGTGGCAGGTGTGCAGTGAGTTTGTAGGGGCTTTTTTGCTTTGCCTGCTTCAGCTCCATCTGTGTTTCATATTGGAAATCTGCAGCTGTATGGATGTTTGCAAAGAATTCCTTGGCGGCATGCTGTCAAACACCAGCCAGGGAAAGTTACACTTTCGATGGAGGAATGGTCCCAGTTCTCTAAAATTACTTGTTTTCTTGATTTCATGGTCCTGACTCCAGAAGGAGGAAAACTGGTGGCTAGCAATATTTCTGCTTTGGTTTAATTGAAGAGGTTGCTTAAAAAAAATCTCGTTTGGTTCTGGTGATTTTTGCATTTAAGTACATCTTTTCGTTTTCCTATTTCCCAAGTTCACGGAAAGCATTTGACTTTTAGTGCCAAGACTTATCTTTCTGCTTACGTGCAGACATGCACCTGAAAGTGAGGTTTTTGATATTCTGAAGGGTAAGGTGTGTGTGTTGAACAAAGAGAATCTGTATTTGACTGTGGATGAGTGAATTTGCATCAAAGTTATCGTATGTCTCTGTTCTTAAAACAAGTTTCCTTATTCTAAAAGCTGTCTGGATTTTAAAAGAACCTTTACCATCTTCTTAATCTAGTGATCCACATGAGTCAACTCATAATTATTCCCAAAATAGAGACTTAGACTAAAGGCCTTTTCAAAAGGGAGGTAGGAATGTGTTTCTGTCCAAATTCAGGTAAAACTTGAATTCACTGTTGTGTAGTGGCACAGATATTTCATGTTGTAGTTACATAGTAGCAGAGATCTCTGACAGTACCATGGCACAGCAGAAATCATGACTTTCTGCTCCAAAAATGACTGCAATTTGAACTTCTGATCAAGGATTTCTAATGGACAGAGTGACCCTGGGTGAATCGCTGCACTATAAGTCTCGCACCTTGGAAAGTCTCCCGTACAAAATCTTTTTTTTAGGAGAAATTAGGTTTAAAAACATGTAAAGACTGAGCTAATAAAAAAGCTTCAACAACAGAATCTGATTAAAGGTGAACTAGGCAGACAAGCCTCAGTCCCTGTGTGCCCAGGGTCTCCTGAGAGCTGGGTTATGTGATTTTTTTTTTTTTTTTTTTTTTTTTTTTGTTGCAGACGGAGGGGAAGCTGCTGGTGTCTGAGCTGTGCCGTGGCCTTAGCCTTCAAGGGATGGGGGAGCAGGACCCGAGACAAGCAATGCCTGCTGCAGGAGGGGGCTGACTGCTCCACAAAAACCACCCGTTGGTAATCCTGAATGCAGTTCCCAGGCACCCACAATTCAAAATGCGCATATATAAAAACCTGCAGCATAAGCCGGTACCCAGTCTGCAGCCCAAATGTCATGTTTTCAGACTGATGCTGGGAAGTGGATTATTTAATGTGATGTTCTGCTATCCCTTATCAAATCAAACGTGGAATTTTGTATTTCCTGACTGTCCAGCTTCCCTGGGCTGAAACGCTCAGCAGAGAAACCAGGTTTAAGTATTTTTCTGTAATTGTATTCTCTTCTGTGTAATCGTGACGATTAATTGTCAGTCTTCTATCCCACTGGGGACACTTCACCCCCTGCCTTTGGGCAGGGGAGATGAGTGAACGGCCCTCTGAGTCCCCTCACAATTGCTTCCTATGATAAGAGCATACGGGGTGTCTGTTTTCAACCCATGAAAATCCACGGGTCTTTGAAGTTGTAGTGAACAAAGTATTCTGGGACATCAGAGGTGATTTCAGGACACAGGGATGTGGGGGAAATCTTTAAAAAAAAAAACAAAAACAACTGGAGTTTTGCTGAAAACTTCCCAGTGCTTCAAACTGAAGCTTAAACTGATACCAACTTTTTGTCGTGGTATGTCATTTGTTTTCCTTGGTGTGGAAAAAATATAAAACCAAGGATGCAAAGCAGGGAGGAACAAGTATGATGCTAAATATACTAATACTTACTATAGAAGCAGCTTTCCTTTTTCAGGATTGATTTTGCTGAGAAATAAATGTGAAGCACTTGTGAAATGAGTCATTTAATTTGCCCATGCTAAATTAGTTGGTGAAACTTAGGAAAATGCATTTTATGTTTACTGATGTAACTAGCTACGAAGACTTTTGCTAAAGAATTCTCAGTGACATTTACTGGTGGCTAATTTGAAAAACATTTCTAGATGCGACTTCCATACGCATCCCTGCTGGGGAGGGGAGATGAAAGCCTGACTGTGCAGGACCCTCATTGTTTCCCAGCTCTGCTGACTAACCCTAAACGTGCTTCCAGTGTGCTGCCGAAGTGTTACTCATTGGGATTATTTAGAGGTGTCTCACTCATTCTTGCTTCCCAGGCAAAAGCGGCCACTTGCACAGAAGTAAAATATAACTGTTTATATATAGTTTTATCTCTTCTGCGCTAATCATCAGTGTTAAAGAGGCCCAGCCAATAAATGCATGGAGCGTGCTGACTGTTGCTGCGGAAGGTGGAGGTTTTGTCGCTTGTTGCGCTTTGGTACTGAAGAACTTAATAGAGAGGAAAAGATCAGAGGACAATAATGCTGCTGTAGTTCTCTCTCTTTTCCGCTCTGGGAGAAAGGGCATCCAAGATGCTTTCCTTCTGGCTTTGGAGTCTCAGAGGAAAGGCAATCTGAGCTGATAATTGATTTTTCTAGAGCACAGAAGGTCAAATAGTGACTCATGGACTAAATCCTGTTTGCAAAGTGGTCTTCTGACCTGAGAGAATGACAAATTGCTGGCGGCTGTGTGACTTACCAACTCCTCAGCACAGAAGTAGTATTGCTGCCAGTCCAGAAAGGTTCACAGTGCTTCTACTCCCAAAACAAGTAGGGTCCAGGCTGGGTAGAGCAGCAGGCTTTCTAGGATGGTTGACAGCTACCATGGCATGGAAATAAGCTGTCCTGGTGTCACTGCAGGTTTTAGTGTAGGTCGTAGGTCCTGTAAGGACCTCGCCAATCACTGTACTCGTGCAGTCAAGAACAAAATTAAACCAAAAATTTTATCAAAGTATTAGTATTTAAAATGATTGCTCATAAAAATCATTGACGCATAGAAACAGAAGCAACAAAGCTGCTTTAATATGATTAAAACAACAACAAACCCAACATGTTAATAACCACAACAATCAACTGAGCAGGAAGATAAAAAATAAAACACACTGCAGGAATTGCAGGTGTACCCCAAGCTAAAGACCCTAATGCAGACGGGAAGGGAGCATGCAACAGCAGGTTGAGTACAGAAAGCTACTTGAAGTAAGTTGTCTACATGCACCTGAGTTTACCAGCTCAAGCTGTAAGTGACAAAACTAAAATAAGCTCTCTCTGTTATGAATCATTATTGACTAAATGATTTATAGTGCAAGTAGCTTCTACAAGTGACTGCAAATGCAGGTGATTTTATATTGCCTTTCTCGCTGATTGGAATAAGGTCACTTTGACTCCATGTGACATTGGTTTGGATTAATTACAAACTTTCCATACAGTCCTCCACCCTTGAGACACATAGGGTGGTAAGATTTTTGGAGGTGGAATGATTGATACCAAAGAATAACAAAATTAATAGCGTCTTTTTCACTTCCATCAACAAAATCACACCCTTCCTCATTCTTCTGCTTGGTTACAGCATGCAGATGGCCTGGAGTTTGGGAGAACAATTTTGAATTAATGAACATCTCAAATAATTATACTAAAACAGGGTGCTGTTGCTGTGTATCGCTGTGGTCGTAGGCTATGTGACAGTGGTCTTGCGGTGTGTGACAGGACATCAGAGGGGTCAGGGAATCGGCGCAGCAGGCTGTCAGTTCCTTCATGTATCTGAGGAGCTCCTCTTTTCTTCAGGCCATCTCCATCCTCCCTGCCACAGCAGTATTCCATGAGTAGTGGAGTTGGTGTCCCTTTTTGATATTGCTGCTGAACAAGGGAAAAGGAGTAGGCCCTTATCTTTGTTCCTGACAACAAAATACAATTAGCATTTTTGAGATGACTGGAAAAAATAAAACAATGCACTATCATAAAGGACTTTTTTGCAATGCTTCTGTCAAGTATTGTAGAATCACAATATTTCATTATATTATTTCATTTCCAAAATAAAACTGTTGCTTTTTCAGGTCAGATTCACGGTTTGTTATATGAAAAAATGTTTAACATCAATGCATCAAAAAATTCATGTAAGCTGTCCAAGGTATCAGAATTTCTAGAAAGGAAAATGATTACTAAATGTGGATTTTTCCCAACCTACAGAAAATTCTATTTTTGAATATATTCAACATAATTATGTAAGTATGTTAAAATGTACAACACCCTTACCATGTCGTCTTTCATTGAATGTCATGCTGTGAATTACAAATCTGCTAATGTAGATGTAGAACTTGCACATTCCAAATGTAAAGATCTATTCTCTGTTCCAAGTCTTTTATGAGACCATCTGTGATTGCCAGTTTGTAAGAAGTGGATAGGAGCAATACGCGCTTCCATGCAGGTTGTACATAAACTCTGTACTTTCTAACTACTGTAACATGCAGTTTGTCAGCTTTAGAATGCCAACCAATTTTTTTTTGTCTTAAGTTATGATAATTTATGCAGTATTTATGTACTGAAGCTTTTCCATAACTGCTTTCTGACTAAGAAACCATTAGGAGCCCAAATTATAAAAATCATAATTAACTGGGTATGTGGTATAGCTGTCTAGCAGCGATCCCTTTATGCAAGGGATGTGGTCTGCTTTACAAATGAGGATTTAATCATCAGCTCTATATCAGATTAGTACAGGGGAGAGAATCTATCACTACAGGTTAATCAGGCGTAATGGGGCCTTTTTGACAATGGAACTGTCTCAGCAAGAAGTGTAGCTGTGCTGCTGCATGGATTAAGCCAGCAGAAACCCAGGTGTGAAGCAGTGGAGTCCTAGGGTGATAGAGAGCTCTGTGATTCAGTCCCCTTTCTGGGACTGGACGAAGTTAGTTGGCTGCACTGGGACTGCTGCCTTGTGTAACCTACTTGTGCTGCAAGTGTTGTCAAGCAGGTACTGACGTCAAACTGCTCAGCAACCAGACCTTGCAGAGAAACTGTGGCTTTTTTTTTGTATGTGTGTGGTTTTTTCTTTACCTTTGCAGGACAGAATTATTCTTTTCAGAGTGAAGGTGATGCTACCCACCAGTGTGGGGAGGCCAGTTCAGCAAGGACACAGGTGGATAAAGCCCTGAGGGATTCTGGCAAAGTTAGACCATGTTATCTCAAAGTCCATCGGTGGGTACAAATGTGCTGCTTCTGTCAGCTGGTATTTATTTTTTGTCTTTTCTGCTTTCACCAAATGACAAAGTTGCAATGATCCTATGGATTGTCTTGGATTTATGAAAGTCAAAGTACATGGAGAGTTTTAAAGCAAAGGGTGGTTTAGGCTGTGTCACTGCAGTTACCCGCAGCCCAGCATGTGTGTGTCTTGGGGAAGACCAATGCACACAGCAGTACCTAAAGCTATCTGAAATTATGCTGTTTTGTTAGTTTGAGGCTTCTGTTTTTCCTGTAGGACAGAACTGTCTGTGTCAAACTGAGTAGTCTCTTATAAAATAGATGAAAGTCATGAAACTAAGCATCTTCAGTGCAGCTACATGAAATATTTGAATTACAAGTACACTTTTGCAGAAAGATAAAGTTGGGTGGTTACAGAACATGTGCTTGACCTGGCAGCTGGCAGAAGAGCTGTGTTTCTCCCCCTGCCTCTCCATCTGAATGCAAGAGGTCTCTTGTTGCCTATCATGGTTCTAATTTTGCTGGGAAAAAAAATGAAAAGTCTGTGTCAATGATGCCATAGTCTAAACTATTATGAACTGTAGTTTTTTTTGAGCATTTCTTGATCAGTGTGGGTTGCCATAGATAATGATCATATCTTACCACTTTCCCTCTGTGCTGTGTAAGATTGCTAACCCCTGACAAGCACCAGACAGTCTTTAGAACCTGATAGCAGAGAAAATTAACTCAGTGCAGACTGAGTGAGGTAAAGATGAGCTCAGGATGCATTTTACCTGAACATTTCACCAAACTTCAGTTAAACCTTTTTAAGGATTTAAAAAACCTCACCTACCACCCGCTACCTGTTCTGGACCATGTCCTGTCTGTCCCTCCAGCCGTAGCTCTTCTCATCTGTGGGAGCGGTATTTGCTCTGCCTTCACCCCAAAAAATTCACAAATGTTTGAAGTGTTGATGGGTTTTCGTTCCTCCGGTCTTTTTTTTTTTTTTTTTTTTTAAATCAAATTAACTCCCGAGCTCTGCATTACAGCCAGTCAGTGGGCCTGTCTTCAGAAGCGATTATAAATTGTGCATCTATTTTTGCCTCATTTCCTGAGGCAATTAAATCTTATTCAGGCACATTGTCAGTCTGTCCCTCTGTGTTCACCTGATAACTTTTTAACCCCTTGTCAGATTTTGGTAAAATCTGCCAGAGAAATAGATATCTAACTTATGGAATTCTTCCAGATTTTATGAAAACAGATGGCTAATTAAAGAAAAGCAACCCAATTAGTGTCCAGAAGGAAAATGTTTCATCATGTGCTTAGCCCTTGAGTTCCTCAGAGAATTTTCATGAAAGAAATACAAATATCCCAAATATAACAAAGCTTTTGCTAGTGCCAGCAATGTGTTACACATCAGGGAGTCCAACCAAGAAGACACAAACCTACTGGCAGTGTTAGTCCTGCAGCTCATACTTTCTTGTTGCCGTTAACTATTTTGGTGAAAACAAACAAAACTAGTTAGGAAGTTCATTTAAGGTTTGTATTTCCACACCAGCTGTTTCTTTTATGCCATTATTTTTGTATTATTGTAGTAAAAATAAGCTTGTATAAAGAAGGGGGGGAACTAATGTTGTGAACTGTCTTGTTCAGTTTGGGATGGATTTTCTTAGTGTGAGTGTACATGGAAGGGGGCAGAGAGCTGTTGTCCTGGGCTTGGAATTGGTCTGGGGGTGAATTCAGCTTTGACCCGGAGATTGGACTAGATGACCTCCTGAGATCCCTTCCAAACTTACTTGTGCTATGGATTATAGCTTGATTATTTTTTAAAAAATCATAATTGCTCATTATAATTCCTACCCTCTTGTTACATCTCTCTTTCTTTTTCTACCCTTCCTAATGAAAAAATCAACCTGTGTTTTTATTCCACAACCACCCCCCCACCCCCAAACCAGCATTGTCCAGCATCTGTGCTCTCCCAGAATACTTCCATGAAACTGGTGCAGTGAGGCTACTGCAATTTAAAGGCCTTTGAAGACTCTAAAATTGCAAGGTATCATTTCCTATACAGTTGCAAAGACACATTATAATGTCTGGCAACTACTAGCTAGCAGGAAAGAGAGGAATGCTTTTTACATTGTTTTGTAGCGTGTGGTTTCCGTACTGATGTTTGAACCACCTCTCACTATATTTCTGTGACTGCTCTTGTACCAATCAAGCTGCTTTCATCTGGGCCCCAGATAAGGAGATGTCAAAGATAAATTAGTTCCTGTAATTAGGTGCTGTATCTGGATACCCGACCTGGCTGGCGGAACAGTAGCTAATGCATGAGGACTGTAAAAGCGTGTACTAGTGTAAGAAACAAGTTTCTTGATGTAACTGCAAATTGCTCACCTGACAGGGAGAAGAGCAGAGCTCAGAGAAGATATTTAGGTGTACTTCTGGGGACGTCATGCTGCACAGCTTGCTGCTGTGCTATTTTGACAAATGAACTACTTGGAAAAGTATAAGCTTTGAAGATGCTCCATGGAGCTGCGATCACAATTTTGCTAATCTTTATTTATGTTTCTTTGACAGTAGCTATAAAATTGCATTAGAAGCCATAACTTTACTTCAGTTTTGGACTCTCTAACAGTGATAAGACCAAGATGATGCTCTTTACTGCCACTGAAACAAAATGAAGTTTTTCACAGAATTATGCTTAGTGATTAAATCTCTTTGGGAGACAAGGGGCTTCTTAATTGATGAAAAATATGTTATATTATTTCAGAGAAGGCAAACTGAGTATAAGCAGAAGTAGAACATGGACCCCAAAGAAGACTGGGGAAATATTGCCTCCCTTATTTAATAATAATTTTCCAGTATTTGTTACAGTTGAACTGTATTTTTAGTCATAATTTTATGACATGAAATACATCTTAAGCTCTTTTTCCAGGGCTCAGGGGATGTTCTGCATGTTTGGTTGGAAAAGTATGGTTAAGGTAATTTTAGACTGATATGGAATTAGGGGCATAAAACTGAACTGCTGAAACCATGCAAGTTTTGAAACACATTTCAGTATTTTTGAATCTTTTATCAAACGTTGTGAATGGCTTCTATGCTTTGCTTAACTAATGAAAAAGCCTTTACTTGGGATCGTACTGCCACAATGGCTCCAAATTTGACTCCTGGCAGCTCTAGATCAAAAAACTAGTAGAAAAGAGCACTAAAATAAATTAAATAAACAGATTTCTAACCAAAAAACCACTAAAGAGTCCCACTCCTTTTGTTCTCTATATAAAAATCTATTTACAGAAGACAAACACAGCTTTTTTTCCAGCAGTCAGTTATTTAAACAAATATCACCCTGGGGGAAAAAAATTACTTTGACCATTCCATTGCTGCCTTTATTGGAGAGAGATAAATCCATTAAGAAACATTTCAAAACCAGGGGACTCTGAGAGGATGTTTGTTTTAAATGAAACTATTCCTTTCAAATATTTGCAGTTTCATCAAACAGTGCTTAGTCTACATGTCATAAATATTATAGCTTTGCTTCTTCAGGTCTCAGACCAGTCTCTGGAACAATGCAATTTACTTATCTACCACGGCTACCCAAATCTTATACCGCTGGATGCTGTTTGGTGCCCTTTGCTGTTCTGGGAGGTTGAGTAGTAGTTCCGTGCTCCTCATGGCCTCTGCCTCAAATAGAGACAATTTTGATAGAGAAGGGAAGGAAAAGTGGCACATTTCTGAAAGTGTTGTTCTGTTTCAGATGAGAAGACAGTAAGATTGGGCAGTGAATTTGGAGAACAGCAGCATTATCTGTAAGCACATGTTTTCCAGTGCAGACCATGTGTGACACAGGGCTTCTGGAAAAAAGTAATTGCCTTGCTTTTCTTCTTAGCTCCTCATACTCTTCATGGAAGAACTAGTTTATTTCTCTGTCTTGTTGTCCGCTGAAATAGGTAGTGCAGAATCTCCAAAAGAGCTCACAATAACTCCACCTCAGAAAAACCCTTCTGCCCTGTTCTTTTACCCGCTTGCTTCCTTTGACGCATTTGAACACAGTTACTGCTTCCAGATTTTGTCTTGGTTAACCCCCGTTGCGTCATCATTACCTGGTGTTTTCTGCTTCCTCTTGTTCTCTGACTACCTCTACCTGTGCTGGATTTTGAACTTTTTTGAATGTGAACATTTTTTTTGTACTGTCTGCATGCTTGTGTTCTGTATGATTACATTCTGTATTATAATACAAATAAATAGAATGTTAATAATTAGATTGGAAGGAGCCAAAGCAGAAGAAGTTATGAATAGGACTGCTTATTATCTTTCAGCTCTGTGATTTTTTTATTCTTTTCTCAACCTGTAGAACTACCTCTCCAATTAAAGCAGCCACTATATTCAAGAAGTGTTTGAATGGAAAATATTTTGGCATATCATAGGAAAAGTGATGCAAGTACTGTGAAAGGTTTGATGGTGCTATTCTGCAATGTATTCATGCCTCCAAGGACCATCAATTTCTCTGATAAATGTTAAAACAATGAGCCTGTCACAAAAGAGGATGTGCAGTGCTAGCAAAAATATTTTTCATACTAGGGTCGATATCTTCAGAAAGTGTTGGTGTGTCTTCTGTTTGCCATACTTCACTGTTTGTGATGTGAGTATGCAGAGATTGCATCTAAACTTAAGAGACTGTTGAATGTGCAAGTTTTTTTTTAAGACACCTTGGGAAAATTGTCTCCAGGTTCTCCACTCTGACTTCCAGCCCCTGCTCTTCTAGGTGTGAAGCTTTCAGCTCTGTTTGCTGTGTATGCACCCCAAGTCCCAGCCAAGCTGGTCGTTGCCATCAGCAGATGTTGCCAAGCAGCTGCAACAGTAGAAGGGTGTTGAAGGTGGCGGAGCAAGGCTTGGAGGCAGAGAGAACAGGGACGATATGGAGGGACCCCACAATGTCCTGCTGTTGCACCTGAGGTTGGGGTGATTTCCCACAAGGGCCAAATCTGAGGATGAGTTTTGTGGTATGGCTGTCCGTGACTCTGCTCAGTCCCTCCCTGCCGCCTTGTGCCTGTCATGGTGTCCGAGCACTGGTGTCCATTTGCTGTGAGCAACCATGAGCTCGTCATATGGACTGCTAATGAGATCAGCCTCTGGGGGGAAGAGCAGCTGGGGCAGAAAGAGTGTGGCTGGGCATTGAGAACAAAGAGGATAACTAAACTGAGGGGAAGGTTGCAATCTGAAAAATCAGACTTTCATTCCAAAGAGGTTCTCAGAAACATTCACATGTATGCCATTAGTTTACTAGTGTGGTTCTTGTTGGGCAAAGGCAATCATGTTTTCTATGCTGTAGAGAGTGACATCTTAATATTGCACATCCCTTTGAGAAGGCAGGGTCCCAAAAGGTAGCTTGTAGGTATTGCCAGACAGGATCACCTGGGATTCACCTGATAGAGCATCTTCTTTCCAGGACAACTGCAGGCAAAGAAGCCTTGAAGCCTGGGAGCTGATATTTTCCAAAACTTGTTAATGTTAGCTATTTTAAGTCTTGCTGTTCTGGTGATCCTTGCAGTGCCCTGTCTCTCTCTAGTTCTTTTTAAGTTTCTAATCTCAGTGATGTCATGGGATAATGAGTTTCACAGTTTAATTTCACTGTGTAAAGCGGTATTTTTGTTTATCAAGTTAAAATTTCACTTTGACTGAACGTCACATTTCTCTTGAGTCCTGGGACCTGAGGAACAGAAGACGCTCATCCAAAAATACTTCAAATTGGCTAAGATGATCTAGAAGTCAGGAGAGCAAACCTCTACAGGTACACGTGTTAGTTATCTTCTGAAGCACGATTCAGGAAAACTTACTTTTATTTGAAATTCTGCAGATCATGCTTTAGCCAGCATCTAATTTCTTCTAATTATTTTGACTAAAGACAGCACAACTGTGCCTATAGGATAGAATAATGAAATAATCTTCCAGCATCCAGTACCTGTCCTTTCTTCAATAATGTGAATTGATCATGACTCTTCTGGCATCAGTAGAATTGCAGCTCCTGTGTAAAATCAGAGAGTGGAAAGTTGAGTTGCTCTGTTGCTGCTTTGTTTGTTTTTTTTTTTTTTTTTCATTTTCTTTCACTAGCCTAATTCCTGAATGAGCCAGGGCCAGTTTGCTGCTGTTTTCATGTCCCTGTGCCAAAGGCAAAAAAAAAAAAAAAGCAAGCTGTTCTCTTTCAATGTATAATCCCTTAATTTGGGCTCTTTGCACGGTTTTGAAGAGAAAAGGCTTTAGCGCGTGTAAATATCTTGTTCTAGGTTACTCTCCTTTTTGGGGATTTCATTAAGTAATTACGTTAGCCACAGGTCTCCTGACTTCTCTTTCTGGTGCTCACTCTTTTGCATGTAGGTAACAACAGTGAAGAATCAAAAAATAAACATAAATGTATTACTTTCTTGATCTGTTACCTTACCATAAACATGCAGAAAACTTATGGCAATTAATTATGGCTTTTTGTTGTTTTTGGTTTTTTCCTTTTCATGTCAAATAGCTATTAGCACCCTTGAGTTTGATTATTTTGTAGATTCCTTGCTGGCTGTGAGATTTTTTCCAGTGGTGTTTTTTTTTCCCTTCTCTTCTGACATGTGGTAGTGCAGAAGAATGGGTTAGACTTAATCCTAGTTATTTTCGCAGTTTGAAGTGAACACACGCATAGAGTAACTGCAAACTGTTATGATGCTAAGACCCCTCTTGTCAGGGTGGCTATTTTAAAACACAAGCCATAATGGCAACGTGGGCATCAAACAGGTTGGGAAAGAGTTTCCCGTGAAGTTAGCATCGTTGTGTATTTTGCTCCCAACCTGCCTACATAAAATACTTAGTTTTTCTTTTTTCTGTGAGATCTGTAAGATGAGCCTCATCAGCTCTGAAATTTCCACCTTTAAGAAAGTGTATGACAGGCCATTTCTTCCCACCTAATTAACAATTCTGTTACCTCAAACTACTCACTTTGCTTCTAACGTTTATGTAAATCAACAGTATCCAGGAGCCAGAAACCAGTTTATCATCTTTGCGGTGCTCTATGGCTGCCTGAAGGTACAGAGAGCTGAGAACCAGTCACTGCCTGCGGACAAGATTTCACATAATTTTAGAAATGCAGTTTTAAGGCATCACAGTCTCTAGTTGTGGGGATCCTAAAACTAGCTTTCCTGCAAAAACACACCCAAACTCCTATAGGGTTAAGAATTGTATAGAATAACTGGGTAAAATTAATTTTCATTATGGGTGTGAACTCGCTGGTCTAAATAAATGTTAATACCCAGAACTAGAGATGGAGTCTACAGATTTTTTTAATAGGAAAAGAAGATATACAGCCAGTATTGTTGTTCTTAGTGGGCTTTTTTTCTATGGAACTTCTTATTAAAATTTCAAAAATAATTTTACCATGGAAAGCTAATAGCTTAAAAACAAACAAACAAAAACAAAACAAAAAAACCCACCACAAACTGTCCCCCACAATCCATATATTCAATATCTTGAAAATAACTTCAAAATTTAATTTAAAAGTATTGTGTATAGCTTCTCAGAAAATGTTTAAAACATAGTATCAGCAGATTTTTCTTCCACAAAATTTCACTTACACCATAAGGAAAATGGAGCAATTTTTAAATGGAGAAGTCTGCCAGCCGAATGATGGTGGTGTTTGACTCCCCTGAGTGTACTCTCGTTGGTACCCCCTGCCATGCTTCTGTGCCCATCTCTTAGACTCCTTGTGTTTTATCTGTCTTTAGTACTTCTGTATTGTTATCCACTGCATCTTTTACAACCCTGTCTCAGGCTAAGATTTTTCATAGTTATTTATGTGTCATACTGAAAAAACAGTACCTACATCATGTATGTTGCCTGGGTTTATTGTCATTGATTTAGGTAGGGCTGTACTTGGAGGAGGATATTACTCAGATATTCATAGATTAATGTGATGTTCTGTTTTCTTGCTTTGTTGCATGGCCCTTGGGAGAAGGGCCATGGGGTGAGAGCCAATGTTTTTTTAGCTCCAATGTTATGGCCAATTGTCTTGCCTCTTCTGCGAAGTGTATTTGTGATAATACTCCACCTTACGCAGATGGAAGTAAGTACCTGTTGGTCTGGCATGACCTGACCTACAGCATCGCTCTACTGCAGCAATTTGTATGTCATTTCACTCACCTTAAGCTCAAAAATAGAATATTAATGAGATAAAAGTAATTTTCAGAGACTGGTGCCCTCAGTGTCAAGTCATATCATCATTGCAGTAGTACAGCAAAAAATGGAAACCTGCCAAAGTGAATTCATCATCTGAAGTTTGTTCTTTATACAAAACAAAATCAAATTCTTGATCACTTAACACAGTTTCTTTCTACCTCTGTAGAATCCATGTCTGTTCTTTAAACATCGTGATGTAATGGCTTTCAGGGCTATTGGCTTTCTACTTTTGTAGTTCAGTCTCAGGTGAACAGGGAGCACTGAGTCTTTTCCAGTCCTTAAAGCAAGACCTACATTAGAAATAGTTTTCAATGACTTGGAATAATGTCCCTGTTGGCGTATTGCAAAAGCGTTGTGAGTGAGGAACCCCTGAGCTGAAAGCATCGATGGCCCCAGAGTGTGTCTGTTGTTGGATGTGTGTATATCTTGTGCACATTGCCCTTCAGGGATTGTGTGCAGTGACAAAGAGATGATGCTCTTGGGTTGTTTGGTGCTATGCAAAGAAGGTGCACAATATGTAGTTTTGTTGTTGTTCAGGTACTGTACTATACTTTTTCAGCTCAGCTGCAGGCTTTGATGTGACTTTGGACATATTTTTTTTTCTGTTCCTTCATGTCCTGTCTGTAATGACAGGGTGATAATTCTTCCTCTGATTATTTCTCATTCACTTAATTTGTAAGCTCTATGGGGAGGTAATGGCTTCTCGCTTTACATGAATGTCAGAGCAGGGTTTTAGTCTCACCTGTGATCCTAGCTGCCATTATTAAGTAATAAAAAGTGCAAGCTCTATCACAGGTGCTTTGCCTTTATTTTTTCATTTTTATTTTTTCATTTTTATTTTTTCATTTTTATTTTTTCATTTTTATTTTTTCATTTTTATTTTTTCATTTTTATTTTTTCATTTTTATTTTTTCATTTTTATTTTTTCATTTTTATTTTTTCATTTTTATTTTTTCATTTTTATTTTTTCATTTTTATTTTTTCATTTTTATTTTTTCATTTTTATTTTTTCATTTTTATTTTTTCATTTTTATTTTTTCATTTTTATTTTTTCATTTTTATTTTTTCATTTTTATTTTTTCATTTTTATTTTTTCATTTTTATTTTTTCATTTTTATTTTTTCTCCTCTCTCTTTTCTCTCTCTTTATTTTTTCATAAAAATTTTCCGAAATGTACAAAATGAAATCAGGAGAATATCAACTGGTTAGTAACTATTAAATATCGGAGGCTACGATGGAGTCTCTCTTGGTGTGTAGTTTTAAAATAATTTTTCTGGAATAGTCTGGTTCTTGAGGGATTTTGGTCAGGAGATCTGATGCTCTACATTTGTTGCAGAAGCTGAGGCCAAGAGCTGATGGTGGTGCCTTTTGGATCTGTGCCCTGTGAGTCGACATGCATGGCAGCACCAGAGGCTGAATGGAGGGATTATTTAGCAGTGCTTGCTCACATATGCTGCCATAAATATAGGCTCAATTCAATGCCACAGCAAATTCTGCTATGCTAACCCCCCTAGCCATCCTGAGCATCAGAGCTTTTGGGGTAAATGAGAACTGGAGATGACTTGGCACAGTTCCTGAGGTATGCAAAACCCCCAGAATGTTGCACCCAAAGCACTATGTTAAAGGACTAGTATTAAGGTTCCTAATTCAAGCACTTAAAATTTAGTAAATGCCTCCCCCTTGTGCATGTGCATTAGGATACAGCTTGTATTTTGTGGTCTCCTGCTGCGTTTTGCAGAGGGGCAGTGTCTCACTCCTTGCTCAGGAATGAGTAACTCCATCTAGGGCCCCATCTAGGGGTTTTGCAGGAGTCTGGCTGCTGATCCTGAGTTTTTGTTGTTGCAGAACTGTGAAGGCATCAATGACTGCGGAGTTACAGGAGGAAAAGGGAGGATCTTGAACATCTCCTAATCTGAGTTGCAATTTTTTAGTTGCCCTGAGATTTCATGGAGAGTTTGATATTTGGGGAGCTGACTCTATATTAAAAATATAGAGAGCAAGAAAAATAAAAGACAGAGCAAATTTCAGCTCTCTTTTCCTTCCTTTTTTTCTGGTAGTATATGGCACTTTACAGTGTCTGGGTAGAATACTTCTAACTGTTTATCTGGAATAGTCTTTACCAGAAGGATACTACAGATATCTATAGAAAGCCCTTGAAATGAAACCATATTACTTCTGACAGAACAGCCATATTTCTAGAATCCCATAAAATCTCTTTAATAGCTGTGAATGTTCAAGGCAAGTGTGATATGAAGACAGATCTAAGCCTGACAAGTTCGCCAGAGCCCTCCTGGATCAGCAGTGGATACCTGTATTTTCAGGGACAGCTGAATACACCCAAACACTTTTGAAGTTTAAGAAAACCCATGCTTTTCTGCCGAAAGCATGTTTAAGTAACTCTTGTGACAGCCCTTTAAAACACACTAACCTTTAGTAAGAGCTGAGAGGGCCTGTGAGTTTCTCAAAACCACTTAGGGTATAAAAAAGGCCACCTGGCAAAGCCCAGCTGCTCCTCACCAGCTGCTCTTAGCTGTGGCCTGTCTCAAACCCTCTCTTCTGGCTCATTTTCCTTTTTTAGTTCTTGTTCTTACGGTTAAGTTAAAACTCTCTGAACTGCTTTTCACTTGCAGAGGCGAGAGACTGATCTTTTCTGTATGCCCTGCTGTACAGGACTGGCAGTAGCAATAATCACATAGATTTACATTTGAGGGAGCTTCGAAGACCTTGGAAATATTTTAAAACAGTACCTGGGCATCTTCAGCTCGCTCTGGCTCCCATGATGATATGGATTCCTGGTAACACAAGTACTGAGAAATGTGACTGACGTGCTGTGGCACAAACAGCATTGGAGGCTCTGATTTCTGGATCCATTCAATCCCCAGTGCTAGGTGATATTTAACTTAACCGCACATGTTTTTAGTGTGTGTGCACATGTGTCATAATGCAGCGAAACCAGAAAAATATTTTGTGCTGTTTCTTCTACAGTGATTGTAAAAGCTGCTTCTCGTGGTCTGGTCCAGTCTGTACATGGATTTTTCTTCCTTTACCCTTACTTGGTTCACCACCATCACTGATTGCTGATGACCGGCGATTCAACTCAAATGCTGCATTCTCTATACCAGTTCAAAAATCCCATTGTCAATGATAAACTGGCTGCACTCATGTCCAGAAGAGATGTTACCATGTGGAAATGTGCATTATTATTCTGACTAGCATAAAATAAGCATATGGAACTTTAGTGCAAACCCATTGTTCAGAGGAAAATCCCTCTACTTGCAGCAGGATGCTGAAATGATACAGCTTTTATTTTATGTAGTCCCCATCTTTCTCCTTTGCCTGATTGAATCATTGCAAGTTGTGGTCTGCCCTTTATTCACCATTTCTACTAGTAAATTTTGTGTGAAAGAAAAAAATCCAAACGTGTTGTGTGTTTGTGTAGAGAATGAGAGTAATTTTTTTTTTTTGTTGCTAGCTAGAGAAATGTATTTCTGAAATACAGATGTACTTTTTGCAGCAATGCTTTAATTTGGAGAGTATGCATTCAAGTGTTAAAGATACTTCATTTTAAAGACATATTTCACATACCCTTGAAACACTTTTCTTGTATCTGAAAATGTCACCACAGTCAAAATGAATACAATTTCAATTCCAGAGTACTTAATGTCATTACATAAATAGAAACTTCCAAACATCATTGAGTTTATATTGACTCCATTTTTCTGAGGATTGCATTCACTGCATTAAAACTTTACAGAAAAAATCAATATTTTTTTTTTTTGCACTTACCAAGACTCTTTTTAAATTAGCTTTGTTAAGAAAAGACATAGTTTCTTAACTGCTTTGTAAAAGCTGTTGTGTTTTCTCACTGTGCTCTTTTCACAAAGATCAGTTGGGAAGGGCAAGAGTTAAATTGAGATAATGGACTTTCAAAAATACAGAACGGACTTAAATACATCCCCTTGGGCTGTCCCTATCCCTTGTGTTCACCAAACTCCTACTTGCCTGGAGTATATAAAACCAGAAAAAGGCATTAATGAGCCTGTACTGGTACACATGCATGCTTCACGGTCATTTCTAGTGGTGTTTCTCATAACTTAAACGTGAATTTTAACTTTATATCTAGCCTATTAAGGGGGAAAGTAGCATTTCACGTAGCTATTAACTTCTCTAATGCACAGTAACACTGAAATTTGCATGGCAAACTGATCAGGGCTATTTTGCAACAGATTTCTCTATTCCTATCTCATCCCCTCCACTGCATTTTTTTTTTGCTTCTGTGGGGCATTCAGTCTGTTCAGAGCTAAAGAATTGCACAATTTAGGAAAAAGGAGCCTTGATGAGAAGCTACATCTCTTACCCATATATCAGACAAGACGTTGCTGTCAGATCTTTTCACTAGATAGGAGGGGTATCAGCACAAAAATAAGTCTTTGTACCCCTTGATCTCTGTGTTAAGAAATACTTAAGCAAGAATTAGGCTGCTGCTGCAGTGAACAGAGCTGGAGTCTGTGTTTCCATTTATTCAAAAGGGGACTTCTTGCAATGCTTACATCCTTGGGGAGGGCAAGTGGGAGTCACCAGCAGCCATTCTCCTGTCTTTAGCATTGAACTAGTTATATTCTTGGGAAAAACCGTAATTGCCACATAAATCATTCCAGATGGAGTTCAGTCCAGTTGCAGTAAGAAGCCTGATGACTTTGTCCTGATCTTTGGTAGTCTCAAATATGTATAAATTTCTAATAAAATAAAAAAGATGCCCATATAGGCTTTTGGCTGCTTAACATATAATTCCTATTTCAATAGAACCCAGAAGCGCTAAAGTATTAAAAGGGCTCTACTGTATTTTTGAGATAAATGGAATTGTCCTTTCTCCCCGCCCCCCCACCCCCGAGGCTGAAAGCTTATTAATAATAACCATCAGCACTGAGATTTCATAGCTGACCTTGGCTGAGAACAAGAAACTCCACAGTTTTTTTTGAAGGTCTGTAAAAATGATGTGAATTTGTCAGAAAATTCTTTTTCTAAGCATTACAAAATTGCATTACTGTTCTCTTTGGGTGAAATCTTTCAAATATATAAAATATGATCTTAATGGTTCATGATGTAATTAGGTATCAAAATAATAGAAATGAGTGAATCTCTCTCCTGGGAATCACTCTTGCTAGAACTCAGTAACTCACAGCTAGAAGAACGTACTTTACAGTTTCTTTTTAATCACGGTCTGCTAGCACATTTAGTTTAGGATGCAGAAAGATACATTTTGCAGCATCTATTCAATGACTTTCTTAATCTATTATCCTAAATTTTACAGTCTTAAAAACAGAAGAGAATTTTCACTAGTTCTTCTGTGTCTTGCTTTTTTGGTAGGCCTACAGCTTTACTTACAATCCCATTCTTTTCTGTGATTTTTAAAATGTTGTGTGTTCTGTCACTCATTTTGTCACTTCCAGTGTTCTGGTTCCGATATATATGGTTTCCAGTGCTAAAATGATATATTTCAGTTGATGGGCATTTGATACTAAAGAGCTAAGTGATAAGTTGCCCACTTCTAAACTTTAATAATATCCCTTTGATGCCAGAATGTTTTTTGATAGGATGAAGCGTTGTTCTTCCGCCCTGCACAACAACAGGACCTGATATGAGAGTTTCTGTCATTTTATGAAATACTATGGATACGTTTTGTGAGATCTTCTTCCCTGAAGACACACTAAGATCTATTTTATTGGGCAGCCAGACAGCTGGCTTTTATTTTTGTTCATGGTCTCTACTGTGTATGCTGTGTATGTTTTCTACGATAGAATAATATAGATTTCTGATAAATCTTCTTTGCACAATGAGGAAAGCATTTTACTAGTTGAATGCTTTCAGATATAAACAAACCCATCTGTTCTGTTTAAAGCATCATGGAATTTAATTTTGTATCGGAAATAGCGTGGCCAGCAGGACCAGGGAGGTGATAGTGCCCCTGTACTAGGCACTGGTGAGGCTGCACCTTGAGTACTGTGTTCGGTTCTGGGCCCCTTGCGCAAGAAAGACATGGAGGTGCTGGAGCGTGTCCAGAGAAGGGCAACGAAGTTGGTGAAGGGCCTAGAGCACAAGTCTTATGAGGAGTGGCTGAGGGAGCTGGGGCTGTTTAGTTTGGAGAAGAGGAGGCTGAGGGGAGACCTTATTGCTCTCTACAACTACCTGAAAGGAGGCTGTAGTGAGGTGGGGGTTGGTCTCTTCTCCCTAGTAACAAGCGATAGGACGAGAGGGAACGGCCTCAAGCTGCGCCAGGGGAGGTTTAGGTTGGATATTAGAAAAAACTTCTTTACTGAACGGGTAGTCAGGCACTGGCACAGGCTGCCCAGGGAAGTGGTTGAGTCTCCATCCCTGGAGGTATTTAAAAGACAGGTAGACGTGGTGCTTAAGGACGCGGTTTAGTGGTGGACTTGGCAGTGTTAGGTTTATGGTTGGACTCGATGATCTTAAGGGTCTTTTCCAACCTAAAAGATTCTATGATTAATTCTTCATTGTGAGTAAAACCTTGTTGCAACTATAGAAAAATGTATTTTACAGAGTTAAAATAATTTAATTCCAGGCAAATTCTCTGATTTTTTTTTTGTTTGTTTTATTTTGTTTGTTTGTCCTTTCATGTTTGCAGATACTGTGCTGATTTAAAGTTCATCGTGCACTGCAGGACAATAACATGTCACATCTTCCTCCCAAATAAAATATGGCAAATATATGTTATTTACCAAAGTCTACTGAAGTTTGAGGGACTGAAATTGCATAAGGAATGCAGTAGCTACATTTTCAACTTTTTTTGGTGAATTTTCATAATTAACACATTGTCGAAGGATAGGAATGAAGTAATCTTGTCTTAGCTGCCATCTTACAAACTTTTTTCCTTTTTGTGGACTCTCTTTAGAACAGCTTCCCTTTTTGGTTGCCAGCTCTGACAGCCTCCAATGCTGTAATATTAGATGTCCCCAAGAATCTGGACCACAGCTGTACTCTGATAGCTGACTCCTATAAGTACTCTTGCAAGAGACACCAAAATCCTCAGGTGGCACCTATGGAAATCAGTAGATGTTTCAGATGAGCACCAGCTTGTCCTTACACAGCAGCAGATGCAGTAGCTGCTCAAAATCCATTGTTGATGTTGTTAACCTGTTATTTTGGAGAGTTCAATCTCAGCGGTGTGTCTTGAAAAATATTACATATAGGACAGCTCTGAAAGAGCAGGTGGGAGAGCTGTGCCTGCCTGGTATTTTCAGGAGAATTGGTTTCCATCTAAATGCTTTCCCAGCAACTTATGCAGCCTGTAACCTCTCTGCTGGATTGGATGCCAGGACAGGGAAAACTCTGTTGTATAGGAAGGTCTCTGATCTCTGTAAATGGGTGAACTACAGCAACAGCGATATTCTTTGATTAAGATGTTAGGCAATATGAAAGACTGCATAATAAGAATGGTCTAGATGTGCATGTATGATTGTTACACATGAAGATGTGGTAATCAAAATTCACTTTAAATTAAAATTCAAGTTGTCATGTCAAGCTTTAGAAAATGCCCAAATCTTTTTGACATTTGTTTGCATAAACATTATAATGTACTCTTTAGCTCAAACCAAAGATTCCTATTGCTCAGTTTGCTTTTTTTATTTGTTTCTTTTTAAACTTTTCCAGTACAGTCTTGTTGCAAAGTTGCTGTAGCAGTTTATGTCTCATAAAGAAGCTATTTCCAAGATAAGAACTTGGTTCTTTTGGAATAAGATTATCTTGCAGTTCAACATTTCCTTTGCTGCTACAGTAACAATGCGATGTCTTGTCTCGTTAGCTTAGTGACTTGGTGCTTAATGTACTTTTTTCTTATGGCAGAGAAACAATAGCTTAGCTAAAAACTCTCTTGCTCCAGGTTTTGGTAGGCACTGCCATAATCTTCATTGGACACTAATTTAGAAAAATCTATTCAAATTGTATGCGCTGTGCACCTGTGAACCGAGCCACTGCTTGTTTTTGCTATTTCTATAGTTTTATTAATGTTACTGATGAAAAGTATGTTCCTAGGCAGCTCTGCTTCTCATTTCTGGAAATAACTAGCTTCTTTTCCTCACTTACGAGTTGGAGCTGTTAAACTCTGATAAGATTTCGCAGTCTGAGAAGAGCTGCAGTCAATGTGCATGACAATAAATAAGTGAGGAATAAACAGGTGGGCAGAGAGGAGGCTGCTGGTCTTATGCTCAAGGCCACATTTTCATGCTTCTACAGTACAGAGTTTTGCTTTTCTGTAGCAGACTTTCAGCTGGGGCTGATTGCACTGGTGCCTGCTTTCACTGTTGGTTGGCTCCTTGCAGCACCGTGATGGCTGGGGACCGAGATGCTCCCGGGGTGCTCGCTGCTGGCTGGGCTGCCCCAGACATTGGAGGCATGCAGGCATTTTTGTTCAGTGTGCTGATTGGTTTAGTTTTGGGACAAAAAGAAAATGCTTGTGCAAAGGCTGTGGCTCATAGGTACAAACACTTAGCTTGCTGGAGTCCTGCAAATGATCTGAAACCAGGGTAATTGTACTGACAGATCCTTCTCTTAAAACGTGCAGTAAAGCAAACTGTATCCATTGTTTTATACTATTTTTTTTTCCTGACCTTATTTCACACTTACATTTCTCCTTATCTCACACATATCTGATGAAAAACCATTTCACATGCCCAATGAGCACGTGCTGGCTTGGCGTAGGTTTGTGGGCTGGAGTGTGCTCCTGCACCCAGGCTCTCCATGGCACAGGGCTGTTGGGAGCTGCAGCCGGTGGGCACGGGGCAGAGCTGTCCTCGGGCTGCTGTTGCAATCCTGGATGGCCTTTGAGTTGGGAGGGAATAGGCAGCTGCCCCTTGCTGCTGCCCGAGCAAGATGTCTGGGAGAGCATCTGCTGCCTCGGGTGTGTTAAGCAGTTATTGTGGTGAGCAGTAGCAGTTTGTCTGGTTTGTTGTGTTAAGCCCTGATGCCCCTGGGGATTAAGAAAGAATCCATTTGTATGCCATGAGGCATCAAGCTTTCTCCTGTGCTGTAGCAGACTGTCCTCTGCCTTCTGGCCTAGGCTGGCATTGCTGGCAGCAGGGTTAACCTGCTTTACGTACACTAGGTAAGTGCTAGAAGAGGTTCACTGTTTCGGAAATAACGTGTGTGTTGGGGGATTCAAAGGTATCCACCTGCATCTTCAATATCAAGTTGTGAGTAATAATGTAGTAATACCTGCCTGATAACTGCCATCTGCCTAGGCTTTATAAACATTAATATTTAGCTTCCTTAAGTGTGGTTATTTCATTTCCTGAGAAATATTCTAGTACTGAGTGACTGAATGGGTCTGACTGCAGGAGGATACTGCCACACCGTTCCCCAAAGCCTAACCCTTGGCAGAAACTTCTCTAACATGGATGAGCGTCTTGCGAAATGGCAATCTGTGCCGGCAGATGCAAGGGATGTTTCAGCCAAGGGTGCTTGATGGGGCTTTTCTCTTTCCTTGTTTGTTTTCAGTGACAGATATTAGAGTTCTTGGACTCCCTGACCACCGAACATCCCCAGGGACCTGGCCTGTCACAATGTGCATTGAGGTTGTTCTCCAAGAGCTGACTTTCACCAAGTGCAGGAGTGTGCAGCCCTCCAGCCCCATGTCGGTACTGGATCTGCTCCTGTCGCGGCTTTCCTGGTAATGAGCTCATGCTGCTGAGCTGGGTCTTATTTATTTGAGTGCTCCAGTATCTTCAGCAGCTGAAGAGAGCAAGTTATCAATAATGCACATTAATGGTATTGTTAGCTGGGGCAAGTCTAGCCAGCGTGTTCATTAAAGAGCTCTGAGGTTTTCTAGGGCTCACTAAAATTTCTTCCTGATTAATAGTGGAAGTTGGAGCTTAAGGGGGCTCCCCTAGAAAGCACAATTGCTTTTCCTGAAGTACACGAAGGTCATCAGATTCCTGAGGCCTGATCCAGAGTTTCACAGAATGGCAGGAATTGTTCCAGGGATTCCAGGAGGACTCCTCAGCTCTTGTGTTTGCAAGTTTAGAGTGTTGCCTCTGTTAATCAGACAAAAAAAAAAATCATTTTGATTTTTCAGGACTCACAAAACATAAGTATCTCAAAACCTCGCATCCCAAATTCAACTAATTTGCGAAACTCTTGTAGATTAATCTTCAGTCCAATTCCTTTTGTGAATTTAAATGTTTACAGTGCTGTGTGCCTATTTTCTGTACTGTGTGTTTTTAGATCAGAAGCGCTTGATTTCCATGTAACTGAGGCTCATTATACTCTTCTTTCTCTGCTGACTGTACTCGTCTATCAGTGAAGGATCAGAATGAAGAAGTTGAGATGGTTGTGGTGCCACAGACTATTTCTGCTCTTCCTGCCCGCCCCCCCCCCCCCCCCCCCCGCCCATAACTCCTTTACTTCTGTCAATGTCAGTTATTTTGCTAGCTGCAACTTAAAATTTCTGGCAGTAGTGCAGTGGATTTTTTAACTTTTGCATACCTGCCATTACAGGCCTTTAGGACATGTTTGGGAAGATGATAAAATACAACCCTGGAGAACTAGTGTCAAAGAAACTTGTGAGCAGAAGTTCACGAGGTGTTGGAGGCTCATAACCAAAGTGCCAGATTTTAGAAAGCGTTTGGTGCTCTCCTACCAAAAAAAGGTAAACCAAACATGTGGATTAAACAACATTGTACTATTACAGCATGGTTACCAACTGAAAGGGACAGTTAGAGTGCTGTGTACCGCACCCTAATAATTCCGGGAGGATGTTTACATGCCTGTAACCCTGTCATGTCTAAAGAATGATACTTCCTTCAGAAGCGTGTGAGTACCATGATCTTTGATTGAGGATATCTGGGGTGACTGTGGTCAACTAACAAAGCAAAACAAACAAAAAAGCTGATAAATCCGAGACAGAATCTAGACTGTTTCCAATGAGAGGCCTTATGGCTTGCGAATTTTGCAAGTGTTTAGGGATAGATATAGCATTTTTCATCAGAACACTGCATCTGCTTTTAATGAAATTACTTCCATTTATGTATGTGCATAAGTGTTTGCAACATCTGAAGGTCTTGGGGACTGCATGTACAGGAGAACGTTTGCATCACCATCTAGCATCTTGTCTCCATGTAAAACTTCTGCTATAAAAACTGCCAAACAAGATCTATAGTGTTTGCTTTGGGTGGTTTCCAGTTTCTGTTCTACCCTGAGAACAAGATTCCAGCATCATGCAAGAAAGGGAGGGGATTGCATAGAAAATTAACACTTCAGATACAGTGATTTGTAGGTCACTTTATCCTCAGGCCGTCCTAATAAAATAACTTGCTCCTTTTAAACTATTTGTATCAAGGGATCAAAGCTGTGAGATGCATGAGATACAGTACATCTCACAAAATGAAGTTCAATCTACTTGACCTTTTCCATAAAACAGTTCTTCACAGAGCATTTGGTTTTAATAACAATCCAAGTCACAATGAAGAGCCAGTAAACGTCATCTGCTCTCTCTGGTATTTCCTCATAGCACAAAATAAAAAAGTTATTTATTTTTGGATATGGAGAGACAGAGGTGTGATAATATGTCTTGGAGAAGTTTTAAAAAAAATTCAATTGAGAGTGAAATTATGAATCTGTTAGGAGATTCTTTCCAGTTTTACATACATAACTGCTGGATATGATTTTTTTTTTTAAACTTATAAACCAAAGTAAAAGTTACAACAGGATTAATATTCTTGCACTTCTGTTGAAAGCAGCAATCTACCAGTTGTGCTTGGGGACAGCAATGAAAATCATTTTGAGCAGCACAGAAACTTCTTGTTCTGCGTGCAAATAACCCTATGCTACTTAGTGAAAAGTCCGTAGGCAGCAAAGGTCCACGTCCAGAGAAACTGGAGGCAGAAGCTGTCTATGGGGACCTGGCAGTGCTCAGGGTTACACCGCTGCATGGGAACCCAACCTCTGATTTTTCAGCCTACTGCTGTGCTGGCTTGCCTTTATAATGTGCCATAAAAACCTCTTGGCACGGTGACTTTTCTTTGGTGCCAGTGTCCTGTGAGCCTCAGTTTTATCTTTTCCCAGACTTCCACGCCCTGGATTTTGGATGTATGGGGTCCTAAGTCATCTATGGCTCTGGGATGCTGTGAATTCAGATTGGCCACAGCCCAGAAATATGCTGAGGCATCTCATGTCTGTGCCTAAAGCTAATTCAGGGCTCTGCTTGCAGCAGAGAAAACCAGGGCAAATCCAGAGTAGATATTTGGAAGTGTTGCAGAACAGCCAGAACTTTCCTGCCCATGCCAGAAGTGGAAGGATGTGACTTCACCACGTGCTGGTTTCAAGGGAGGAGCATCCTAGTTTTCCTTCAGACAGGGAGCTTCCAAACTTCTCAGGAGCTGTAGGTTATTTGAAAATCTACATAAGTACCCCAGAAGGCTGCAGTTTTTTGCCAGCACATGGAACTTGTCATAGAGCCAGGGGCGGCTGCTGCTGCCATTGCTGTTCTGCCAGTGATGGCACCCAAGCAAGCTGAATTTGGGAATCAGTTCTGCAGAGATATCTCCCCTGGTCCGTGCCATAGCACGCTTTTGTCTTTGGAGACAATGGAAGCAAATTCTGACCTTATCTGTGAGTATTGCTACTGCTGAGTGATTGAGATTGATAATAAGAGCCTGACATCTTTTCATGGTTAATTAGTTTAAAATGAGAATAGCTCTTGTATTCACTGCTGACTATCAGAGACAATAATTACATGAGTATTTTGTATGAACAATCCATATCCTGTTCGCTTGGGCTGATGCTGCTACCCGGCTAAACGTTTCAGAAAAGACTATTCACTTTTCATGATGATCAGTAAAAACAGATTAATGGGAGAGTTCTCTTCAAAGGGTAAAAGGAGGATGGGCTCCTCCAAGCAGCGCTTGTCAGATAAGTGCATGTGCTGAGTGGAGAATGGTGCACGCAGGCTGGGGGTCGCTACCTTTCTAGCTTTGTGATCTAAAGACTTCCTTTCCAGAAATCATACTGCAGTCCCTCGGCGATTCCTGGGTGAATCACATGTGTGTAATAGATAAAGCCCTTTTTCTCTTAATTAGATGAATGTTAGACTAGGGCTGCCAAATTTCAGGAGAGAAACAAACTTCATTAACTGGGCAAAACAACAGATGTCAGTCCCTTTACCTACAAGGGAAAAGGAAATAAAGCACAAAATTGAAAATAGAGGGATGCAGTTTTCTATCCAGTCATGCGCGCTTCCTATTACCTAATTACCGAGATTAAGATATTAAAGCATGCAAATGAAGTGAGCTTCCGTATGTGCAATGATATACTTGTGAAGGAAAACATACCTTGGGAAGTTGCAGTTAGGATCTGTGTAGCAGTGTATGTTGACCAGTTGCTAATAAGTGTCCCAATATTGGCATAAAATTAATGTAGATAGCCAATAAAAATATATTTTTCCATTCGCTGAATTGCTTCTCGTATGGTTCCTGTGAGTGGTGGGTCTATTTATAATGCTGTTAAAGGACTCTCTAAAATTAGGTATTCTAGAAGAGCATGTTTCAGTGCCAAGGGTCCCTGGTAATGGAAGTTAACTTCTGCAAGAAATGCCACTTGAAACTGAAACAAGTCTCTTACATTATGTAAATGGCACCACAGAGGGTCAGCAGTTTTGGTTGTCTATAAAACTGAAAAAAAAATGTAAACATTTTTGATTATTGTCCAGCCTGCCAAAGGTGCAGGCCTATGAGGTGCGATCATTCAGACATTGATTGGGCCTGTATTTGTGCAAGAAAAAGCTGATGCTCAGGTGGCAAGATACCTCAGAGAGCCAAAAACTTCATGGGATAACTGGGGGCTAGCGTAGCTGCTGCTGTGTTGCTCTGTCTTGGCTCGGTGTAACATCAGGGCAAGTGCCCTGGGCAGCAAGAGGACGTGTATTTGGCATCGCACGTGGTTCTGCGGATGTGTCTGCACCGCATGCTCTGTTTGCATACCAAGTGGTGCTCTGCCTGGCTGAACTTGGAGCCCCCCTTATGAAATTCCTTGTTATTTGCGAAGTCTTGCAACAGCAATTTCTCACAGAGAAGTTACAGGCTTGCTAATAGTTACCTTCTAGCATGGCATTACATTTTCCTGGTTTTTTCTTAAATATGGCCAAAAGCCAGAGGAAATGGATGCTTTTTTCTGTTGTTGAGCCAGTTTCAGCCCTATTCTGGTCTTCACAGAATAAATGCTCCTTAAACTGTATTGTATCCTCAAAAAACCCCTGTGTTTTGATTTAATCTAGCTTTGGGGAGTCTGAAAAAAGGAGGACCTAGGATATCTTTGCATAGAATAAAGTGAGATAGCTGGGAACCATTGCCCTTTGAGAAAGGAAGAAAAGGAAATATTTGCTTGCAAGTCTTTACTCTGAGAGATTCTGGGGTTTAGGTCTTCCACATAATGAGAGATCGGGGAAAGAGACAGAGAATTGTAACCATCAGAGGTGTTTTTTTGGCACTTTTTGCTCCTCTGATTTCATATAAGCCAGTATCACAAAAACTAGAAGGGCTGGAGGGAAAAAAAAAAAATTTTTTTTTTTTTTTTTTTAAGACAGAAAAGGCAGACTTCTTGCAGACACCTCTCTGTGCACATTTGTATTTGCTTTTCTGGGGGAAGACATGTAGGTGAGAACAAGTGGAGAAGCTCATGTTTTTTAAGCATCTGTGAGTTAAATTTCCTTGTGTGTATGTGAGTTTTTTGTTTTTTGTTTTTTGTTTTTTGTTTTTTTTTTAATTTGTTTTTTGAAGAGAAGGGGCATAATCTCTACCAGTTATTCAAAACCTACCATGCACTGGTCTTCAGCCTGTCTGACATTCTGGATAGCTAAAACACAAAGGTGTCATTTTCATTAGAGTAACTTTGAAAGGAGTCCATGAGACATAATATTGTTTTGCTCCAGTTGTGAATTGCATCCACTGTTTTCTCAACTTTCTTCCCAGTTTCAGACCAAGCTGGGACGCAAAAACTTGTATATCAAACAAGCAGTTTGATATACATCTTTCAAGTAGTTCTGTTCACTTCACAGTGATCCCATGGTTGGATTTGACCCATGTTTTGGTTTGAAGAAAAATTTGTTTGGACTCCTACCAGTTGACAGTTTGTGATGATGATCAATGAACCTTTCAATTCTTTGTTAGTAACTTAATAAATAAATATATATAGGAAAAGTCAAGGCTTTTTTTTTTTTTTTCCTAAGCATAATCTTAAGAGAGTTCTCCATGTATTAGTATCAAGAGTTGACAAACAGAAAATTTGTCAGAGCTGTTTTTTGGAAGAGATCTAGGAACACTTAAATCCATTTGATACATATTAAAATATACCTGTTCACACCAGAGTATCATTGATTAAGGATAAAGGATTGTATTGTTCTTCATTTTTCAGAATTACATGTGCCTTTTATGAACAAACATGATTCAATATGAAGTACCTGCGTTGGGAGGTAGGAATGGCTTAGAATTTGAACAGAATCCTAAAAAATGTGCTCTGAAAACCTGCCCCTGATGTCCTTTCCCTAAACTGGCAATCTTAACTGTAGAGAGAAGCGAATCCTTTAAAAATATTTTATTTCTCAGACTATGAAGAGTCCTCTGAATATAATAAAAAAAACTTCATTAGGAGCTGAACTGAACTTATAGAAGATTGTGCCTCTGCTGATCAAGTTAGGATTTTTTTAAGTATAACAGCACATTGCACAAACAGTAACATTGCACAAAGTAGCATTTCTCTTTGCGTCTTTTTCAGTGAGGCATTTGATATCATCCCTGAAGGCTAGAAGTAGAAAAAACCACCCAACCGGTGGAGATAGGCAGTCCTCTTTCTGCAGCTCCACAGTGTCCTGATGCTCTTCTCTTACACAGGGAACAGCCCAAGAATTCCTCTAAACTTTCAGTCTTGGTCATTCGTATTTAGGTTGCAATTTCTACAGCTAGAGAAATTCTGGGTTTATCCCTCTTAGGTAGTGCTGTATGCACACAGCAAATGCATTCGACTAGACGTGATTTCACTGTTGATTGTGCTGTCTTGGAGAGCAGCCTCCTTGCTTGGATTGGAGTAAAAGTTTAACATAAGTTGCTCTTTTGCTTATTGAATCCGAAGTAATTATATGGCAAACGCTCTCGCCAGTAGAAGCCCCTCTTTAAACACAGCTGGATGTTCGTCTTGGTTTTGAACACCAGTCTCTCCTCTCCTGACACCTGGCTAATTTCCGAAGATGAGATCTTCCAGAACTTCTTGCTCCCTTTCATAACAGGGAAAGGAGAAATGACAGTAGGGAATGAGGTTTTAAAAACTCTTACAGTATTGTCTACAGCTGTATCAACTAAAACTCGTAATGTACAAATCACACAATCCTCAGTAGAATGTATTTGTCACTGTTGGCTGTTCTGCAGCCACTCAGCTAGCCCACTTCATAATCTGCTGCCTAGATTTCCATGGTGATTTGCATTCTGACTACCTATAAGCAGTTAGGTCTTATCTTTTTCTCAGCTTTATCTTTTAGGTGGACATATGTTGCCTGACTGTAGACACAAAAGCACACAGGTGCATCTCTGGAGGGCCAGTTCAGGACTGAAGGACAGCTGTATGGCAACGTACATCCTCCTTTGTAATCACTATTGGACACGGAAGGTTTTCAAATTTACTCTTTTTAAAGTAATTTAGAAATCAATAGAATGGAATGGAAAAGCTTATTTCTTAGCTAGAGTCTGAAGAGGTAAGAATTTGGGGACAATGTGATATAAGGCACTGAGAGGCAGAGATGGAAACCTATATTGCATCCTCATAGTCAATTTTCAAATGCGGAGGGAGTTATCTCATCGCGTGTCCACTTCAGGCAGTGCATGGGAATCCAGTTGTGTCTCTGTGCTGGACTGATTGCTCTGTGAGAAACCCCTTAGTGACACAGAGGGAGTACAGTATGCGTAGAGCATTGCCTTTGGGCTAAGCTCGACTCTTTATTTGTGCAAGCTGGATGTTGGAAGGTCTCAAGAAGTATCTTAGACTGGGGAATTCGTCTCATGACTTCCCTTATTGCCAATCTACTGAGTAAATGTTACTGACAGAAACAAGATGACTGCATTTATTGCAGGCAAACATGGAATGAGTCCATACAGTAACCGCTTGGTGCATTGATCAGCCCTGGAGAGGGTTGACCCTGCCTGGATGCCAGGTGCCCACCAAAGCCTCTCGATCACTCCCCTCCTCAGCTGGACACGAGAGAGAAAATATAACGAAAGACTTGTGGGTCGAGATAAGGACAGGGAGAGATCATTCACCAGTTACCATCACGGGCAAAACAGACTCAAGTTAGGGAAATTAGTTTAATTTATTGCCAATCAGAGTAGCGTAATGAGAAATAAAAACTAAATCTTAAAACACCTTCCCCCCACCCCTCCCTTCTTCTCAGGCTTAACTTCACTCCTGATTTTCTCTACCTCCTCCCCTACCAGTGGCGCAGGGGGACAGGGAATGGGGGCTGGGGTCAGTTCATCGCACGTTGTCTCTGCTGCTCCTTCCTCCTCACGGGGAGGACTCCTCACACTCTTCCCCTGCTCCAGCGTGGGCTCCCTCCCACAGGAGACAGTCCTCCACGAACTTCTCCAACATGAGTCCTTCCCACGGGCTGCTGTCCTTCACGAACTGCTCCAGAGTGGGCCCCTTCCATGGGGTGCAGTCCTTCAGCAACAGGCTGCTCCAGCGTGGGTCCTCTGTGGGGTCACAAGTCCTGCCAGCAAACCTGCTCCAGCGTGGGCTCCTCTCTTCACGGATCCACAGGTCCTGCCAGGAGCCTGCTCCAGCATGGGCTCTCCACAGGGTCACAGCCTCCTTTGAGCATCCCCCTGCTCTGGTGTGGGGTCCTCCAGGGACTGCAGGTGGATCCATACATCATAAACCTCCACGGGCTACAGGGGGACAGCCTGCCTCACCATGGTCTTCACCAGGGGCTGCAGGGGAATCTCTGCTCTGGCACCTGGAGCACCTCCTCTCTCTCCTTCTTCACTGACCTTGGTGTCTGAAGAGTTGTTTCTCTCATACATTCTCACTCCTTTCTATGGCTGCAATTGTGCAGGGTTTTTTCCCCTCCTTCTTAAGTACATTATCCCAGAGGTGCTACCACTGTCACTGATGGGCTTGGCCTTGGCCAGTGGCGGGTCCGTCTTGGAGCCAGCTGGCATTGGCTCTATCGGATGTAGAGGAAGCTTCTAGCAGCTTCTCACAGAAGCCACTGCTGTAGCCCCCCTGCTACCAAAACCTTGCCGTGCAAACCCAATACGCACCTGCTGAGCTCACACGTGGCAAGTGGGTCCACAACTGAATGGGGGGATGCTCACCCGTGTGGAGTTAAAACTTCCAAAATCAGAACTGCAGGGGGGTCGCCTGTAGTTATTTTCAAGCTGATGCTTGCAGGGAGGGCTCAAAATATGATGTGACTTACTGTGCATGGTAAAACAGCATTACTTTGTAGGAACAGTATGCTTTGTGGGAATCCAAGCAACCTGAAGGTCTTTGAGAGATTATGAGATTTGGAACTGCTTTAGGGCAAAATTATTCTAAGTGCTTAGTGTTTCTAAAACTAGCTAATTAATCACTAGTAAACAGTGTTGTCAGATGCACTGAAAATCCTGTGGGTTACAGAAAGCTGTAAAGCCCTTTCTCTGTTTTTTGCATGCCTACAGGTAATAGGATTAAGTGGTTCTGAGGCAGGTTTGCCATGTTTCTGGTTGAGGGTGTTGCAGTTCCCTAGCTAGCTGTTGCTTTGGCTTTCTTGCTGTCCCCCCTCAAAGCATCACTCTCAGACCTTCCAGTGCCACTTCTCATTGGGTGGACTCTTCCCAGCAACTCTTTCCACCCTGTGCTTTAGGATGGAGACTTCTGGTGTTCATTGCAGCCATCTCTGTGAGGACGGGTGTGCTGCTGCTTGCAGGGGCAATGATGCAGTTAGGCAGGGACAAGCCTATCCTGATAAAGCACTGCTCTTTATTCCAGACAAACCTATTTAGGAGGAACGTATCTCAGAACCAACAAGCAGTTCACAGGTATATTTAAGTGCCAGACTGCCATCTTTATATTTACTGAGAATGACCAAATTTAATGTCTTTGCTGTGGATCTACTTTGGACTTCTGTTTCTCATTTCTCAGTTCAGACATGAGAGAATCACCTTTGCAAGTCCTGTTATTGTCTCAGCTCCCTTGAATCAATTCAAACTCGAAAATTCCCCCTGCTAAGGGGGGAAGGGCATAAATTCCAGGAGACTTGCTCCCTGCTTTCTGTCAGTGTGTGGGATTAATGTTACTTCTTGGTGACATTAATTACCAGTGAGTTAGGAACACAGACAGCTGTGCACCGACCATGATAGATAATGCATTTCAAAAGTGAATACAGTAATTCTTGACTCTTCCATAACAGAGAACATATTAGCCATGCTGGAAGTCCCTTGTCATTTTTAGCCAGCAGGTGTATTAATGAATGACAGGAATAAGTATACTTGTTGAAAATTCAGCTAGTGTTTTGGGTTTTTTTTATGAAATAATTCTGCAAAGCCTAGCTGCCACTGCCTCACAAATATGCTTGTGTTGGAGCCCAGTTTAACACAGATTTGTAGTTTCCAGGTTGCTGTGTCCTACAATTGTAAGGAGTCCTATATACTGCCCTCCTTGCAGTACTCTTATAAGACGTATGCCTGGATCCCCTGCCAAAGAAAGTAGCTCAGCAACCTCTCTTGGCAGTTGCAGATCTATATTCCCTCCATCACTCCTTACAAAGGCAAAGTCAGTACTTATCCCCTTGGCAATAAAGGGACTTAAGTAATGAGATGGCAGAAAGCGTGGCAAGGACTTCACTCTGGAGGCATGCCCAAGCCAAGAGGGTTAATTGCGAACGCTGGAGCTTCAGAGCAGATTTACATAAAACACCTGCTAAGCAATTTTTAAAGAACGTATATAAAATTTTGTTGGCAAAATATTTTTCTAAAAATTATGGTAGGTCTCATGAAGATGACCCAGACGTTGAGGGTAGGACTCCTGTCACTCTCAGTCCTGGCAGGTGTCCTGGCTTCCAGCTGCTGCTTGAAAAGGCTGCAGATCTCCTAGAAGTCCTGTTTCCTGCAAGCTCCATGCAGATGTCTTGAATGCCATAGGAAGTCTCAACCAGCACTGGACATGTGTGATACTTGAACTTTGCCCACAGTTTGGTCCAAGCATGTGGAAAGTGTTGCTGGAGCTGGCAGGCTTTCTGCCTTAGTTTTGGAAGCAGAGAGCTGTTAGTGGCACAGATTAGCTGGTATCAACATTATCACTTGCTAAAAGGACTCAAATTAAGATTGTTACTTGCTAATACACTTGAGTTAAATCCTCTGTCTAGATGAGACTGCCAGGGTCTGAAATCTGCTCCCAAGCTGCACACGTTCTGCCTCTATCACAACAAATCTCCCTTCTGCTCATCTCTAGTTCTTGTTTCACTGCACTGTGTCTCCTGCCATTTATTTCTGGCGCCTTTGCTGGTGACGTGTTGTTCATTTTGGATGCCTGTGGCAGATGTTCAGCTACTGAGCCTCTGCCCAGTTGCTTGTATTTTGGAAGCTCTGTGCAGTCTTGTCCCTTCTTTGATTTCCTGAAAGCCTTGAAGCAGGGGGCACTGGGGACATTGCTTAATGGTCTTTGGCCATGCCTTTCTGCTGGGAAGGAAATCCTGCGCTGCAGAGGGCTCTGGCGGGCACCCTACCACTGATACCAGGTGGATCCTTGACACTTGCTATGGTTCTGCATCGCCACCAGGCCAGGTTATTGCTGGTCTTTGCTGGGGTCCAAAGCCTTTTCAGCACCGAAAACCTTAGTGACAGCAGGGTGTAGTGGTGGGCATGCCATTTGCTGTAAACCTGTTGCTAACCTAGTGTAGATTCTCCGACTTTGATGTTGGAGTTTGTTGTGCAGAGACACATTAGTCACAGTTTCTGTGTCGTCAGCTTTGCACTGAATGTAACCCAGTGTTGGGGTTTCCTAACAAAACTTGAGTCCTTCCAGAAGACCTGGCCTGGGAGGCCAACCTCTTTGAATACTGCTTTCAGTTTTGCTTTCCTGAAAAGGCAGGGATCTGGAGCCCTTCTGCAGCATTACCAGAGATATGGTTTTATCCTTAGATTCATACAGAAGATGTTGGTAGAAGCCATCAATTTTTAGAGAGGCTGGACAGGAACCTACCTTAGAACAGTAAATCAAGTCTCCAAGTGCCAAACTCTTCTGAGTAAGTGTGTATCTTATAACGGAATAAGTAGTCATTAAGCAGAAATGATTTTTCGATGTTAGCTACGGCAGAGCTAGCGCTTTCCTGTCCAATAATCTTGCAGACCTTCTGGCTGGAAGGGAAGCAGGGTCAGGGAGACATCAGTGCGATCTGCCCAGCAGCAGGTGGACAGCCCTGATCACCACCTCCATCAGCCCAGCTCTGTGGTCCCCAAACAAGTTTACTGTTAACGCCATTCCTGGCATCATCTCAGGAAGAAAGTAGGATTTCAGAATTTGGGCAGATCAGTGTTGAGGATAATACATATGCCTCTGCAAAGGCCAAATATTAATGTGAATCACAATTATGACTAAATCTGGGTATTGACTCCCACGTAAATAAGCCAAAGACCTGTTATAACTGAAGGGAAAAAAGAGAGAGTGAGTCAGTTAGTTTGTTCATTAGGCTTTGTCAGATCTTTTACAGTAATGAAGTTGAGGAAGATCTCTAGGAAGCTTTAAAAAGATGATTTCAAATTTTGGCAACTATCTGGAAAGTGAGGAGATCAAGGCTGTTATTTGAACTGTATTTGCAGCTACTATATTTGCGATATGGGAAATCTCTCAGTCTTATATATCTGCCTGGAATCCTGTTTATAACAGTGACAACAATTTTCCAGCTGAAAAATTCTTGAAGTTCATATATATCAGAAAGATTAGGTTTTAGTTCTGACTGCTCCCTGACATCATTCTTTCCCAGTCAAAAGTTAATTGTTTCTAAATCAGATGCTGCTTCTCCTGCTGCCTTGAAATGTGAGGGATTATCAAACTGGATGTCCAGGGATTCTATGCTGCACTAATAATGTTCCTGTGCAAAATCCTAACGGAACTTATTTCTGATTATGAAAGTTACATATGGTTATTATCTAATCCTTCAAACTAAATAGCTTCAGCTAAAACCTCAGGATGGTCTGAGCATAAATGAAATTAGAAAGTCACCTACTGCATCAGTGTAAATTCATCTACTGTGCATCATGGATCAAGTGCTCTGAAATATCACCCTAAGAATGAATGAGCTGCAGTCACTGTGCCAAATTCATTCTGAGTACAGCGTCACATTAGGTTACTCTCATTCCTAACGTAGCAGTGAATTTGGCCCAAACCGAAATCCCTATAAATCAGAAGGAACAGAAAGGACAGATGCTGTATCTTGAAAGATATACTCCTCTGGAAACTGTAGCTCCCCCTCCTGCCTTTTCATCCCAAGGAAGCAGATGGTTTCTCACTCACCCAGCTATGGTGAAAGCACAACGGGTAAAAATAAAAGCAGAGGGCTGGATTCCTTCCTTGGCTAATCTGCATGTGGTCCCACGAACACTAGTGGGAATGCAGAGAATGTAAATGAGGGTGAAGCACAACCCAGAGACCTACAAGAGAATTTGTCTAGCATTTACTCTTAGAAGATTGAGCGAATATGCATGTTCTCAAAAAGAGACATGAATGCACCCCACTCTTACCATCTTCTCACTACTCTGGCAGACTGCTGGCCATGAGGAGCAGCCCTCAGGAAGCTGTGATTCTCTAAGTGCTGTTCATCCTCCTCCCCACGAGTAAGCAGGAAGCTCACTAGCTCAGGTTGTAATTAACGAGAGATTTAATTAACTTTTTTGACTCTTTGATTTAATGCCTAGATTCCAGTATCTGTGGACATCCAGTTTGTAGAACAATAGGGGGAAAAAAGTTTGCTTAGTCAAAGAACAAGCCAGCAAAGCAGGTCCTTTCTTCATCATGTCCTTCATTTCTCAAAAGAAATATGAAGACCATCTGTTAGTATCTGGTGACCGATAGTTCAATGCCAACCAATGCTGAAGTGACCCATTTAATTTTTGCAGGATTTGGAAAAAAAGGTCCGTGGAAGATTTCCTAAATGCTTTTTTTGAGGAAATAAATTTCTTTTTAACTTTGGCTTTTTGTTCCTCTTCAATGAGAGGGGAAGTAAACTTGTTAATAATAATAATATAGCAGTGATTCAAGTAAACTCCTGCTCAGTACATTTTTGCTTTCCTGTTCTTCCCCAAAGCTAATCTGATGAATTTGTTCATATCAAAGTGAGGTACATTATTCATGTCATCCTGTGTAACATCATGTATAACGGGATGTGACAACTCAAGGTAATGCATCAATTAGGACAAGGCAGGAGCAGAGATTTGTTGATGAAAGAGGGAATGTATATCGAGCTTTGGGCATGGCTGTTTGGTGTTCAGGGGTGACAAGATGGCTATTTTAAAACATCAGAGCTGAATTTGGAGATCATGTGCTGTAATTTATATTGTCTTTCATCCCTTCTGTTTGTAAGTATACTAATTGACATACCGTAATACTCATGCACTTACTGATATATGACTCAGAGCCTTTTAATTATCCCATCTGTCATTAGTCCTGTTCTGAGTGCACTTGGTCGTATGCAGGTGATGGGAGTGGGATGGGGGCTGAAAGCCGATGAAGGGAGGTGATTTGAGGTACTGCCTGCAATTCAGTGCAGGCATGAAACGGGAGTTTGCCTAAGTCTTCATGCTTCTGTTGATCCAAAAGGGATCCAATTTGTTCTGAGCTGCTGGTGACAAATTGTGATGTAGTGGCTTGGTTTCATCCTTTTATTAGTTGGTAGAAGTGAACAAAATGTTAAATCAATAGGTTATTGCTTCCAGCAGGTCAAAGGTTTTTGTATGGCTTTTGTAAGTTATTAATATATGGAGCCTTGGATTAAGAGTGAAGCATGAGCTTTCCTTTGGAAGAGAGGTATAAGTTTGCAGGGATTAGGGATCAAGACAAAACCCATCAATCTGTAGGAATGAGGGGTTTCTGGGAAAAGAAACTAAATTCTGGCTGAGACCTGGAGGAATAGGAGCAGGGTAAGGAGTGGGGAGCAAGTGCTCAAATGATGTGGTAGCACAAGGGCTCTGCCTCTGCAGAGATGGTCAAGTGCTCCCTGGGAACAGCATCCAGCCTTCTCGCTCCCCCGCTCTCTTGGGAACTGATGTCACTTTCAGAGAAAGTTGGGAGTCCTTTAGGGTGTAAAAGCAAGGACTCTCACTCCATCCACAAGCTCCCTTAAGCTCTGCTGGCGCTTGGAGCGTTTGCTCCTGAGACAGCTGTCACAACTGGACACGGCACATTGTCACTCTGACACACAGCAACAAGATGTGAAGTGAATGTGTGAATGGAGCAAGAGTCCTTGCTTTCATGTCCCCATGAAGTGTGTCCAAAAGGCTCTCCACAAGTCATCTATCCACCCGGAGCAGGGTCATGTGTAACTATATTCTTTCAAACAGAAGTTTTGCTAGCCTTTTCCTAAGGACCTCCAGGGTAGAGTTTCCACAGGATCCCTAACTGTGCTTAATTATAATTAGTCTGAAAGATCTTCTTAATATCTGACCTGATCTTGCATTCTTCCAGATGTAGACATTAGCCATTTGGAAGGGATTGTATGTATGCTGGAGAATAGAACCAGAAATCAAAATGATCATGAGAAATTGCAAATATGGTCTGAGACCAGGAGATGAAGTTTAGCAGGGTGCCACACACTACACTGGGCAGCAACCATTGGCTGTGCAAACGCAGGCTGGTGGGCAGCCGGTGGGGCAGCAGTGGCAGAGATGGGGTGGGATGAACAGAGTGGGTGACAGCTGCGTGGGAGCCTGGGTGCCTCGCTGCTCTGAAACAGGCAGACGCTGTGCTGAGTGGATAAATGGAAAAATAGCCTAGAAGATAACAGATTGTTCTGGTTTCAGGATGCTCCAGCTGTGTGTACTATGCTTCAAGAGAGTTGGGAGCAAACTGGAAGGGGTCTGGAAGGGAGGAATGTGAACTGGCCGATGACTAGGAAGCATGACCATCAGGGAAAGCTGAACAAACTGGGCTTGTTTAGCATCAAGAACTGAAAATGGGTGGTGTGGCGATACTGCTGCTCCGAAGAGGTGAATACTCTCCTCTCTGTGTTCCTTATAGAGAGGTCTTCAATTGCCACAAGGAAGATTGAGGTTGGATGCTAGGAAGAAGCTTCCTAAAGGAGCAGTAGTAAAGCATCAGAATTTATTGCTCAGGGAAATTTACAGCCTTCATTGGCAAAGGTCAAGTTAAACAAACACCTCTGGAAAAACAGAGGTGTACTGGGGCAGGGAGCAGCCCTTGACCCCTCTGAGCAGTGCCGTCCAACCTGAATATTGTGCGCTCTCAGTAGCAAGCAAGGCCATTTTAGCACCTCCTCTCCCCAGGCATCTTCTCCCCCAATGCAGCAACCCATGTTTTCCAGTCTTCCCAATAAGTTAAATTTTTTACCTTTCTGGCTATTTCCTCTGACTGAACTCTTTTCCATTGGTTCTGGTTCTTCTTGAGCTTTGGGTGGTCTGTTTGAGTCCTTTCCTGAGCAGAGCAGAATGAAAGGACTGCTTTGGTGTCTCACCTCTGTACCCCTGACTTCTCTGTACATCTGGGCATGCTTTGGTGGCAAGGTTTGTCTGTTTTTTTTTAAGCAATAGTATAACACCACTTTGTGATGATCTTGTGGTCTATACATGCACAGTATAAAATGGAAATTTAAGAAATAGTAAGAAGTGTGCAAAAAGAATCTTACTTGATATTTGTGCATGTGGGGCTTTTTTAATGCAACAGATGATTTCTATGCAGGATCAAGTCTAGATAGCAAAGGGATTATACTGTATATGTCAAATTTGCTCCCGGGTGTATTTATAGAGGTATTTCTGAAGCAGAATGTCTCCAGTCAGAATATTTAAAACAAAGCAAACATCTTCATTGAGAATTAAACAGTAGGATATGTGGAGTCATATGTGTGCATGCACATACACACAGAGTATTTTGAGAATGGTTTGTATCTCATTTAGGGCTATATTAGCTTTCGTGGAATATTCTCGTGTTTGACAGTAGTCAGATAAATAAGAAATGAAATAAAACTGCAGTGTATGAAATATTCCAGTACTGGTGTTGAAGGTTTTATTAGATTCAGAGTGCATTTAAAGATCAGTAGAAAACCTCAGGCATTTGCCAATCAAATGAACTTGTGAGAGTGCCACTGCTCTGCTTTCCTCCTTGGAGGATGATAAGGACAAGAAAAGGCAGGTGAATTACCAACTCTTTGGGAGAACTAAATTTATATTGCAATTCAGAGCTTGGTGTGTGAGGAGAGAAGATATAAAATAATTATTTCCTTCAGGGTGTTGGCTGGAAGAAGACAGATACAGAAGAGCAATGAAAGAAGTGCTTCCAGTCTTCCAGGAGACACATGGTATTTGAGAGTACTGTGAGTGTATTGATTGGTAGAGTTTAATGCCAGACCACTAATTTCAACTTTGTGACACTGTTTTTTTTTTCCTTTTCTTTCTCTGCTGAATTACAGGAGCTGTCTATGTCTGTAGTTAGACATGTGCATGTTTTCTAACAGGGTTGTTAATGCACTTCTACAAGTCACTGCTTGGTATTAGTTTTTCTGTAAGAAGCTCTTTGGGTGTCTCGCTGTGAAGCATAGTCTCTACCTTTCAAATTCTTTTTGGCTATTTCTATGGATTTTTTCATGTTCCATCATTCTTTTAAAATTGTGAACTTCCTGATACGTGTGCAGCATTCGAATAGTAGTTTTGCTACTGTGATGTAGGAGCTAAAACCAAATGTGCTCCTGGGCTTCCTTCTGAAATTGTCTTTCTTCCTTGAGAAAGAAACTTAACGCAGCCTGTGGAGTGGAAGGCTGGTAGTGCTCTGCAAGCCTCTTCCCTGGTGTCCAGATACAGCCTCCAACTGTCTGTCTTGGAGAGAGCGAGCGTGCGGTGCCAAGCAGATCTGCCCGGTGGGTGGTGCTAATGATTTCAGTGCAGTTGCATATTTGCTCATGAGTTGAAAAAAAGAGTGAGATGGGAAAAAGAAAACTTTCAGTGTTGGCAACAAAAGTATTTCTGGAAACTCGCCGGTAGTTGAAGTGTCCTCCAGATTCTGCTACAGATTTACCACAGGTGTGTGCCTCTTTTAAATACTAAAAAGAGAAAACCTTTTCAAAATACTTCAAACTACTTGATTGTTATTACAAAAGAAAAGCACTTTTTCCCAAATGTCGTAATTTTCTATTAATTTCATATGGCACTGAGTAATAAAGTTATTAAATATTGACTGATTCCCTGCTCTCCCACTGCTCTCAGTATATCTACAAAGGGCTTCCCAGAGGAGCTTCTGACACGCTTTAAACAGTCAACCATGACAGTGTGGAGGAAAAAGTATTGTCTGACTTGCTAATCTCTTAGCTCTTGTGTTTTCAAGGCGGTTTTACTGCATTTATCAGTGTGTCCTAGTTTCTGTTTCCCTTTATAACCATTGTGATAGTTTTGGACGTTGACAGGCTTTGGTACCTCATGGTTGGGTGGTCTGACTTAAAAGCCCTGAGACATCTTGTTCCCCAGACAATACTCCTGCCAGTTTCTCAGGGCCATCCATACGTACGTAAGTTTTTGGGTTTTTCCTTTATTTTGGCTGGCTGATATTTTTCATGTTCCCATTCTCCCCCTCTTAATACAAATCTGCCTACATTTACTTGGAGGTTTGTCTGCCTTCTGTGGGAGGACTTGAGTCATCTTTTCTGTGTGTCTCTACTTTTATTACTCTCCTCTTTCACTGATTTATGACCTACGTGGAGGCCAAGATACAGTAAAGGGCATAAAACATATAAAAAGAATGCAAGAAGTTAATCATGTTATTTTTACCTGTCCCCTGTCTAATATCTCAATAAAAATGCAGATATTAGGCTGGGTGGTTGCAAGTGGAAATATCTATCTGTGCTTTGCAAAAGGTTGTCACGTCTTAGTGGAAATAATTCTCTTCCTCACAGTTGCAGTGATAATCACGTGCTATTACAATGAGTGCGGTTTTCTTGGAGTTGTTATGTTTAGCAACAGCCCTGTTTTCTTCATCTTCCTAGATTCAGCTGATTCACATTGATCTATTTTTCTAACAGGGATTAACTTTGGGGGAAAAAAATCCATAACTTGAGATGTTCTACAAATTATGCAGTCAGCTTCCCTGTGTGTCGGAAAATCGCAAGGTCAGAACAGCTGGAGTACGAGGGATTGTTCTCACCCTGGGAAAAACAGCTTTCTGGGCATGATGTCTACCCTGCCAGACTGGTGCTTCATTCAAAAAAGCAGTCATGGAAATATGTAATTCCAACACCGCTTGTATGCTATGGCTTTATTTTCAGTGTCTTAACTTTTTTTGGCTAGCCAGTTAAAAAAAAAAAAAAAAAATCCTGCCTAGCTTTAATTGATAAAAGCCAAAGGCGAGAAAAGGGCACTTTTCTGTTCTTTGTTAGTTATAGCAAAATACAAAAACTTTTTCTGTAGTAAACTTGTGCAATAAAATGTATTACATAGTGATTTGCTAACATTATTATTTGCTAGTAAAACGTGCTGTTGTCTTTACAATAGCAAGCCTTAGAAGAAGGAGCGAGCCTAGGAAAAAAGGAGTTCTAAAAAATTAACTCTGAGAGTATTAGATACGTCATTTTGTGGATTTTAGAAAACCTAACAGTTTAAAAGAAGGACTGAACAGTATGCTTTTCATGTTCAGCTGATCTCCGTTCCATCCATGCATTTATTAGATGCTTTTTACTTTGTGCTTCATTTGACAGTCGATTTCAGTACATTGGATTAGATAATTGACTGGATGCAGCGTAAACCTCGGCAGTTCAAAGAAAGCACTATATAAGCTCTAAAAAGGCTATTCTACCATTTCCATTAGCCTCTATAAAGTGTTGTGATATGATTAAGATGCATAAGATATTATATGTTAAATTATGCAGCCAGCTGGCTGATAGTGCTGCTGGAGCTAGGGGACTGACAAAAGCTATTGTTAGGGCCAGCCAGAGGTGCTCCTTCCAAAACCCGCTTTTCTGTTGTTGCTTTCTGAACTTTGCATATTAAAAGTTTTTCTGTTTAGTCTCTCCCCAAGGGCTGGATTTTTTTTCCCCCCCCACAGGATGGTTTCAATGAAAGCACTAGACGAATGTAAAATAAAAGAAGCAGTGGATAGCATTTCCAGATAATTATTTTTCTTGCTTTTTATGCTTCTGTGGTGTCAAACAAGCTGAGTTTTTGTCATGGTTTAACCCCAGCCAGCAACTAAGCCCCACACAGCCGCTTGCTCACTCCACCCCGGTGGAATGGGGAAGAGAATCGGAAAAGTAAAACTGAGAAAACTCGTGGGTTGAGATAAAGACAGTTTAATAGGTAAAGCAAAAGCTGCGCACGCAAGCAAAGCAAAACAAGGAATTCATTCACTACGTCCCATCGGCAGGCAGGGGTTCAGCCATCTCCAGGAAAGCAGGGCTCCATCATGCATAAAGGTTACTTGGGAAGACAAACGCCATCACTCCAAACGTCCCCCCCTTCCTTCTTCTTCCCCCAGCTTTATACGCTGAGCATGACGCCATACGGTGTGGGATATCCCTTTGGTCAGCTGGGGTCAGCTGTCCCAGCCGTGTCCCCTCCCAGCTCCTTGTGCCCCCCAGCCTCCTCGCTGGTGGGGTGGGGTGAGAGGCAGAAAAGGCCTTGACTCTGTGTGAGCCCTGCTCAGCAGTAACAAAAACATCCCTGTGTTATCAATGCTGTTTCCAGCACAAATCCAAAACATAGCCCCATACTAGCTACTATGAAGAAAATTAACTGTATCCCAGCCAAAACCAGCACAGTTTTGAAACTCGGTCAGAAGACAATAATTAGCCAGGGCACTGTTTCATAGAATCTTGAAGAAAAACATGCTTTTCTGAAACCTGGAGGTTTTAGTAATAATTGAGAACCTGTAATGAAAACACCCTTTATCGCAGCAGCGCTGAGTGGGGATTTAAAAAGAAATTGGTGGTGGAGGAGAGTATATTAATATGAATGTAGCAGGAAGCAAGGCAACAAGGCGCACAAGGAGGGTGCCCTAACACAAATTTGTTTCAAGCTTTATTTTGTCTAGCGCAAACTGAGTCCTGACTGCCCTAACATACAAAGTTGACTGGCCAGCTACATCTCGTTTGGTGCTAGAGTCCTTTGTAGACACAGGCCAGGTATGTAGTTTCTTTTTGGCACTGCTTCTGGAGAGGAAATCTTTATTCTCTGGAAGCCACGGTTCCCTTCCTACCTCAATACTTTATCTGAGGGCTGGGACTATACCAGACTGAGACAAATAAGACTCCTTTAATGTAATGTAGTAAAGAATGAGTTTCTAAAGCAGAGTGAACAGAGGGGATATTTAAGAATGTGATACTGAAAAGGAAACACTAAAACTTCTCAAATGAATCTTACTAGTCTGGAGTCCGAAGTGTGGAAAAAGAGATGCTGTGAGGAGGGATATGGCAGAGGAGCATAAAGGCACGAGGAAGTTGGGTACGGATTGATGGCGTGCTGTCTCAGGCAGTGCTGGTCCAAGGACAATACAGTGAAGGTATCAAGTGCTGGGTTTGGTGTAAGCAGAGGAGGACCTTCATGCCACCAACAGTCAACCTGGGGAACCCTTGCCAAGAGGCGTTATGAGCACAGAAGTTTACATTGATTCAGAAGTGAATGGGACAAGATCCAATGACGTTTATGAAATATGTAGAAATGGTATCTGGCTTAGAAAGATGCTGGCTTGAAAATGGTTGAATGCCAGTAGAGTATTAAGGGGATGTATCTGCTTGCCCTGTCCTTGGCATCTGCCTAAGCTAGGTGAACTTTTGGCTTGGCGCAATATGACTGTTACATTCTTGGAGACCTTGGTGTAAAGAAGTAAAAATGCATGTGTTCAGCACATCTGCTTCATGCCAGAAGCAAATCTTTTTTTGTCCCATGTGCAAGTAATTAAGTGGATGCTTCCTAAGTTATGTTGTATTAAAGTACTACTGATGTCTGGGGCTCTCCCTGTCTAGGGATGTGGATGAATAAGAAAAATTCTGTGGAAAAATGAAGTAATGAGTCAATAATGCTCTCCACGGGAATGATGAAGGTGTTGTGGCCTTCCAGATTTGTCTTGTGCAAGTCCACTCACACCTGGAGAACTTCTTGGCTGAGCACTACAAAATTGTGTCACAGGCTGAGGTTTCTGTCCTGGGCCAGCTGAAGGGCTTGAAGGATTGGTGAATAGGAGGTAGCCAGAACAGAACTGGCATGTGTTGCAGGAACAGTGGCAGGAGGTTTGGGTAGAGATTGTAGTCTCAGACGGTTTGCATACAGCCTCCCAGCTGGGTTATTCAGAAAGGGAAACGTTCTTTCTTCCTTGTCATTGTCTACACAGCCCTAATCCTTCTTTTTTTCAAATAGTTCATTTCAGCCCACAGCGTGGCTTAGGCAAAGCAGTCTCTGTGCTAAACCCAGCTCCCTTTGAAATTTAACAGGCTTTATGTTTTCTGCTTTGCTGCTGCTGCTGCACATGAAGCAATGAGGTCTATCACTCTGGGTCCTACAGCTTCAGACTGGTGTTTCTTTTCCTTGAGGACCAGTGCTGTTGTTCACTGCAGATTCCCTCATGCCCTGCCTGGCTCCGTAACCTTGCAGCACATGTTTTCCTTTGTTTACTGCCTGCTGGCACCTGGAAAGCAATTATCTGTTTCTGTCCCCTGAGCGCCGACAAGCCCCATGCTTTCCTGCCTCCCACGGCTGACTGCTTTTAAAAAGAGCGCTGTACCCATCAACAGGTGTTAGCAGCATCTGCTATCAACATGGCATCACCCTCTCAGCCGAGCAGCATCCTGCCAAAGAGCTGGCACTCGCTCCATTATGCATACTCCCCATCTGCATGCAGATTCACTTAGCACCTCTTGGCCTAGTGGAACTGGCACGTGTCTTGGTGTGGGCCCAAAGCCACCCAAGCATATGCGCTCGGTCTGCTCCAAGTGTGTGCAGCAGAGACGGTGCTTTTTTAAACCAGGAACAGGATTCCCACATAGGAAAGGTAGTGCAGCTTTCAGGCCTGGGACTTGCTTTTTAATTCCCTGTGGATTGAGTATGCTCTGATCTGTGTTTCTCTGGCTCTTTTTGGTTATTATTCAGTGCTGTGACAAAGGTCTCTATCAGCTCTTTTTCTCGTCTCTGTAGAAAGCCTAATCTTCAAAATGGTGTTCCTATTTGGCTAGTTTTTTTTCAAATGAAAATGTTAAAAATCTGATTGCTAATAATGTATATACAGAAGAGCCTGTGTTCTCTGGGTAATATGCGATACTGAGGATGTGTGATGGCTTTTGTTATGTTTCTGCCATGTCTTTGCTGCTCTGCTATGTCTCCCTATGGCTGTTGTAATTGCAAAAGGCTATGGAGTCATCTGCTTTAGCTCCTGTTTTCCACAAACGCAGTAACTTCTGCCTATCGCTCTCCCCTTGGCTGTGGGTTTCTCAACACATCATTATGTCTCTCTAGATCCTCAATTTGGCCTCTACGCAGAAGTGCTTGAACTTAGTACTGACCAGGGTTGCAGTGTGAGTTTGGCGAGACTCAGGTTGTTCTCTGGATGCCCCTGCTCTACCCCTTGTACGGGGCCATTCCAGTCCCATCTGAAATGCCACAGCTGTGAGCATATTTGTTACCTGACGCAGAAAAAGTGTAATGATCCTTCTGATGAGAAAGCCCATGGACTTGAACCACAAACCACTTGAATGACAAAGCCATATGCCCACGGAAGGGGCATGCAAATGGTGTAAACTTCATATGATGCCCTTAAATCTTCCCAGCCTTTTCCAACTTACTCAGAGAGAAGCCAAAAAAGAATATGTCCTAGACATCATGGTCTGGCCCATAGGACCAGCCATTTGAATGGCAGTGAAATTTTCTCTGAAACTTGTGACAAAGACATTGGAAAATATCCCCTGAATGATTTGTCTTTTGCTTATTCACATTTGGATGCTCAGCAAGAATCTGTTCCATCTGAACGACTAAGCAGAGCACACAGAAAATCTGTGGTGCAGAGAAGGCTTCCTTCCTTACTTTAAAGGCAATTACCAGCAGTGCTACCCCTCCTTAGCCCTGCTAGAAAGGAAGATATCCTGTTAGCTGCCACAGTAATCCCTCCTGGATTTCTGTAGGTAAGTGCATGGCTTACCCCAGTGCTTGTCCTTTCTCCAAAAACTTTTTTATTTTGTCTGTTGTCAAAAGTATTGTTTGTTGATTGCCAATTTCTTTTGTTAAATTTAGTGCAGAGCCAATCACAAAAAATTAGGCAGGCTGTAATAGTAGTAGTAGTATGTCTGCTTGCCTTTCCTTTGGAATTAGTATTCCAGGAATCCTGTTTTAGTGATTGTACTGCTTAGCTACTGAGCAGAAACTTTTAATGGGATAATATTGATCCAGTTGGGACCAGCAGAGCTTGCAAGGTACAAATCATTAGGCAGCATTTGCAAGGGGTGGCCTGAGCACTTGTTGCCCAGGCGATTTTGGATCAGTCAGTTGGATTTCTGCACTGACCTTTAAAATCATACTTGTATTAAATATCCATTTGGGTTCTGGTAGCATGATAAATCTGGAGGGCTCTAATGGACTTTTAAAATATATGTGATGCATGACGAAGTGTTGCCTTCCCCCTCAGTTATTTGTAAAATCTTTTGCATACTTAGTAAATGTACCCTTAAGAGATTAGCTGAAGGCCGTATTTTTCCCATGGGAGATTGTGAAAGGAATTAAATGGAAACATTAGTTTGAATTGCAAAAAATAACCAGTTTATCAAACCGAACAAAAATGACCATACTTAATCCTGAATGATTCACCAGTGCTAGTATAAGCATTCAACGTGCTAGGTGGAGCTAGCATGACATTTTTAAAGCAGCAATAGAGAAACCCAGTTCTTCTATAAAAGGGCAACGTGTGTATACATTTTAGATCATTCACTACAAAATTAATGATAGGTTTCACCCCACCTGCCAAAGCTTCTTAGTCATTTTCTTTCTAGCCCCAGTTCAGATAAACCTTTTTAGTGCTCTTGGGTTAATATGTTCAGGCTGAGCAGTCACAACGCACCAGTGAGTGTCCTCCAAAGGGACTGGGAGACCAAGTCTGCTGCTCTGGTCAGCTGGAAAATGCCGGATTGACACCTCGGCCCGCGTCTGGAATAGCAGCTGTGGCATCTCAGCAGCCTAGTGCAGGGCACTTGTGTGCTTGAAGAGCAGAGATTGGGACACAGTGTGCTGTGTAAATGTGCTGACCATTGGGCTCCTCTGCAATGTTTCCCTCCCTCTCACTCTGTTAGCCACTGGCTAAGAGAGTGTGAAACGTGAGTGGAGGAGAGGACAGGGCCCCCCCAGTGTATCATGGGTGCAGAAGGGGACAGTGTCCTGCTCCCTGTGCTCCAGGAGGGCCCTTAGGTGCACACGAGCTCTTGAAACTCCCAGGGAAAATGGAGAGTGCGCAGAGCTGTCCCCAGTCATCCAAGCTAGGACAAGGCTGAGGCAAAGCTTGCTGAGCCATTTCAGAGCAAGGTTTTGACAGCTACTGTATGAGAAACTGTCTCCTCGGCCCCAGGAGGTGCAGGAGAAGCAGGTCCTCCCTCAGTGCTGTGGTTTGTCAGCTGTGATATCTCGCTCCTCTCTCGCCTTCTCCACTGGGGTTTCTGGACCTTGCTGATGAATCCAGATTTAAATAACCGACTCCTTTGTGCTCTGACTCCATCAGGTGCTGCCCAGAGCATGGATGGGCTCGTGCTGCAGCTGAGAAGCAGAGGGACACCTCCAGCATGCAGGTTCCTCGTGTAGTTTTGTGTGAAGAAAAGGCCCACTGCTTCCACAGTCACCTGATGGCTTTCTAGAGTTAATATTGGTTCAGTTTTCACAAGGTCCTCAGTGCCAATATGTGAGACCCTGCGTTCAGAGAGGTCTTGTAACAGGTATTTAGGGCAGCTGGATTCCCAGGGAAGGGATGCTGCATCTGGGAGCAAGCAGGGCAGGCAACAGCAAAGCAAAGGAAAGGTGGAGATTGCACTGTGGGTGCATGTCAGAGAGATGGTCTCCAGAGGCAGAAGAGGAAGGTGGAGGAGTGAAGCTAGTGGTCCGAGTGTGGGCTTGATGGGTCTGTTCCATGTTGCTTGCTGTGGACCTTTGAACAGAAACCAGATTTATCAAACTTTGGCAAATGTATGGGCTAGAATTCTTTTAGAATTGTCCCAAACCCATAAATGAATAAAATGGGTATAAACAGAAAATTGAATTTGGATATAAGGTTTTATGAAATTATTGATGAAAGGAAGAATTTCATTAGGAAGAAAATCCCTGGAAAGAACATGAGGAGGGGAAGGGTGCCAGGAGACCTCCAATGACTTTGGGTGCTGGTGTGCTCCCGTGGCTTTGTGGGTCCCAAGCCTGTGCAGCTCTGATCATTGCTGATGGCACATGAGCTCATCATTTGACACCAACTGCAGTGTTTCTTCAAGAGCTCTGTTCACGATATTTCCAGCGTATTTGTATCTACCAGATGACCACAAACCATTGGTTTTAAAGGATGGGTTATGAGCTTAAATGGTTAGCCCAAAGTAATTCATCATGCCAGCACCAGAGGCAGAGGCAGAACCCATGTTTCCCAGCTTCCCAGTAGCAATAAGCATTACTTTCCTGTTTGCTCAGCAGGAGAGACAAGAGCCCTGGAGCAGGAAAGTCAAGAGATCTAAAAGTAGCATGTTCTTCCTACGACTTATCAGCCATTCACAGCACATATGGCCAGAAAGGAAGTTTAAATAAATCAGTCTCACTCCTTTATAAAGCAGCTCAATTTAACCTAGTTGTCCGTACAGTAAAGCTATTACCTGTGCTCACCTTCCTAAAACACTTCAAGTGTGGTTTGCTGGCACCGAGAAAGAGAGGATCTACTGCTTGCAGTTTGGAGTTTGTATCGATGTTTAATCATTCTTGCTGCACCTGACTCTTAATGAGAGTTTGTCTTTCAGTTCTCAGGTGGTCAGTCTTGCCACACTTTGCTACAGCCTGTTTTCCATTTGGTACCTTTTGGTTATTTTATTCATAGTTGTTACCTTTGTTTTGTCACTGAACCAGGAAGAAGCACCACCAGTCAGAACTGTGGCCCCCGATTGCTGAATGATGCCTTTTCTTCTTTGAGAACTCCATTTGGGGACAGATTGATTTGTACTTGTAGACACCATAGTTGGTTGTTGCTATAGGGTTCAGCCCAGATGTCTCTGACTGCACAGGGCATTCAATATATAGAAGATTATTGTCTGTGGTCCCATTTCCATGTTTCATATTTCAAATACATTTGAAAATTTCAGAGAAATCAAGACTAACTTCTCAAAAATAGTTCAAGAAGGAAGCCTCAAAAAAGGTGAAACCAGCAAGCTTGTTAAAGGCAGCTGGGGGGACTTTCTAATCCCCAGGTTGTCCAAACATGCTCTTTTGACTGTGCCAACATATTCATTGAATTCTGCAAACCTTTCTCACAGTGCAAATACTTCAGTTTCTAAATCACAGATACAAGGAGGGCTGTGAAATTCTAATTTCTAAATACAACAGAATATTTTCAAGCTCAACATAAATACTGAGAAAAAAAAAGAAAAAAAGGCAATGCAATGCAATGCTGACATTTTAAAGATACATAAACAGTTATATCTGCTTCTAAACAGTCCAGGTCACAAGGGTGTTTTTTGCCTTGCAAATATGGTGTTTGAAAGGGCATTTAGATCTCTGATGTCCCTAGCTTTTTTCTCCAGTAAACTCCCATTCTGATCCGCATGCATCTCCTTGGGTAAACACTGCAGACTGGTCCTGTGATGTTTCCCAGTGAGGTGCTGTGCCCTTGCAATGTGGCTTGAATGCTAATGCCTTTTTTGAAGTTCTGAAGTTTTCCCAATGTAAATAAACCTCAGGATTGTCAGCTCACCACGCTAACATGTGGGCAAGTGTTCAAAACTGTATATGCTGTAGTTGCTCCTTTTGTTAGCTTTGCTGGGAGTTAAGGTTCGGAGAAAGCTATACATTAAAGCTCAGTGCCATTACTTCTCAGCCTCCATGGTCTGTTATCTGCTATTGCACTTGAACCCCTTCTCCAGCCCTCTCTTCTGGCTGGAATCCCCTTGCTATCAACCCAGTGTTTCTGAACTGTAGGCATCTGTGGGGTTATGGTAAGTGCTCAGTAGCTGGTTACTGATAGGGGTGGATGAGAAAAGCTGAAGAGTGATTGGTGGTACAGAATGTTTGGGAGCTGCTCTGTTAGGCAGCTCTGTTAGGCAGCCTGGAGAAGAATAAGTGCAGGGAACCCTGGGGTGAAAGGCTTGGCATATCCCAGAGTCGTCTTAATTTATTTGTAGCTAAGAGCTTGTAAGGAGTACAGAACTGAGCATTACTATTTACAGGTTTTGGCCATGTCTGTGAAATGTCCTTGTAGAGAAGCTTAGCTCTATGGCATCATCTCACCATTTGGCAAGTTTTTTTTCTTGGAAGAAATTTTCAGTTCATGATCTGTACAGGAGCTATTCACTGAACTGGGTACAGCTCTTACTGCATGTTTCAAAAGTGGATGCAAGGCTCAGGAGGGACAGTCTTCCTGCCTGCCACTTACACGGGGCATCCTGGCTCCTTCCAGTGCTGCTCTTGCCATTGTTACATGCAGGAGTTCAGATGCTTGCCCCAGCAGTGTACGCGGTGGCCCCATGCAGTCGCTTCAGTGCGTGAAGTGCACAAGTGAAACTCCAGCCACCCCCCATCACCCTCCCGAAGTCTGAAATGATTGTGCTGACACTGATTTTCAGTACAGAAGCCCTTTCCTCACACTTCTAAGGGTTTTGTTACACATCACCTGAAGGACGTGCTGGCAATAGCTGTATGAACCGTTTTCTTTCCTGTTACAAACCAATTATGATCATGTGCAACTTGGTAACAGCAGATTCCCTAAAACATGAACAAACTATTTCTTAGAAGATGGATTAGCCTCCATGCACTATATGGGAGTAGTAGAAGAATAATTATAAAGGGAGGTTAGATGTTGAATTTCAGGAGTAAGGCAGGTTAATTTTGTAACATGAAGAAAATTGAGGTCAGTATTGCAGGATTTCTGAGCAGAGAGCGCCATGGTGTTTTGCAGGACCCATGCAAGTGAGTTACTGGATACAGTCACATCCTGCCAGGCCTCTGTCTGTCCCCTGCCCTGCCTGTTGTTTTTTTTCCAAAGTAGCAATTTAAACTAGTGTTGTTTTTTCTTATACAGTAGGTATACAGTTATTTCTTACACAGCAGGGTCAGCATGCTGGATGCTCTCGAATGTGCCTGCTGTCTCATGGATAGTTGCTTGTTTTGCATGCTAGGCCTATCCTTCAACATAGACACATCCACCACCTGAAAAGTTTGAGTTTCAAAAGGTTTTACAGTTTGCATCATTATTCCTAGGGTATCAGGTAGGAATACAGTTTAAAAGTCGTTTCTAGAAGTTTTGAATAGTTGTAGTTAGGTTTCTGACTTCCAAGGTTCTCGTTTTTAAAACCACTGTAATTGTGGCTGTGCTTCTTTAGGTTTACTTATATTTATTGTGCCTTGAAAGCCTTTGAGAAGGGTTGTTTTGCAGTGTTTTTCTTTTTGTGAAGAGCTGTGTACTCTAATTGGAATACATATTTTTGGTGGAACATACAGTTTAGTACAATTACAATGTGAATTTTGGGTCTTGCCATTGTTTGTAGACATCTTTAATGATTCAGCTTTCTACAGTATGACACGTCATGGCATGATGTCTTCCTTACACTCAAATCTTTTTTAAAACGAAGTCTCATATTGCCCTGAATCAAAGAGGTAATGCACTTGCTGCAGCTAAGTGTGGCCCACTTCTACCCTCACACATGTGCACAATTCTCAGTGACAGATCTGGTAGCTGACAGTAAGATGTGATCCTACTGGCCTGGGTTTTTCACACCAAATCACCCTGTTGCACACAATGGAGTAACTCAAATCAGCATTTTATCTTATGAATTTAATAGGCAGTCCTTTCCACTGAATTTTGATTGATCAGTCAGGTCTTTCACTTTAAAAACATAATAATGCCTACACATATATTCTATGTTGCAGGGGACTGCTACCTTTCAGGACAGATACTTGTAGCCATGTGATGGTAGTCACTGTGCTGTGTTTGCATACGAATCAGATGAGTTCATGAAGCATTATATTTGAGAAATCCTCAGCTATGCTCTGTAGAACAAATTTGATCTTTGATACTCGGGGGGGAAAAACTTCAGGAGTATAAAGCCTTAAGTGTCTCTGCTAGCGTTTTGATTACTAGTTACATAGGTTTTGTAGGTCTGGTGTCAAAAAGACTTTCTTTAAGACATGTGATGCTTAATAAAGACAAATTTGAACGAATTCACTGTGATATTTTTGCACAAAGCTGCGTGGCCTGGAAGCAGTGAAATTTGCATTGCACTTGTCTCATCAGGTGATCACATTTTAATAGCCCCTCTGTACTAGCATTACAGGAAAGCAGGTATTCATTATGCTGTGATGCACATTTGCATCAGCGGTAACTCTTCCCTGATTCTGTGTTAATGATATAAAGTCTGTACCTTTTCTTGTAAGCTGTTTTACAGAAAAGCCTGAAGTTAAACCATGCTTAACTTACAGCTTCTTCACCATAGTAATGTATTTTGTCATTGCATGATCAGGCTAAAATGTCCATGCTGCTAAAAGCTTCCCTCGTGGTGATGAAGGCAGGTATCGATCAGTAATTTTGGTGCCTCCAGTGGGCTTGGAGAATCAAAGGCGTTAACGTGATGCTGCGTGACACAAAGTGGTTTAACAAGGTCCGGGGCTTCACGCGACTCTGTCCTGCTCAGAAAAGCATGTTGTGTATGGCAACAATCACTACTGAGAAAAAAGTAGAGATTTTAATAGGGTGAATTCCCTGTTTAACAGACTTCTAGAGGGTGTTTCAGATGCTAGCTGTTTGGGGGCCAGGGGAGGGAAAAGCTTGATGTGGGCTGGAGTTACTGGCGTTGTTCTTGTTGAAGCTGGGCTGTGACATACTGAAGGACAAACCAGAATATTCCAAGGCACGCAGAAGAGGGGATCGGGAGAAGCAAAGAGAGAACATGAGGCTTTCGGCTGGTGCACAGCCCACTGGCCGCAGCCCTGTGGCAGGAGGGAGGTGGCTGTAGCACCAGATGCTACAGCCAGTCTGAGACCGGCTGAACTCATCACAGCTTTGGCATGTGTGGCACATTGGATTTCAGTGTTTCACAGCTCCTGGCTCTGAGAAGAGTTGCAGAAGGGATATCCTTTCGGGGTAACATCAGGGTGCAAAACTGTACCCGATGCTGCTGTAGTCCTGGCCAGCATCTCCACTGGGAGCAGTGCCACTAACCCAGCTCTCCTGCCAAGCCCAGAAGAGGGGCACCATGCCCTCGAGGTGCGCCAGGCCCTCCTGGCCTGCCAGGGACAATGCCTGGGGCTGCGTGTTGGCTATGGTGCGACAGGGGCCAGCCTGTCCTGCTTCTGGCTGGGATGCTGGCGGAGGGACCACTGATGGGCATAAGTATTCAGCCTGGGTGACGGGGACTTGATTTGGCTCCTGGGACACTGGTGGAGATGTGGGAGGCCTCACTCCCAGCACCTGATGTGGGGGCTCTCCCGCTAGCTGCCCCTTCTCTTCCTGGCTCACAGGGTACTCTCCTTCCCCTGACCCAGGCAGGACTCCTGCCCTGGGCTTCGTGACTGCCTGCAGATGGGTGAGATGCTGGGGCTGGAGCTGTGGACGTTTGCATCTCCAACAGGCACATGTGAGCAATGTGCCTTTAAGACTAGCAGGAGAGCAATAGTATCTCCCTCCCTCCTGTTAATTGTAGCATGTTTTTCAGCCATGCTTTCCAGTCACATTCGCGGGCGTGAGAGGGAGCAGCGCTGAAGCTCGCCGTCTGAGTGCCATCTGGACAGCGCGTGCTCACCCGCAGTGTGGGTGCCCGCAGGTGATGGGCAGCACCTGGGGCTGGAGATCTTTGTGCTAGAAGCAGGAGCCCTGTATGCCTGAGTTTCGGTGACACTGCCGGGCTCACCACATCACCTGTGCCCCCCACCTCCTCGCCTGCGTGGCCGTGGCCTCCAGCCGCAGGTCCAGCGCGCTGGCCACCCACCCCAGCGGGCCCTCGCAGGGGCTCCCGCATGAGCTATGAGCGGTGCTTTGCCAGTCCTTGGGGACCTGCAGCGGGAGCCGTGTGGTGCCTGGCCGGGGATGCTGTGGGCTGCTGTGGGAATGCCTGGCTCCCCAAGCGCAAAGTGACTGCAACTAACTCGAGGTTGGGACTACTTCTCGGAGGATGCCCTGTGTGTCTCCAGTTACTCCTCTCTGGCCTCACCGCAGAATGTTTGGAGTTGCTTGTTCACCACTGCCGAGGGGGGACAGAGGCATAGGCCTCCAGAGGGTTAAAAGCATCTGCCTTTACGCCAAGTGTTCGAGCAGGAAATAATCTGCAGAGATACATGTGCAGCAATTCAACTGCTGCTGCTCTCCCAGGCTGCCGCTGCTGCAGTTCGGTGTGTGAGGAAAGCCGCGCTGCTCACAGAAGATGCTTTCTTGGTGTGTCTGAAGCACCGGGCATGGCAGCAGAGCCCCGGCTGTCTGAGCTGGGGTAAATGTCTCCATCCAAGAGGAATTATATTGACTTGCTGGCTCTGTTGGCTCACTGAGGTAGGTGCTGCTGCCTGTGCAATATGCCGTGATCTTTGTCAGGGGCATACAATCCTCTCCTCAGCCTGGGTTATAAAATTAAAGAAATCTTCCAGTGGGAGCGGGGTTTAATTTGCAGCCTAATGCCAGACAGAAATATGTGTGTGTGGTTTTTGTGTGTGCAGCAGGGAGGAGAGAGCAAAGGATACCTAAATGATGTCTTTCATGCCTGGCAATAAAGTTGTTGCACTTAATTGGAACAAACTTGCCTTGGCCTCTGTGAAATGCACCTGGGAGCTTTTGCTTCTTCCTGGCATATGACCTTTTGAAGGGGCTGGCTGCAGTATGCTGGGTTATGCTTTGGTTAGGAAACAGGGACACAGTGCACTCTACAGGTCCCTTCATTCTGCTCCCGTGGATGTGGGGAGGACAGAGGACACCCACACGGAGAGAGAAAGTGCTGCTGACAGGGATGTGGTGTTTTTTGGAGGAGTGAAATTACACTAAAAGAAAGAAAAGAGGTGCTCTTCCCCGAGGAAGGGGGAATTTTAAGATCCTAAGGTTGATCTTGGTGTTTGGAAGTAGAGAAGGAAATTTGTTTTAGAAGCAGCCTGTGTACGAGTCTCGTTTTTGTGTTTTGCTTTCCCAGCTCTGTAGAGAGGAGTTTTGTTCATCTCTGCTAACTGCTTTACCACCTGCAACCTTTGGTTGAGGATTTTTTGCACCAATACCTGGGAGAGAAAAACTGCCAGTGCCATTGAATTTCCTTAGGCTTGTTTAGGAAGGTGCCTTCTTGGGAAATCCCTAATAAAATCAGTAGCAGCTAATGCTGTTCCTTTCTCACCCGCGGGGCATGCATTTTTGGTTTGTCTTGAGACCTCCAGTGGGAGCTTTACTCTGTAAAGATTAAGCTGAAAGGGAAGTTTTCAAACAATTTCCCCCAGAAAAGCAGGGTGTGGGAATTGGATACCTATTTGATTTGGTTCTCCTGGTCGATCTTCATATGTATGTTTGCATGTTGGCTCCTGAGCACGTGAGCACAGACCCTGCCAAGGAAACCTGGCTGTGCAGAACAGGTAGGTGCTGCCTGGATTACATGCCTGGATCACGCGGAGAGAGGTTTGTGCATGTTTCTGGCATTGCAGATCTATTGAGATAGCACAGCCAAGAGTGCTATAGCTGTGTAACAGTTTCAGAAGCGTTTCTGTGGCATCCTGGCAGAACAAATGTGTCATTCATAACTGCACTCTTCAGGAAAAAGAGCAGGAATGTGATCTGCACTACACGTCTTTTTAGTCACTTTTGTTTTCTTTAGCTGGGGCTTCCTGACTGGAATGTATTGCTACCTGAGCACTTTAGTCAGATCATTTCTTATTGCCTCCTCAACTTCCCCAGGGCTGTTATGCTATGCTTGACTCAGCACTGACATATCTCATAGGGAAGGCTGGAAAAGAATCCCTCTTTTTATCTGTAATTTGGGCCCAAATGCAAGCAAGAACATGTTTCCTTTTTGGCAAGAACAGGACACTTGTACGTCCTCCTTTGGGATCCTGTAAAGAAGACCTCTGCTGCTCTGCAAGACCTCTGTGTTGGAGGTGGAGAGGCAGACGTGGGTCTGGTGGATTCGCTGCTGTGTATGAATCAAGAAGCCACAACCCCTCCCGGGGATGGAGGCTGCGATGATGCCTGGGGAGTCGCTGCTCCTCTCCGTCCTGGGAAAGAGGATTCCTTACTCACACGCTAGGTAGAGCTGGGCAGCAGTGCTCCATAGCAACACTTGTTTCTGCCATGAAGAGGAGGAAAATTTCCTAGCTTTACTCAGAGAGGTGAAAACACAAATGTATGAACACCCAGTGGAGTCTCACTAGTGTAATACTGGTGTGAGGTCATCTGAATTACTTTTTTCTAGAAGAGCACTTACAAAAGGTGGTGAGTGTTAAATAACCCATTTGCCTGTGCAGGAATCACTAGAAAAATTACATGGTAGTCATCCCATTTACTGCTATTTGCACACAGGCAGAATGGTGATTAGAACTGGCCGAATTAAAGTAAAACGCTTCTCACAAACATGCTTTCAAAATTCAAAATTAATTTGGTGCTTGCTGGCCAGCAACTGTTTTGGTCGTCTTTGTGCCCCTATTCCAGCAAGTGCATTTTTCAAAAAGTACTTTTGTGAAAACAGCAAATGTTGGAGCATGTTCACGTGTGGTGTGGTCTGAAGGAGTGGACAAGAATACGTGCCTTACAGACGTACTTCCATCCGCTCAGGAAATCAAACCAGTACATTTGAACTACTGATTATTTCTAAGCAGCCTTTCTGGTCAGTAATAAAGTTTTGCATTAAACTCTAATTATGTGGAAGTCGAGAGCTATTTGCTAGAGTTAATAATGGTAATTTTTAAAATTGTAGTTTATTAAATAGGGGCTGGCCAGCATTGCATGTCACATGCACTGTGCTGATACCTTCCTCTGCCTGACAGTCCCATAACTGCCCACCTCGTAGAGCAAGGGCAGGGCGCTCCTCGGCGTGCCCCGCAGGTGCTCTGCTGCAGGATGGGGCTGAGCTTGACATTCGTCTGGGCCCAGTGGTGACCTGACAGCAGTGATGCTGGGATCCCTGTGGGATTTGCCTTTTCGGAGACAAATGCCTGACTATCCATCAGGTCCCATGCCTGGCGAGCCACGCTGGGACAGCTGGCCAGTTGTGTGCTGCTCGGCAGTCACAGGTGGCACAGGGAATGGATAACAGAGAAGTGCAAAGGGAATAAATTAAATCTTCAAGAACTATTTGCTAGGGAGTGATTTCCCTGGTTTCTGTGGGGAGGTAGACGAAAGCCAGTCACTAGGTGCCTGCAGTCTTTCAGTGACCATTGCATTTTTATGCTTTGGGTGCTGCTTGTAAACCAGCTACAGGTGATCAAAGCCTGTTATCCAGAAACTGTTGAGTTGGAGATAAAATTGTGCCTTTCTGATAGTGCCTGGAGTATCTTTAAGAAACAGTGCTACTGCATTTGAAATCTATCTGGCTTTGTACCACTTATAAAATGCATTCGCAGTAGGTGGTGGCATCAGCCTCCTCTTAGTGAATGCAGATATTTATATTATGCAAAAGGTTTTCTCACTTTGCTGCATTCAGATGATGACTGGAGATACCATTCTTGTTAGATGAAAAATTGAGTCTGACTTTAGAGGTGAATTGAAAGAGCAATTTCTATTTAATATATATAGCAGCAAATAGGAACAAAGCTGCTTAAAGATTACTTTAATGATGAATCATTATATGGCTCTCACCAGTCTGAAAAGCAATAAAAGTCAAAATGGAGTACTAGCATTTAGTCGCCTAGAAAATGCATAGAAAGGGACCTGTATTGTAGAGAGGGTTTTATACCACACCACAGTAAAAATGTTTTGAGGTGCAGAAGCATCACGTGACTTTCCACCCCAAAGATAAGAGAAGCTGCTACCTATTGTTTCTTGTTCCAGAAGGTTATTTTCTTTGGTTGTTAGTCACTCTTAATATTAATTTTATTTTTTTTAAGCCCTGACTGATTTCCGTCCACCCTGTTTCAGGGCAGATGCTGTCATAATACTTTTGAATGCTGTCATTTTTATTACTAATCCTAATTAAACGCTCTAAATTTTGAAAATAGATTAATTTGAACCATCAGCCCAATGCAAATGCTGTAATCATCGGAGATCATAAAATGTTCAAGGGACCGTAATTTTACTACAGAGCTGCAGTGGCATGTGTCCAAGGATCTTGCTACCTTTGTTCAGATGACAGGAATTGTAATGCGTGCGCTTCTGCATAATGCAGCATGAATAGAAATGATACGTTCCTCAGCTGTTGAATTCTACGTTCTAGCCATAAATCAACAAACATTAGAGAAATGACATCACTTCTTCCATCGCTGAAATACTCTTTCCTCGCTGTAAATATTGCATGAATTCTATGGTTTCTGCACAATAGATGAGGGGCCACATAGAGCTGGGAAGCTGTTGCACACCAAAACTGCACTGTATTTGCGAACCGGGTAGTAGTGGACATGATACAGGTAGCCCCACTCTCACCCAAAATGTTTCCACCCTCGGGTCACAGTCCGTGAACTTAGGTTGCACAGAAGGTACTTCAGCTGGTTTGGTCTCCAGCCAGGACACATGTTGATCATCACTTCAGTCTTCTGAGCGGCAGGACAGATACTGTGAGGTTCTGGTAACCTGGCTCCTTTTAGACCAGTTTTTGGTATTGTCCTGGTTTCAGCTGGGACAGAGTTAATTTTCTTCTTAGTAGCTGGTAGAGTGCTGTGTTTTGGATTTAGGATGAGAATAATGTTGATAACACACTGATGTTTTGGCTCTTGCTGAGCAGAGTTTACACTAGTCAAGGACTTTTCAGCTTCTCGTGCTCTGCCAGGTGCATAAGAAGCTGGGAGGGAGCACAGCCAGGACAGCTGACCCAGACCGGCCAAAGGGCTATTCCATACCATACGGCATCGTGCTCAGTATATAAGCTGGGGGAAGAAGAAGGAAGGGGTGCATGTTCGGAGTGATGGTGTTTGTCTTCCCAAGTAACCGTTACGCGTGATGGAGCCCTGCTTTCCTGAGGATGGCTGAACAGCTGCCTGCCGATGGGAAGTAGCGAATGAATTCCTTGTTTTGCTTTGCTTGTGTGCGTGGCTTTTGCTTTACCCATTAAACTGTCTTTATCTCAACCCACGAGTTTTCTCACTTTTACTCTTCCAATTCTCTCCCCCATCCCACCGGGGGGGAGCGAGCAAGCGGCTGGGTGGTGCTTAGTTACTGGCTGGGGTTAAACCACGACAGGTATTTTGGTCTTTTTTTTTGCCACAGATATTAGGTAGCAAATAATTAATTTTGGTTTGAACTCAAGCAGTGGCAAAGTTGGTCTGCCTGCTCTGTCCCAGCTTTATTTCTGAAGTGGTGACATTAGGGAAGATCTCGCTGGTCATTATGGATGTAATTACCCTGCACCGAAAGACAGAAAGGCATTAACCTGACACTATAAAACATTTACATTGGAGTTGTTGTTTAGACTTTCTTCACAGCAGAGGAAAAAGGCTCTCTGAGGTAGCCATTACCGCTGCTTATTTTGGGACTCTACAGTAAGATGAGATGAATCGCAGGCTAGAAATGCCCAGTCCTCTCTAGTCATGCAGATGGCTCAGATGGCTCAGGGAGGGTGGCTGCAGCACTAGATGAGGTGAACCTCACCAAACAACGGTGTCTGGTTTCAGTCCTCATCCAGCAAACTGCTCAGCTCCGCCTGGGCTGCTCCAGGCCGCTTTGAGGGGTTTGGTGGAAATGAGAGGCACCGTGGAGGATCTGACCCTGCAGGTTTAACTCTGCCTTACTGAACTTGAGTGACTTTGTCAATCTGTATTATCGAGTGTGGCTGCGAGGTACATGCTGCTGTTTGCCACTGAGCATCCCAATAGCAGATACCCCTTATGTTTCTGCTCACTGAGACCTGGTATTGCTACTTGATTGTAAATACAACCTATTTGATCGGTACTGCAAGTCATGCTTTTTTCCTCCCTGTTAAATCGCAATAAAATCTTCCAGACTTCTACGTTCCAGGCTTTATGGTGAAACTGAAGTGGGAAAATCTGTGTCAGTTTAGAGACTGATGTGGATGATATGTGTTTGTGTCAGTGGGCTTTGTGGATCTCCTGCTCCTGCCCACTTCCCCACCACCTTGATTGTATGCAGGGAGTTACTATTGCAGAGAGAAGACCGGTAGTATGAGATTTGTCCCATAAAACATTTTATATTTGGGATTTACCCAGCAGGCTCGTTTCAGCCCAAATGTGGAATTCAGGAGTGTGTTTTCATGCCAAGACTTGCAGCATTTGACCACGAATGCCTAGCTCTGTTCTTTTTCAACATATGCAACATTCAGGAAGCTCTGGGCAGACACGTATGATTTTATAACAGCTATTGCTTGCAAAGGAAAAAATAAAAAAGATTGCAAAAGCATATCAATTATCCACAGTTTAATGTATATAGTGGTTTGCAAACAGTTATTATGGACATTGTTGTCTGAAAGACTGTAAATTTAACGCTTCTGCTGGGGGCTTGTCGTGGTTTAACCCCAGCCAGCAGCTAAGCCCCACACAGCCGCTTGCTCACTCCCCTCACAGTGGATGGGGGAGAGAATCAGAAGGGTAAAACTGAGAAAACTCGTGGGTTGAGATAAAGACAGTTTAATGGGTAAAGCAAAAGCCACGCACACAAGCAAAGCAAAAGAAGGAATTCATTTGCTACTTCCCATTGTCAGGCAGGTGTTCAGCCATCTCCAGGAAAGCAGGGCTCCATCACGCATAAAGGTTACTTGGGAAGACAAAACACCATCACTCCAAACGTCCCCCCCTTCCTTCTTCTTCCCCCAGCTTATATACTGATCATGACGCCATACGGTGTGGGATATCCCTTTGGTCAGCTGGGGTCAGCTGTCCCAGCTGTGTCCCCTCCCAACTCCTTGTGCACCCTCAGCCTCCTCGCTGGTGGGGTGGGGTGAGAGGCAGAAAAGGCCTTGACTCTGTGTGAGCCCTGCTCAGCAGTAACAAAAACATCCCTGTGTTATCAATGCTGTTTCCAGCACAAATCCAAAACATAGTACCATACTAGCTACTATGAAGAAAATTAACTGTATCCCAGCCAAAACCAGCACATTCTCCACCCCTTGTTCCATACCATTTACGTCATACTCAGGTCCCACACTATCCAATACAACCTCATAACCACCACCCCCCTTCCCATCCTTTGATATAATACACAGATATCATTCCCTTAGTCTATGGGCCACCTCTATAAAATGTCTTTAAAATGTCCACAAATGTCCACAAAATGTCCATTGAGTTTATTTAGTCCATGACTTTGGCCTCCATCTGTGATGGTGGTCACTCAGGACAGGGGAGGTGGTGTGTTGTGTGGAATTATTGGGCACCAAAGCCAGCTCAGGCTGGGTCACTGCTGCACTTGCACTGCTTCTTGTAAGGCTTGTCCTCCGTTGGTTCAGGTGGTTCCTCCTATAGTAATTCTATAACCAGCAACTCAAATCATGTGTTACAGCAATTTAAAGGTATTTCCATTACAATCTCCACCCCTGGTCCCTTTGGGCCAGGTTATAGGGTTTAACATTGCAATTAACTCCTTCCCTTGCCCCTAGCCTGGCTAGCAACAAGTAATTCCCGTAACATGTAACTCAAATCCTGGGTTACAAAAACTTAAAAGTATTTCCATTACAGTCTCCAACCCTGGTCCCTTTGGACCAGACCATTGGGATTAACATTGCAATGAACTCCTCTCCTTGCCCCTGCTCCTGCTTGTACTTATCCGCAGACTGCAGTCCCTTAAGGTTGCCCCTGCTCCAAGTGGAACCTTGTCTATGAGCCACAGTCTTTTCAGGGGTATACCTGCTGCGGCATAGACTTATCCAAAGCCACAGTCGCTTTGAGGTGCACCTGTTCCAGCATGGTCTTACCCACAGCCACAGTCCTTTCAGAAACAGACCTATTCCAACATGGCCTTACCCGTGGCTGCAGTCCCTCCAGGGGTATACCTGCTCTGTCATGGGCTTATCCATGGCCACATGCTTTGAGGTGCTCCAGCATGACCTCTTGCACAGCCACTGATGCTTCAAGGTGTACCTGCTGCACCATGGACTTATCCACAGAAACAGATGGTTTGAGGTGTACCTTTTCCAGTGTGGACTTATCCTTGGGCCACAATCCCTTCAGAGGTATACATGCTGTGGCACAGGCTTAACCACAGCCACAGATGCTTTGAGATGTACCTGTTCTGGCATGGGCCACAGATGCTTCGGGGTGTCCTGCTCTCACATGGACTCATCCACAAGTCACAGTCCCTTCGACTCAAGTTGATACTGGAGTTCCAGCCTGTCCAGTACAGCAGCACAGAAACAGCAGCGATGCCCTGGCCATCTGCCAGCCCAGGCACATGGCCATTGCTGTTATCAAAAGGTTCCCAGGCACAGCCGAGTAAGATGATAAGCAGTACAGCAGTACAGCAAGCAGCAAAGCAAAAAGCAGCCACCAATGAGCACTAGAGTCTAATATACAGTAAGGCAAGGAAGCCCCATGGCAAGCACTGGAGCCTGCCAATTAATAGTTAAACAGCAACAACAGCTGTAAATTCGATCTAGCACATTCCAATCAAATCTGTCTTTACCTCAAACCCTTCGAACCCCATGTTGAGCGTCAAAAAGGACTGTCATGGATTAACCCCAGCCAGCAGCTAAGCCCCACAGAGCTGCTCGCTCAGTCCCCCCTGGTGGGATGAGGGAGAGAACTGGAAGGGAAAAAGTGAGAAAACTCGTGCGCTGAGATAAAGGTAGTTTAATAGGTAAAGCAAAAGCTATGTATGCAAGCAAAGCAAAACAAGGAATTCATTCACTGCTTCCCATCGGCAGGCAGGTGTTCAGCCATCTCCAGGAAAACAGGGCTCCATCACGCGTAATGGTTACTTGGGAAGACAAAATGCCATAACTTCAAACATGCCCCTTTCCTTCTTCTTCCCCCAGCTTTATATGCTGAGCATGACGTCATATGGTGTGGGATATCCCTGTGGTCAGTTGGGGTCAGCTGTCCCAGCTGTGTCCCCTCCCAACTCCTTGTGCCCCCCAGCCTCCTTGCTGGTGGGGTGGGGTGAGAAGCAGAAAAGGCCTTGACTCTTGGCTCAGCAGTAATGAAAACATCCCTGTGTTATCAATACTGTTTCCAGCACAAATCCAAAACGCAGCCCCATACTAGCTACTATGAAGAAAATTAACTCTACCCCAGACAAACCCAGCACAGAGCTATTGTAGGTCTACTGAAACTCTTACAGTTATGGTTTAATTTTAATATGGGCTCTATTTGGAAAAGCCTGTATTTTTAGATGTCATGGTACCAGCATTATGTGCTTGGCTTATGACAATAAAATCATAGTTGAATGCTGGAATGAGTGTGAATATACCCGTATCAAAGAGGTATCTTGCCCTGATAACTTACCTATTTTATATGTTAATCATCACCTTCTCTGTTTTCTAAAATTGTGTGCAAATATAAAACCTCATGTAAGCATGTAAGTCTGACCATTGTGGTGTGGATATGGCAGATACTGTCTAGCAGTCCTTGGTTCTGTAAGAAATACATGATTGTTAGGATCATGTTGTTTGACCTCCTGATAACACAAGCTATAGAAAATTTCATCCAGCAATTTATCCTTGCCTTTCGGAAGCATATTCAGCCTTATTTAAACAGTGCAGATAACTGGGACTCAAAGGTGTCCTGAGGGTAGTTGTTTCGGTGAGTAATTATTTCTGGTGATTTAAAAAAAAATCCAATTTGAGTTTATTTCCTTGTTCCATATGTTGAATCTTCTGCCTTTGTCTACTTAATTAAGGAGCCTGCTAGTAATGGAAATCATTTCCCATGATGTGGCCAAATCATTGTTCAGCCTCCTTTTTGCTAAAGTGATCATATCATTTAAACTCTTTCCACACAATCTGTTTTCAGGCCCTCAAATCCTATGCATTTCTCTCCCAGTTTTTCAGCATCTTTTTGAGCCATGGACATCAGAGGTGGCTATTCTGGGACAGCACAACACCACATTCTACTAATATTCTCACTAGCACTGTACGCAGAAACAATATTACCTTTCTAACCTTGGACAAAATTGCCTCTCTTCAAACATCCAACTGTGTCATTAGATCCTGTAGCTCCAGCATGGCCCTGGGACCGCATGTTCCATTTGTCTGCCCTAACTCCCATATATATTTTTAAGAAGTCTCTGATTTCCAGCATGCAGTTCACCCCTCTGTAAGTGGGGTAGGTCATTCACTGTTGCATTCATAGATCGTAGACAAGTAGATTTGTGTTTTCCTGCGTTACAGTGTCTGGTCTTTGATAGGGCTGGGCATATGAATGGGACTGAGTTGTTTGGCTGTAGTCATCTGAGTTTGGCAATATTTATCACTTAAGCCAGTTCTGAGTTGCTTTGGGCTGAGAAACTTTTCTTTCTAGGCCCAGTTAAAAGCACTTCCATTCACTGATGATTTCTCATTAAAATTACATCTTGTTGATTATCAGTGATTTTTAAAGTGTTCTGTAGTAATTTAACGTAATGATATTCTTACAGTCAGTATGTAGTGTGTCACTGAGCTGTTTGCAAAAACCAAGCCCACAATGCTGGCACAGCTGCTATATTTCTGCCCCCCGCCCCCAACCTGCTTTATTAAGTGTATTAAAAATCATTTCAGGATTATCCAAGAGGGCTGATTGAGGTTCTCATCACATGCAGATACAGGGTTCCCTGCAGTCGCACCCATCTCTACTGCTTGCTGCTTCCTGATGGCCACGGGGTGATGTTTTCCAGGACAGACTGAACAGATTTCTGTTGCTGTTGAGGTATTCATAAAATCGCCCATGACAAAGATAAAGCAAATTACAAATTTGGTGTTTGAGCACTCTTCTGTTTCCCCGCACTTTTTGTCATTTTTGGGTTTCCTGCTGGTGTTTAATTTAATTACTTTCTTTTCATTCCTTAGGATTTCAGTCCTCTAGCAATTGCTCTGTGATGTTGATTTGGGCTCATGTCCAGCCTGGATAACCGTCTCGACCACTTACATTTGCTGGAGTAATCTATCTTTTTGTGGTCCATCAAAACCTCTCCTGTTCAGTTCCTCACCTCACATTGCTGGCATCTAGGTCTTTTCCTTAGCTTGATCATCTTTTTCCATTGCTCCTCCCTTGAGGTACTTCCCTTCAAGCAGGAATATGGAGTAAAACCCTTCCTCCTCTGATCACTGTGGTGTTGCTTTCTATTTCCCATCCTCTCAGTGCTCACCCTGGTATTTCTTATTCATTTAGCACCCCTTGTCCTTATCTCTGGGACTCTATGATTCCACCTTGATTACTCTTTTCTCTCTCTTTTTGCCATCTTCTTTTTTTCACAGTTTTTTCTTGAACAGTCTATTTGTTTCCTTGACATAACATTTACTGACAGCCTGGTGTCCTGTCTCCAACAGTGGCAAATAGCAGATGCTTAGAGAACAATATAAGAAAAAAGGGTGAGAATATAATAACCCTAATATATCCTGCCGGCAGCGATCAGTATTATGTACGCCTGACTGTGTTGTGAATGTGTTTAAGCACAGTCCAGTGGGGGATGCAATGCCTAAAACCATGTGGGTGAGGAAAGAAGAATTTTACAAGATGGCAAATTTTCTTGTGTAACCACCTCTCTCCAGAAGCGCTGCCCTCTCCTTGCCTGGCGTGTCTTTGTGCAGCACAGAAAGCCACAGCAGCGCCGTGCTTGTTTCTGAGCCAGTCCTGGGGTTCATCTGCAGGGCTCCTCACACCTGATTGAGTAGAAGCTTGTGTTTCTCTGCCTTGGAGGCTCCTTGAGGAGATGATTGCAGTGTGGCAAGATGAAGGGAGAAGTCCTTGCATTTGGTTATGAACCCTTATACGATCGTGCCGCCTTACAGATTCCTCTAGCTTTCAAGCTCTGTCTAGTTGTAACACAAGCTGACATAGCTGGAAGTGTGATGTTGCAAAATATTTTGTGAAAATCATGGCCACAGGGGAGGGAGGGACCCAAACCAGTATCCCTCACCTCCGGAGAGGTTACAGGTGTCTGCCCTGCTTTCCCCACGGCAGGGCAGCCCAGGAGCACTACCAGCACGCACACAGCGGCCGGGTGACTGGCAGCACGGGCTGGCCCCAACCTGCACAGCCACTCTTCTCCATCAGTGATTCAGAGATGCAGGGCTTCACATACAGCACATGGGAGGCTGTGAGGGTTACCGGGATGGGGACTTTGCAGTGGTGTGACACTGAGGTGTATTACAGCAGCTGAGGTTGTAGGAGGATGTATGTGGGGGACCTGGGGGGATTTTTTCTGTCTGCATCTTCATGGTTACTTTGGGGTTCATCCTTCATTTCTGGATTACTTGTTTTCTGAAAACTTCTCCAGTATTCCTTTAAATCTGAAACAAGGTCTGAACTGTGTGAAGCAAGTAGAAAAATGTATTTGAATTTTTTAAAATGCTAGGTTTGAAGTTTCATTTAAAAATATCTCTATTAGCAAGTACAATATATTATCCAGGACACTGAGCAGCTAAATCAGAGGAGTGATATTGCAGGCATTAGACCTCTAATTACTAGTTCTCCAGTTGTGCGCTTCCTCTGTCACCATCACTACTCTAGCAGCCAGCACACATAGTTTGTTTTATCCTCAGCTGATGGTCAGCTTTACTGATAGAATGATTTTATTTCAGAGTCATATTTTCTTCACATGGTATATCTTCTTTTGTGGTTGTTGTTTTGTCCATTACTATCTGCAAAATTTTTGGAGAAGTCCTTGGAACTTCCTTAGGATAACATATAAAAGACCAATGGGAAGACAGAGGCACTTTATTGACATGACTGGCCTTCGGTACCCAGCTCTTCACTGTTTGACCTCACCAGTAAGCGTAAGCGTTCTTCTGTTCACATAGATGAGTCCAGAAGTCCCCACAGCTCTAACTGCTCCAACGCATGCCATGTGATTGTTGAACTGGACATTACTCTTCCCGTCTATTTTTTTCCCCTCTCCTCCCAGCAGCAGAGGAGTGCCTATAATGAGCTATGCCAAGTGATCCTAGCAGTGGCTTTAGGGAATGTTCAGGAGAGCGGAGTGAAGCACGCAGTGCGCCTTTCCCATATGGAGGTTTCCAACTTTGTGCAAAGTTGTGCGTGCCAGAGCTCAGGAGTGCGTGCGTAAGTAAATGAGCTTGTTACAAATTCAGGGCAGAAAGGCACATAATTCCTTTGATGCCAAAGGGAACTGTATCTAGAGACTCAGGGTAGAAACATGCCTACCGATATATGTTTTAGTTCTGTATAAATCATCCGTAAGTATAGCACACTCTATTCATTTAACTAGTGACAGTGTTATTTAAGGGTGATACGCAACAGTCGCAAAGTAATAAGGACTGCCTGAGAAGAAAATATGTGCTAAAGCTCTTAGGTGTAATGCTAATTTAAATAAAATAATGTACTCTGTTGGGGCTGTAGACTATTTCTCCTAGAAGTCTTAATAATATTCAAGTCTTGGATGCTTAAAAGTTGTTTTTCTTCAAAATGAAGATGCCATGATTATTTAAGAACATTTAGACTCATTTTTAGGTTGGGTTGATTCATTCTGTTCTTAAAAGAATGTTTTACGGGTATCTTAGCACTAGGGACACCTGTGCTTAACTAATGCATGTAAATGCAGTCCGGTGGCGTATACCCCTAACCACAATAGAAAGCACAGGGAGCTAACTGCTCATCATGCTGCCAAGTCAGACCATGTTTCAAGTTAGGCTGATGAGCAAGGGCATGTTAAGTGGATATTATTTTAATGATTGTTAATGCTGATGCATAGAAAAGAATGTAACTCTTTCTAAAAGCTGAATAAAAATAAATGTTGCAAAAAGAAATCTCCTAACTTTATATTAAACCAAATAATAAATATGCCAAAGGGTAATAGAAAGCCATTGTACCTGGGGGGGTTTATTGCCCCTGCTCTTTATTTCTCTAAAGGTTATTCACTCTTTGTGTGGACATTATACTGTAGAATCCTTTTCTGGAGTGATAACCTTGTGCTACCTGCAAATAAAGTTTGGTTAGATTGGAGTTATTATCACTGCCATCCTGCAGTGCAGGTGCTTTCTAGTCATGGTGCAAATATTCAAACAAACAAGTCTTATTAACTTTAAGTACACCTTTATATATATTAAAAGCGAAGTGTGCATTTTTTAATGTTTTAAGTATTGGAAGGTGGATTAGAGCATAGTCATGATAAAAGGTTGCTATATTAACAGTATCAGCCCATGGAGTGCTGGATGAGGTCCCCTTTTCAGCCTGAGAAGCAGTATTTTTTTCCAAGGTGAGATGAAATGTTTTAGTCTGTAGTGAGCCCTGAAAGTAATAGATGCTATTAACTGGAGATTTAAACTTTGTCCCTGGCTGCTGCTGGCTGTAGATTTTATGATAGTTCTCTTTTTATTTCTCCAACTTGTGTTGTATAGTTTGTGTTGATGTAGTCTGTCAAAGCAGGCTGGAGAAGCTTGGCTTGTCTTGGGCTTCCAATTAATTTTCTGAAGAGTTGCAGGGGATAAGGTATGGTTTTCCCTTGGCTCTTTCAGCTGTGGCAGGGCAAATACTGTATCTTCGTGCAGCACTTCAGTGAGACCTCCTGTGCGTTGGCAAAGAGCAGATGTGGATACTGTGCTAATGATGCTAATTTGGGAGAAGAGATACCCAGGAGGGCAAGTTTCCTCCCTCCCTGCTGAAGCAGAGAGCTCTGTGTGCTCACGGAGCTGCCTTCTGTTGCTGTTTGGGCTGCTTGGGCTCATGTGACTTCTTTTCTATCTCTCCTCACCTCTCAGAAAATACAGTTTCAAAGGTCACAGGTTTTTTTAATGTATCTCTTAGGGGGAGGAGATGGCTTGCAGTGATTTTTTTATTGTCCTGCCATTAGACTCTTCAGTAAATGCATATGATGGTGTGTGTGGCATGTGGCAGGGTGAGAGGCAGTTCTGCCGTTGTCCCAGGCCAGGAGAAGACACCTAGGCACGGATAAGCAGACTGAGGAGGATTCTTATTGCTTCATAACTGGAATCACGTATTTTGGGTTTCTTTTTTTAAGTGGACATTTTAAAGTCTATCCAAACTTTAGGCTCTTCTTTCTACAGTAGACTGCTTAGCATCTCCACTCTTCCTGAGGGTACAAAGAGTTTTAACTGCCTGATTTTTTAAAATTTTTAAATACAGCTCTTTAATATTTACAGGTGTTTTCACATTTTTTATATCACTGTTTTTACAATATATTAGGAAAGTTCATACTTCACTGATGAATGCAAAGTTCAGCACGCTGACATCTAACTGTTATGTAGTGACTTGCAGAGCAGTGTAAAATGTCTACGCTAATCTCTCAGGGTGTTTATTGCTTCCACAGTACTGGCATTTTGTAGGGAAAAAAACAAGAAAGGAAAAAAAAAGACTTTTGTTTCATGCCATGCAGCTGAGCTGATTATGCTGGTGGCAGGTCTCGGGTGGCTCTGTGTATTTCCTTCGAGTCTGCTGCCTGTCGGATGGCACGTGGGCACGTGTTTTGCTGAATGAACCTGCCTGACCAGTATAGCCAGTGAGGTCCATTATGAACATGTAAAATGCCACGATGGAGAACTGAGCTGGTAGCTGTGCCTATCTCAGCAACGTGTTATCTGGTTAATGTGCATGGATTTCACTTTCCTGAGCCCCTCCCGAGAGGGATGAAGCTAGGAGAAGTGAAATGACCTGCCATTGCTGTAAGACAAACAAACACTTAAGTTTTTGTGTAATGCTTTCCAGCATGCCTCTACCGTGCTGTCCAAAGGATCTCTTGTTGAGGCTTTACAAGCTTAGCTAGTCATGTAGCTTTAATGCTCTGCTTGTCATCCAGTTATTACCTGTGGTTGAAGGAAGAACTAAATCCAGAATCCAACTGAAAGACTCTCAGTATATCTGTAACAAACAAACAAAGAAACAAGCCCCAACCTCTTCTTACTCTCTAAATAATGTCTCTCTACCGCTGCATCAACGTTTTCGTGTATAGGCTGTGTCCTGGGTCATGGATTCCAGAAGATAATTTTGATCAGGAGATGACTATCAGCCACATCACTGCCCCAAGCAATGGTGGATTCAGAATCCTCTACAGAGTTTGCAAGGGGGTTTACAATGTTGTCTTACATTGATGCAGAAGACTGCATCTCCAAGAGACAATTAAAAAGCTCACTGGAAACACTTTGTGAATAATAATTATAGAGCTGTTTTCACCTCTGATTTTTGTTTTGAGATTTCTGGGAGAAAACTGTGCACACTGAGATAGAATTTTCTCTTTCTCTCTGTGTTGCTCAGGGACTTCTTTTTTCCTTCTGGCTGATTGAGGAAAAATGAGAAAATACTTACATCGAACACTAGACTTCCTAATAGTATGGAAAGCATCCTAAGGGGCTGGATGTATGCTGTAATGGCAGTAGTTTCTTTGAAGGTGGGTAACTGAGAGGTCAAGCTTGAAAATCGTGATACAGTTTTCTAAACTCAGTTTAGTCAGGATGATTGATTTTTGATTGGAGAGGAAATAGAAGAAGAGAGTGAGGCCTCCTATTTTTTTTTTTTTTTTTTTTTTTTTAAGATGATAGGAAGAGATAGCTCCTTTTGGACAAGAGGCCCTGTTATCCCCTTCTTGTTTTGTACAAATGTAGATGCTGACTCTGGAAAAGATGAAGATCCAAAGACAAATTGTTGCCTGGAGTTGTTGCTCCCATTTTTTATAATAGCTGTTGCTGTACCACTATATAGAAATCCATTGCAATGGCAGTGTTGGGGTATATGTAATTCTGGAAATGCATTAGGTTTTTAATGACTTCTGAGACTAAATTACCTGTTTGTTAACAGTTCTTTAGCTATCAGAAAAGCTTTTGAGAGTGCTCAGTGTTCGCAGATTCTGTAATCTGTTTCCTGGGGTTTGGGGCAGTTACTGCTCACGGCACAGCTCTGCAGAGGGGTGACTTTTTGGATGATATGGTTAATTTCTGTGCAGTCTCTAAGGCTTGTCATAGAATATAACATCTCCAGATTAAACATTTTCCCAAGTTGGTGACTTTTATGTGGATCGTGATTGCAAGCAAGGAGGGAGAGATATTAAAAAGGGAAGCTGTATGTGGATTTAGCGAACAAAAGCTACATAATATTTATGTAGCACCTACATCCTGTTAAACGCCTTTGAATATTGTATGTGACAGCATTTCTCCAAATACCGATTAGTGTTTCACTGTAACTGCAGTGGTTGAGGTGGACTGTGAGTCGCAAGCTACTGAAGGGTTCCTTAACTCAAGACATTGAGTCTTTCGGAATAAATATTTTACTGCTCAGGTTTACACTGTGTGATTATTAACAGCACTGAATAAATGTGTGAAATCCTAGAAGCTGTGTGCAGTGTCTTACCCAGAAAGGTCCCTGGTAGCTGTGAAAACTGTGTCGACAATCAGCAAGGGGTGATGTCCTCAGGAGCCACAGTCTCCTACACATTATGTGAAGAGGAGGAAGGAAAGAGAGGGGCTGACCCTCAGTGCAGGAACTTCTCAAGTTTGCAGTTGAATACCTGCCAGAGCTGAATGGAGAAATATCTCTTTTGTCTCAAACTTACTGAAAATGTCCCTCAAAACAGCTCTGTCCCACTCTGCCCTATATTCAAAATAAAGATGATAACTTTGTGTTCTGCCTTCTGATTGCACTCAATGAAATGCACAAATGTTGGCAGGATGAGACTGAATATCATGTTCTGAATGTGCAATAGTCTTTTTTTCTGAGAGGCTTTATTTTATGATTTAATTATTGCATGACAAGGGTTCATCTGTGCTCATAATAAGAAGGCAATTTAATTGAATTCTCAATTTTATAGGCAGGATCTAAACAAGAATTACTAGAAGGTGTTTCTCATAATGTTGACAATTCTCCTTTTATAACATGTATTTATAGGCATTTCGTGGCTGACATAGATGTATGTACAGAAATAGTACATATTTATAGACTAAGTCTATAGTTTAAGGCAAATAAGCAGGCCTTTCCTTCAGTAGAATATTTTCCTGCATAAGGACTCTGATTTTAAATAGTGTGGATAATGGTGTCTTTGCTATCTGAGGAGTGTATGGGTATGACTCATAGTGTCATAAATACTACGGCTATTACAGTGAGCATCCAAGTGAAATTACACAAAATTATATATTTGCCAGGGTTCTTTTCTCTAGCGGCCAAACTTCAAAATAGAAAGCCTTATTATGCATTTTGATGCATTTGAACTACTGAATGTTCTTGCTGGCCCACTAGACAGTTTAATAGGGCTACTGAACATCATCAATAATTCATGTGTCTCTTAAACAAGTATGTGGTACTTGTTGTTCAACTATAATCTGAGCATAGGATACTGTGAGCTACTATAGGATGCTCAGGGGCATGCTCAGTGCTGGCCCTTGACCTTATAGAGCTGCAAGGGTCTTGGATTTGAACCCCTTGTGTGTGGTGCTCCCAAACAGGGAACTGTCCTCTTTGCCCTCATTGTAACTTGCTTTTCCTGAAAGGGGCACAATTGTTAGCCGACGATGTGGTGAACTCCCTTGTGTGATGTGCCTGATGTAAATGGTGTAAATCATCCATATGTAAATCATCAGCATATGACTGTCAGTGCTGGCTGGACCAAAGATGCGAAACTGATGGTCCAGGTGGAGAGGTGTGGAGGAAGCCTAGGCTGGGACACGTGAGGGTGCAGGTGGCATTAGCAGAAGTGGAAGTGAGTATTAAACTGGAATGCACCGTTCCAGTTCAAGACAGAACTGAAAATTCAGCGGTTATTGTAGGATATGTTAACTGATATTTATGAAGAAACCTAATGGGATGCGATTTTTTTTTTTTAAGTATGTCTTTGACTTCATTGTTTTTATTTTTATTTTACAGCACAGTGAGATCCCTTGTTATGCTAAATACCATATCCAGATAGAAGGTTTTAGAATCAAAGAGGATGAGAAGGGCCAAGGGTGAGTATAAGGAAGGCTATCCCCAAGGGTCTGTTCTCTTGACATGCCTCAGGGAGTTTTCCTGGCAACATTTGCTGTCTCTGATCTCATTTTACGATTGGAGAACTGAGGCATGCAAAGCATTGAGGCATGATATGTCTAGGATGAGCATCTCGGCAGACCTGAGAAATGAGTGTGAGTTTCCTGGATAGCGGTCCGGTCTTTTCCTGCAAGAACCTTCATTCTTCAGACTTGTCACATTCGAGCCATGCTCATGTGTCTCTACAAATAGAATAAGAAGTTACAAAATGCTCAGAAATTAAGGGTGTAGCGTCTTTCACAGGTATTCCTGAAAACTGTTAACAGTGTTATTTTTGAATAAGACTTTGTTGCACAAAGAGCAGTAACTTGTCAGATAAACGCAAGAAAACTGTGCATATAACCATTCAAGTGAGTTTTACTGTAGACGTAATTAGTCCAAAGTCAAGACCTTCTTCTCTCTCCCTATTTGAAATTATTGGTCTTTATCAGGTTTCTAAGAAAAATCCCATGCTGACTTCTTGAGTTCTGTGTTTGCTATCTGGATATATAATGGCCAGATTGTGCCCCATCTTTGTTCAGGATGCAGAAGGGTGTGAAGAAGTCTACGGCTATGCAGCTTTCAGGAGTCAAGCTACAATCCCCAGGCAACCGTGAGCTGTGCTGGTTTGAAAATAGCTTTTTTGCAGCTAGCTTAAGGACTGGTAATGCAGCACAGTGTTGCACCCTGCCAGCGTGATATCTGTGTTCAGTGAGCTGGGGAACAGCAGGAGTCTGTTCAGCTCTGTCCCATCCTGACATTGCTTAGGGCTGGGGGAGATGCAGCTTCACTGGTACCGCTGCTGTGTTCTCCTTATGCCTTAGGCACAGGGTTTTAGCAAAAATGGGCTGCAGCTCCCATTTTTCCATCAGACTGCAATGAGGTTAGTCCTAACAAAGTGCAGCTCGTTCTGGAAATAGTTTTCAGGTGGTGGGTGTGTTTGAAAAGAAAGATGATGGTTCTTCACTTGCTTTTGGCTGTAATGATGGCATTAAGATTTCAACATTTCTCTCTTAACTGCTGCATTTCAGTGATCCTTTTCCTCTGGCTGGCTGGAGCGTTTGGGCTGAGATGAGAATTCTGGCTCTGTGGCGAAAGAGCAAATGATGAAAGTGGCTGATGGTGATTACCAGCCATCTTGCGCTTATGCCTCGGGGTGGTTGGTAGTAAGAAAAGGCCGGTTGTTCCATACCAAGGGTTACTGTGCTTGCTTGTCTGGGACATGCAGCCTGAGCAAACCCGCTTTCTCATTAGGCTGTCAGCAGGGCATCTGAGATCACAGCTGATGTACCATGCCGGACAGTGTTCGTCATGCGGAAGTTGGAAATCCTAGCATTTGAATCTGCAGATCAAAGCTTGTTTCCAAGATGTTTGACTCTGACATAAAAGGGCTGTGAGTGCCCACTGATCGTGGCTGAGCTTTGAGCAGTGCTGCCTCCGTTGCCTATTACATGTCTGGAGCTGCTGCTTATGCAGTGGTCCAGGTTGTGTTGCTGTTGCCCAAACTGCTGATCACCAAGGAAGTAGCTCTGAAATGTGACAGGATGATACCATTTCATAAGGAATTATTTTATCCCTATTTGCCTCTCTCATTGCTGTGACAAGTGCTGGAGTCCCTCCAGACTGTCAGTGGGCTACAGCCTGGGACCCTCTTTTCAAATCTGTTTTCTGCTTTATTTCTTAGTGTCATGTTTTGTTTCCATGGAAACTCCCCAACATAACTCAAATTATAAGACTGTCAGGTGCATAAACAATGCTGTCATTAAAGAGCATTCTCAGCTCCGGACGGTTGCTCATCGTGTGTCCTACCAGGCAGGCAGTGTGGTGGCAGGAGAGGCTACGTGGCCACCAAAACTTGATGGAAGCCTGTGAGGCTTTGGGAGAGCTGGTGAAGCCAGCTGCTGCACCCCTGGAGAGGAGTTCCCTTTGTCCGGTGTTCCTTAAAGCTGTCGTGCCCATAACAATTATATCTATAGGAAAGGAGGAATATTTTGCCATTACGAAAAGAATGTGTTTGGGTTACATGTAAAAGCCTGTCTGCAAAGTTCATATTGAAAAGAACAGATTTACAACAGTAGTAAAAAAGTTAAACAGAAAATATGTTTTTTCCAGGAAAAATGGATTAACCACAGCATACCTTGAAGTGAAGGGTTAACTTCTATCACTGATCATGGAAATATGCCTGTGAGATATCCAGGCAATTTTTGTGTCCCTAGCGTTGTGATGAATAAGAACGGTTGATTAGCATCACTATTTCCCATCCTGCTTGCACCCTGGCATAATGTAAACTGCTCATGGCAATACCTTCCTCCTTTCGGTCCCACTCCTACCGTTGTCATTGAAGGAGAACATCAGTAACAGAAAAAAGCTTACCTTAATGATGTAGAGACAAAAGTACTGTGCCTGAAAGAATAGTTTTTCCCTTCCTGTCTTTGTGAAGCTTTACAGATACTGTTAGATTGGTAACCACTTTTTTTAAGTGCCACGTTAGCAGGACAAAACCACAGTGCACAAGAGAATTTGCAACCCTTTAAGGAAGAGCCATTAGACTGTGAGATAAAATGTGGCTCTGCATCTCTCTAAAAATAAGATATTTGCATCTGTATAAGGACTTCAATTTTGGTAGCCGGGGAATAGTCTAGGCATCTTCATTGTAATTATTAAGGATTACTAACTTGCACAATTACTGCTTTGAGAGAGATGTGAATGTACATGGTATTTCAGAGGACATAGAGAAGTGAAGAATTTATTGCTATTTAAAAAGCTGGAGGAGTTTACTTGTTTGCTGGCAAAGAGTATAGGAATTCAAGAATTGCCAGGCTGGAGAAGGCTTCAGGTCCGTCTTGTTTGGCATCTCTGCTCTGACAGACGCTAAGGTCAGACATTTCAGAGAAAGAGGGGAGCCTTGTCTTAGGAGAGGTGAGATAATTTCTTCAGCCAGTGAAAGCCAGTAGGTGGAAGAGGGAGGACAGCAGAGATGATGCGTGTTACTTTTCTTATCACTCTTTTTTTAATAGCTGTCACTTTACATTTGAAAAACCCTAAAAGAAAATCATCAGTTTGGAAAGTGGTCAGTGCCAGGAGGTTGCTTCACATAAATCAGCACCTAATCTGGTTTATGAACATGAGATTTTGGTGCTCAGAAGCTCCTTTTTACATCGCCAGTCACACAGCCATAGCCTGGGGACTGCCTTAGGGCCCCCTGAACTCCGGGAGGGGGGGGTCTCATTACTGAATAGGCCTTGGATCATGTTCAAATAGCAGAATCGGGCCCCCAAGGCCTGCAGCCTGGAAGTTAGGAGCAGCAGGAGTTTCTGCAGTGTGGAGCGGGGTGTTCAGGTCATGGCTTTGCTGATCATCTGCTTATATGATGCAAGAACAGTAACCTTTTCTGGAACTATTACAAAGTGCTCACAACTCTGAATCTTAGAACTGTTTTCACATGCCAAGTAAAACTATTTTCCATTTTTCTTCTGTAACACTGTACCCATGTCTTGTCGTTCTGTAACAGGATGGAATCTTTCCGTTCAGCAGTGTAGATCAGCTCTGTTCTTCTGCGTCCTCTCTGTCAGGTTTTTGTGTTGGCTTTTTTGTTTTTCATTAACTTATTGCACTGATCTAAATAGATGAGATAGGATGTACTCTTTGTATGCACACTGCCAGAACTGGAAGCCCAAAATAGGGCTGTACTAACAGGTGCAGATATTCCTTGTCAAGAAATAGGTGTCAGCTCACTGTTCCTGATTGCTTCTTTCATCAGTTGAGTTGCAAACACTCCTGCTGGGTCTTGGTGCAGACTACTATTTGGCTATCATTTTGGCCTCGATAAGTATTTCCTGCTGCAGAATGCTATTGGAATAAGCTCTTAACACGCCTGTCTTCTGGTCCTCGGAAAGCCCCATTTTTCACAGCACATTTTCTTTTGAAGTCTGATTCAAAGCCCATTGTAATCGGTGTAGTCTCCTATGCATTTTAATGCAGCCAAATCAATGGTCATGCATTTGGGAACAAAGAATATTGCTTGCATCTGCAGGGTGGGAGGATTCGATCTTAGAGTGCCGTGATGTTGAAAGGGACTCGGGCATCGTGCTGAAACCCAGCCACGTGTAAGCTTCGGCTTTGTGCGACTGAATGTGGCCCTTGCATGTACCTGTGGGCAGAAGGATTATTGCTCCCATACACCCTCCTGATGAGATGGCTGCCGAGACATTCAGCCCCACTCTGATGTTAACATGTTTTAGAAAAGGATTATAGCAATTTGTAGAGGGTTCAGAAAAGTTCTGCAAAAATGACTGGATGTCTGTAAAACGTGCGTTTTTAATGAGAGGCTCAGTCTAGTTAAAATAAGGTTAAGAGGATACTTATCAGAACTGTACAAATACCACAGCAGGAGATTTACGGTGCAGGCTTTTTAAACTAATAGGCAAAAGTGGACCTATATAAATCAGTGGACGGAAGCTAAAATTAGGCTAATACATGTTGGAAGAAGTATAACCCTAAAAAATCTTACCTAAGAACAGAGTGGATCTTTATCACTAGAAGTCCTTAGGAATATACCAGTTTTGAAGGTCAGCACATTACTGACTTCCAGGGTAGCTGCAGGAGACGCTGATTAAAGATTTCTGGCTCATACTATGTGCAAGGCCACATTAAATGTTTAGACTCTCTACTCTTCGCCTTAAAGCCTAAGCACTTGGCAGTCACTGATGTGAGTGAGCTTTGGAGAAAATTCTTTCAAAATCACACCATTAGGTGCTAATTCCCATAAGGATCCAGACTCCGTTGGCCAGGATTGCTCCGGGACACAATGATTTTAAAAAGGATTCTTTTTCTTTGCTGGTTTGATTTATTTTTTTGTTAATGTCCGTTATTTTAAATTGATATTTCTTAGCATATCTTTTTGCTGGAGCAGCTTTCAAATATAATCTTTTAAACTATATATAAAATTATCTTGCTGATGCTTATGAATGTTTTCTCCCAAGAGCAAAATCTCTAGCTAAATATTCTGGGCAAGTAATGAAATTGTCTTTAAAAAAAACCCTTTGAAATGCACATATTAAGTAAGTGAATAAAGGAAGGATGGGTGAAGAATTTTTTTTTTCTTTCTGAACTTTAACCTGTAGTGATCTTAGATGTTGCTCACAGATTTAATAGGTATAAAATTATCAGAAAGATTTTCTTTTGCCTAGATTTTACTTCCCTTTAAACAACCGTCATCAGATTTACAGGTCACTACGTATGTTGCAACTAAGTTTTACACTAAGATCACAGTATTGAGATTACAGCTACTTTTTTTTTGATACAGCATTTATCATGGTAAGACTGAATACATGTTCTATGCATCAATGTCCTTTGAGCAGCACTCTCCATTTTTCAGTTCTCTCAATACCGTGCTCATCTGAAAGCACCATCCGTGTAAAGGTCTCATTCCAACTCCACCCAGACAGATTGCCACCCATGACCATGTGGCATCAGTTTATATCCTGCATCTTCCTTAACTGTTTGTAAATTATATGCTTTGGAAAGCAGAAAGTGATTTTGATTTTGAAATACAATGCTCTCAAGGCAGACTTGCTTTGGGAAGCTGTAAGCTGCATTCGTGCCTTGGATATTTTTAAATTCACTGAAATACTTAAGCTTCAGTAGAAGCAAAGGACATGGGTCAGTGTGGCAGTGTCACAAAATCCAAATGGATGACATTTTAATGCCAAACAGAATTGTACTTCTGGAAAATAATAACAGTACTTTGCCCTGCTCGGTCTACTTCAAAATGTTTCATTTGCATTAATAAAGCTTTGGGATGTCCTTGTATAGTTGATGCTATCAGTATTGCAGACCAATGCTTTTAACCATAGTAACATGTCTGTTGAAGTACAGCATGTGGGTAATAGTGGAGCAAGAATAATATACATTTAACTAAACTGGCTTAATGTGCCCCCTCCTGCTGGAAAAAAACAAAACACCAGTAAGCAGAGAATGAGACTGAATGGAGAAGCAAAGCAGCTCATCAGATAACAAAAACAGAATGTGCAATTGGCTACACCAGTCTTTGCAGAGAAACTGCCCCAGAGATGCTTCTGGAGAGTGAGGCGGATGCAATCCAAAAAGGTAAGTGGGAATAAAAGGGTCTGTGCATTTAAAAGAAAATGGCAAGCAGAATTAAATCTATAATAATAACAACAACAACAACAACAACAACAACAACAACAACAACAACAATAACAACCAACAAATTATTATTATTATTATTATTATTATTATTATTATTATTATTATTATTATTATTATTATTATTAAGTTGCATACTATGTAATGTAAAGCTGAAATACAGCCACTGGGTTATCTGGAACGTACCTGCAGCCTGAGCAACAGAGCGGTGCCTGAGAGCATCCATGCTGCCCTGGTGGGGGCTGTGCTGCATGAGTGAATGAACCGGTGAAAAGAATCTATTGCAGTTTTATTAGGGGTGTTTAGTTCTTTCCCTTTCCAGTTTCCATCCTTATACTTTCCATTATGTTTGGGTAAAACCTGCCCTTCCTTTGACAAATGTTTGTTCCTTATGTTTACCTTGACTTCATTCATAGCAGTTATCCCTCTTGCTGTTTTTTCTCAAGTATTTGTTGCAGGTGCACTTCAGGGGTTGTGTTGCTTGGGAATTCTTTTGAGGCTGAAGAGCGCTTTCTAATGTTTACCTGCACTTACTGTGCTAAAATCTTGGGAGCTGTTTTTTTTCCCAAGATTTCAGTAGGTAATGGTAGCTTTTGCAACGATCAACAGCCATTTATCCAATTGTGTTTAAAATCTGATTTTTCCAAGATTTTTATAATTTAAAATCTGAAGCATCTGAAATACAGAATTTTGGTGGGTTTTTTTCTTCACAAAATTCTACTTTTTTTCCTGCTTTACAAAGCTGTCTTAGCCTTTTGGGAAGATAAGGTTTGTGTGCCTAGAATTGATAATATGCGATTCCTAGCAAATTTCAGCTCTGCTTCAAACAGAAATCCTTTTGATTTGGGGTGCTGGTGTAGGGCTGTATGGCACTTCATCCCTAGGGTTATCTGTATGGCAGACGCCATGCAAACATTTATTTGGCTTAGGGCTAACATGAGAGTCTTGTCCTTTTGCTGAATTTTTTTGTGCACCTTTTATAACTAAAGCACCTGTCTGAAGTCCTTGCTGCAGAAGAGAGCAAGATAATTTTCCCTGGTTTGTGTACTGCAATATCCTTCCACTGTATGCTCTATTCGTAGTCCACAGCTTCCATTTGTCCTTCATGTTTTTTTTTTACCCAAGTACACAAGGCATTTCTTAGCCTGCAGACTTTGTGCAGCTGCTGTTCTTCAACTGCTGTTTTGTCAAAGGGACTGCAACACAGAGTGTATTTCTACTGTCAAAAAATAAGAACATCTTCCTACCATCAGTCACTAATATGGTTTGCTTTGTTCCTGAAAGTACATAATTCAGAAATTGGAGTCGTCACTTCGGGCTGAAATTTGCTGTGCTGAGTGTACTTGTACTTCAGGGAGTGTATTTTGCAATTAAAAAGGAAAGGCTTCTTGATTATGAACATTAATTGTTAAAGATACAGGATACCTGTATTCCTTTATTTTGAAAGCCTTTTTCTTAGAAATAAAAGTTTTGCAGGTGACTAATCTAGTGTGTGTGGCGTTATTATCATCATACTGTGCATGATACTGTTGGGCTTGTGGGTTTGTAATTTTTTTGGAAGCGTATGAGAGTCAGTGTTCAAGTGGCCATTTCCTAGAAATATAAATAAATAAAATACCTCTGAGGAGGGCAGTCCCAGGCCTTAATCTGAAGTCCTTGCAGAGTGAAGAAAAATGTGATTTCTCAAATCATTACTGTTTTGCTGGTATTCCCTTTTATTTTCATTGAGTTGTTCTTTAACTGATAATCTCTCAGATAATTCCTTATATTGATTTGAATGAATCATCTGCTGTTGTGGAACATAATTGCCGACATACAGTGTGATGTGTAATACTGCTATTTATTTTTTGTTTCGTCTTTAAATCACATAAACCCCACCTTCTTGTGACCAGCTGAATTTCTGGCTGTCCACTGGCGGCATGGCCGTGGCACGGGGAGCACGCGATGGCCACCACGGGAGCTGGGCGCTGCCTCCCTGGTTGTCTGCTGCACTAACTGGGGCCGAGACGCTTGCGACGACTTGCCAAGGACGCAAAATAACGGAAATAATTTCTGAGGTTTTGAGTCTATTTATAACTTTTTAAAAGACAAAAATTACATGAAATGTCTCCTGTCAAAATCTCACTCATCAATGTCAAATTCTCCTGACATTGACAAAATAGCTATTTCTGCATGGAAAATGTGACAAAACTGAGTTTTGAATTCGCTGCTGACTTCTGTATCCACTGCTTTCCTTGGAAATAACTCATTTCTCTGGGAAGGTGTTAATGTTAAGCTAACAACTCTAAAAATAGGTGACTTTTCCCCTCAAAGTAATCTTGATGTTGAATTTTTATTAAAGCTGTAGTTTATTCATTATGAAATACATATCACAGGAGCCAGGAGAACTGCACATAGCAAATTGTACAGCCAGGTATACAAAGCAGTAAATTCATGGCCTCTTCCATGATTCTGACCCTGGAACCCCTAAAGATGTCTTCAGCCCCAATTACGCAGCAGAAGGGAGAAGCTGTTGCCATACACTCTGTGTGAGGTGTAAGGCCGTCAGTTTGTCATGATAGTGTTGCCCAATACATGATATGCTTGTACTTCGAAGACTTTCTTAAGTCGCATAAAAATTTCCATTTGTCTTGCTCAAGGGTAGGGGAGAATAAGTGTGAAGGACAGTGGAAACCAAGTATGTATGAATGTTCTGTGGATGTGGTCCAGCTCTGCTTTGATATTGATAAAAAAATAAAAGTGTAGGTTATAATCCTGACAGACAGTAAATTACAGGCAGCTATTTGTTTCTGAGCCCAACCGCTTTTGCATTTAATTTCATATCCTAAGGGAACATCTCTACAGCATATCGAGAATGTTCAGAAGTTAATGGCCCTTCATCTGCAAGATCATTTCCCTTTTAACCACATACCAAAAGCTGCCCCTTTGGGATGCGACATCCTCAGCTTCTGTTTCAGAGATCACTATGAGGAGGGGTCCAGGCCCAGTTTCTTGGAGAAAGAAATGTCTCAGGACCTGCACAACTTTCTGCTCCGCTTCCCTCCCAGGCTCGCTGGAATCAGCTGCTTCTGGCTGACGTTCCTCTCAGGAGAGGCAGGACCTGCCAGGGAGCTGTTTGGAGGCTCTCCTATGCTCACCCTGAGGCTGATTTTTATCCTTCCTTTGCAGACACCTGTCTTTGCTTGCTTGTCTCACAGGTCCTATTCAGAGGCCTGCTTTATTTCCATATATGTATTTTTTTTTAAATGCAGGCATTGCAATCTGTATTAGTGGTATTCTGGGTTTCTTTTTTCTGTTCTCTCTCTTTTGGCAGCAAACCCCTCCTTTCGGTGAAAAGGGTGCTTCATTAATATTTTTCATGTAGATCGAGCAGGCAGACGGATGAGAAAGGTGGCTAAACATACCTTCTTCTCCCCAGTAAGTGTGCATGCTGGTGCAGGCTCTGCAGATTGTCATCTGTATCATGCGCTGATGTATGGCACCAACTGGGGCTGTAGGTATGGCCCTGGAGCACCAAAACCCACCGAGGATCACACTCACAGTGTACAGGTTGTAATTTCAAAAGCTGTGACCCTGAACATCTTGAGAGGGCACAGTGAAAGGCAACTAGAAGTTAAGTTTTGGTGACAGTGTTGCTAAGATGGCTCATCTTGTCCTTCGATGTGCAAGCAGAGTAGGATGGAGTGGGAAGGTGATAGAGGATCATCAAAAAGGATGCTGCTAACATGGCATTAGCTGGTTCCAGAAGGAGGTACATGGAAGTTAATTCCTGGAGAGTAGTTTTGATAAGCATCTTGAATTCTCCTGGGCTTGACTGGGAGCTGGTGATACTTAAGTATACCACTGAGAGGTTCAAATAAAGGTTTGTCCATTACACAGCCTTGCTGTTACACAGATATCTGTGTTTTGTGGCTATCAGTGGGAAGAAAGCAAAGCGAGCAGATGATGCTGAATTATACAGGCAGTAGGGCATAATCATATTTCTCATTTGCGGTGGAGGTGGATGGAATGTCTGTAGAGATATATTTGAAGTTCTTCTTAAATATTTTTAATAAAATCATGAGTTGCTGGTTTTAAAGCAATCAGTTCCTCAATCTGTTTGATTACATGTGGCAATACAGAAACCAGGACATTTTCAACATAAAAGACTGCATACAAGTTTTGCAGCTCCAAGGTTTATTGTAAATAGCATAGAAAAACAACAGGCATCTTAGTATGTGAATTAAGATGCAATCCTTCTTTCTGCATATTATCCATTCCTTGTTGATTAATTTCTTTTATATGAGGAAATCCAATCTGCTGCAGAACGCTGAATCCCAGTAGTAATAAGTCTGGTACAGGTACCTGTATCTATTATCAGCCCCCGAGCAACCTATAGATTTTTTTATGCTGTAATAAAAGCAACTTTTAAACAGAGGAAAAGCCAAATCCTGTAATCCTTCATTCATTTTGAAGTGAAATTCTTCTGTACTCTGTGTGTGTGTGAGAGCTGCTCCATCAGGCACTAAAGCTTCACGTGCTTCAGAGGAGCAAGTGCAGAGCAAATCCTTGTAGCTGTCCTGTTGGTGTGCAGCCGTCTGATGCCGGGGCCTTCCCTGCTTGCTTGGACACTTTTGGGCTGCGTGGATCCCATGTACCTGGCTTAAATATCCCCGGAGAACAATATAAACTAACCTCTCGTTTGAGGTCCGTGGTGCTTTGTTTTAGTGATCCAGCTGCTCTGTATGTTTAAGTCTTCCTCCCAGTTGTGGTCCTTGACCCACTGCAGACATTTGCAGATCGCAAATGCAGACCCCGTGTTTTTTTCTTTAGCAAGCTAAATGGCTCAATTGGAAGGTAGAGTTCCCATACACAAGGCAGGTATAACAAGACAGGCAACGTCACAGGTGCCTTTTGCATTGTACGTGCTGTTTCATAGTGCCTTCATACTCACTCTGTCACAACATGGCAAGGCTAGCATCACCATCCTACTAAAGCAGCAATGAAAGGTTGAGTTGGTGGCCCAAGTTTGTACAGTAGATCCAGGACAGAGTGGAGAACTGAACTTGCTTTCTTCCATGGCTGCTGAAATGGCGATGAGCAGTGGATGCGGCCCGTTCCAGGCTCTGAGTGCCCCCAAGGTCACAGAGCCCCTCAGCAGCACAGCCTAGTGCTGCAGCAGCACCAGCTGCGCAACTGAGTTGCCTTGCAGCATCCAAGATTGGAGCATCGTGGCCTCACAACTGTCTTTAAAGAACATTGGATTATTGGAAAGTAAGGATGTGAGAACAAGGAGTTTGTCCTCCTAACCTTCATGTTCTGCTGAAAGTTTTTTTAGAATTTGAAAAGGGCATAACCACACTAGGAACAATTTACCTGTTCAGATGGATTGTGTGTCAGATGTTTTTAAAAGATAGAGAAATGACTTCTTGTCCCTTGTGTGCAGTGGGTATTCCATTTGTCTGTGTCATTTATTACTGTTTTACCCCACCCGGTTTATTTATCCCAGGTGACAGGTCTTCTGTTGCTGTCCTATAAATGGTTTTAGGTCATACGGAACTTTTGTGTGATTACAAAAAAGAGAGTTTTTCATATTTGCTATCAATGAAATACATTGTATGTTTATATAACTACTTTAAATTCATTGTTATTTTCAAGATAATCGTTCTTTTATTTTGGTGTTATCGTGTTTGATAATTATCCAGTGTAAAGCTGTCCCTTAATTAGGGGATAGCATGGTAACTCAGTTGCCACACAGAAGTTATGCTGATTTTTGAAATATGCTTCATGCCCCTCCCCCCAAACTAATTTGGTACAAGCAGGGCTCCAAAAGAACTTCACTGAATGCTGTGGACTTGAGCCTATAAAAGCTCATCTTTTATAACTGCTAGAGCAATAAAAAGCACAGCTTAGCACAGCTAAACACCCGTAATAGAAGTCATCTTCATGACAGAGTGGTAAAACTTGCTAGGACTTCTCCCACTGATGACTATATTTAAATGGGTGTGCCAGTCCTGGGCATTTAAATGATGGCTGGCTGCTGTATATGCTGCCAGTGCTGGGCACTGAGGAGCTGAGCTCTACGTATGAAGTTTCATCCACTCTGGTACTCGGTTATCCATTAAAAATCAGATTTTAATTGATCTACGTTTGAACTGATCTTTAATTGGAGTTATGTTTTTAAGGAGAGAAATAATCACATTCAGTATATTTCAGTGTGGCTCATCTGTTGCCGTTCCCATTTAAACCCTAAGCTTTTCAGTACAAAGATATTTAGATGTCTAAGAATGTGTCCGTGCCTCTGGCACCAAGATCCTTCCTTTACTTGCTTGTATTTACAAAAGATAAACATTTATAGATCCTCCTGCAAGATATTTCCATATTGCAGAATGCTATGATAATGTCTGTGTGAAAATGTGTATTTGGAGTTCTTTGTGGTGACAAGCTTAAAAATTAAATTACACTGTTGTGTCCATCTCTTTAGGAAAGAAGCCTTGATAAATTATTCAAGCCTTTTCAGAATTAGCATTTAATAAATACTGGCATATTCTTGTATGAATTTAGTTCTCTTATCTAAGGTTAAGCTATAAAAGGATATAAACCTTGAACCACAGTAGGACTGATACATTCATAATATCCACTTCAAATGCTAGCTCAAATTTGTTTGAGCTATTGTGCAAAATATATTTATCCTCAATGAAAGTTGCTCTGAATTTGAGCAGCAGCATTACAAAAGCTTGCGCACCCACGTGATTAATAATACCAGGGTAAAATGAACATTTAATAAATCAACCTATAAGGCTAAGAAGGGTCCACTCTCTCTTTTTGTATGGTTTCTTGCATATTTGAGGCCATCATGTTCCATCGCCAAGGCAGGTATCCCTATATTTGAAAATGTCAGAATTGAGAGAATTGGATGCTTCTTTGGGGAGTTGGTTTCAGCGACTGGTTATCAGATTTGTGTGGAAGGGAATTCCACCAGGCTGGAGGTACGTGTTTATATCCATGTACTTGTCAATGCTTGAGTGCTGAGCCAGACTCAGACTGCACAACAGCAATGAAACGGGTTTGGGACAGAAAATGGAAATGAGGCAACAAACACAGGCACATGGAAGAACTGGGCAGGGAGAGCTCTAGCATATGTGGAAAACCAGATATCTATCAAATCTACATTTCCAGTTATGGGTAGCCAACAAATGTGCATAGCTGCAGCACAAGCCGGGCATGAGAAAGATGAGCCCTGGAGCCTGATTGCAAGATAGCTCCAAGCACTCCGGAGTTGGGGAACGGAGTACAGCCCTGCCTCGGGCTTTGTCCCACGGTGGCTCTGACAGCTGGCTTAGTCCCACAACCAGCAGATTTTGGACTGAACAACTGGGCGCAACAGACTCCAAACATGGTAAACCTGAGACTGAGGAATGAGAGACTGCTGATTCCAGTTCATTTATGTAACTCAAAGGCTTCATTCTCAGCATATCATGTTGAATGTTTTGCCTTCTTAAATGTCCACGGAACAAATGGGCAAATGGCTGTGTGCCATTCTCCATGTGCTTTTCTACCATGATTTATTTTGTTCAGCTAGTCTTCTCCCTTGTACTTTTGCTCCACAGTTAACATCTGTGTGTGGAAAATTGAAAGAAAAACATTGCAATATGCTGGAAATATAAGAGAAAGTATTGGCAATGGTTATGGGACCTGAATTTCATTAATACCTCCTTTCCATCCTTCTTTTTTCTTTGTTCAGACACTGTGTAAGTGGACAGCCAGTCTTTGGAAAATACTTGTTCCCCATGCACAGTAAAAGGAACTACCAGTGTGGTTTTGAATATCAGCAGGTAGCCTCAGTCTTCCTGCTACTACGGGGAGCGTCCTGCCTTCATCCCACTGCAGACATGCTTTTCTTTTAATGGTTGCACTATGCCACACCGCTGACTTTCTCCTTCATGTGGATGTTCTTGCAGTCATGTCTCACCTGTGATCCATCTGACCGAAATGATGAAAATACCTAATAATCTAGAGTCGTGGTGTTTTGAATGGTTTCTGCTCCACGTATGGTGGCATCCCAACCAGCCAGAAAGTACAGTAACAATTATATGCATTTTGCTTCATTATTCTTCAGATCATTGCCTTCTTATTAAATTCCTTGGTGAGGAATCTCCTCTTCTTGATATTAACATAAATTAGCAGAATAATAAAAGGTCAAAAACCCCAGCTTGGAGTGGCTGCTACCTATTTTTAAATTGTGTTTTATTCCTTCTTTCTTTCCTAAGGCTTTCTTTCTCTTCCATCACTGTAATACATTGAAAAATACAATGAATATAAACAACTGCATCCAGCACTGCACTGAATATATCCTAATCATAGGAATGCCAGTTTTTAGATGAAAAATAAAATAATAAGCCACATGCTTGTGTGAGGTATTAAACTCTTGAAATGCTTTATCTTTTGCTCTGTCTAAAACGTGTTGATTTCTGTGGTACACTGAAGAAACTCTTGCCACTTCTATGTATTATATTCTGCAAAAGGAACTCGGGGAATAAAGTTAGTAACAGTATATCAAACACTGATTTTTAGTTGCTTACCTCTTTCTTTCTGGACTGCTACAAAAGTGCTTGGCTTTGCTTGCAAGAAATCCACAGTAGATTTTGGGGAAATTCTAATAAGTTAAAGTGATGCTGAGGTCTGTGATTATGCACAGCAAATGATGTTTGCTGAGGAGCTGGTGATATCTTTAAAGTGATGAAATAACTATTAAGTGGTTTTTTGGAACGCTAATGCTATACACATTTGCATGACCTATAACTTAGTAGCATTTTATTTTGTTATTGTGCATTTTGCTTATCAGACAAATGATTTTTATTTCAGATTGCTCAGTAATATTTATCTTTAATTAAACAGATTTTTTTCCTTATCTTTCCTTCTTGTGTTCAACTGGAAAATAGAACAGCTGAAATGTACTAATCAGATATTCTCTGAGAGCTGAAAATATCTTTATTTTGGCTGAATACAATTTTTATAAAATCACTTGGGACTTCTTCAGAGGAATATAGTAAGTGTGCACTTTCAGTTTGTCCTCTTTACTCCATCGCCTGTTTGTGAGGGAAAATGTCAGCACAGAAAGAGTTTGTATGTTGATTTATTTTCTTTGAAAGAAAATGTTTTTTTTTTGGAACAGCAATTGTTTTTTTTTTTAAAGCTTCTGGCCTTTCCACTTCCATCCAGACTGCAAAACTCTGAGGCTCATTAGATGTCATCAATATCTACTGTTCCTTCATTTGCTGCTAAGTTTTCTTTTGATGTTCTGGTATGTATAGGTGGTGACCATGCAAAATTAAGCTTCAGAGACTGGGTAAGAGAAGCCAAAGCTGCTGTCAGTGGATGCCAGATCTCCGCTCCCTGAGGAGCAATGTGGGATGCGGTAATATGTATATGAGGCTTTCCTCACTGCAACCTTAGATTATTTACTGGAATAGATGTTATGCATAGATGCAATAGCATCAGTAACTTCATCTGAACAGGTTGCAGCAACCAAATATGCCTGTAGCATCCATATTTAAAATCACCTTGCTCATCATTACAGTCATAATAGCTACATATCAGCCTTGCAGCTTTTTTGACAAAGGGAAAAGAGAACGTGTTGGTGTCTGGGGTATTGCGAGCGCTCCTGAGGCTGGATCACTAGGAATCAATTTATCTGGTGGAATAAATACCCTCAGTGCTTCCTGGAGTATACCCTAGTCTCCTCTCCACAGGTTACTCAAAATATAATGGAAAGTGGGAAAATTTATTAGTCCAGCATCTTGCTTGCGAAGGTAAAGAAATTCTTTGAAGGGACCTTTTGGATCAATCCTGTATTGATGCGGCAGCCTTGCAGACGACTTGGTTAAATCCAAATAAAAAGGATAATTTCCAAGAGAGTAAACAAGTATTAGGGGCTGATATTATGATGTGCTAGTTAAAGTTTGGGCATATTCTGCTTTCTGGCAGTTGATGTACTGCACTATTTCCATAAAACTTCAGTATTTTGTCCCCTCTTAGAGCAAAGATCTGATACCAGTATGTTTCAGTATTGGGACTCATCTAATCTGAATGTTTATGGTCTATGTTACATGGTGCTCGCTGCTATGGTCCAAAGAAAGTGCTAAAGTTTAACTGTAATTTATATGAATAATGCACATTTTCTGATACGTGATCCTTGCTTATTCTTTAAACAGCATCTCCCACAGGTATCTGGAGTAAGTTCTGTAGTAGTTCTTGAATATGCTTATGCCTTGAAAGCTGGGAAAAGCATTCCCCTGGCATTGCTTGTATTTAGTCGAATTGTTCACCTCTGAATACTTTGTCAGCAGCCAATTGCATTCCCTTAATTTAGGGAGGTGATTGCATGGCACCTGATCCTGAGGCTTCCATTAGATCAAAGGGGCTGCTGCTGGAGTGGTGCAAATGTGTTCATTTGCACTCTGTGCATGTACAAATGAGAGACATGCACAGCGGCATTCCCATGGGTGGGCAGCTAATCCAGGTCTGATTCATCGTCTGCAACTAGAATTCCCAGTTTGGCTTATTCTAAGGAAGATACATGCAAATAGTCCGGATATCCCCACATCATTACTGCCTCATCACAAGATCATTGCCTGTTTATGAAACTTCTAGAGAAAATATTAACACCAAATAGAATTTCCCAATATAACGTTAACTTCCGTGTACCTGCAAAAATATGTAATTTTAATTTATTGTACCCCTCATTTCTGTTTTCTAGGGGAAGTACTGAAATAAGATAACATGTTGTAAAGTAGACATTCCTATGCAATACAAATTTCCTTTCCTTCTCACTGAGCCTATTATGTATTTAGCAATCTACCAGTTTTTCATAACAATGAACACATTATATAGTATGGATAATTTTACTGCCATTGTATTAAGTTTTAACAATACTTTAAAACGAGCATTTTTTATGACATATGTAATTTCAGTGTCCCATAAAAACAGTTAGGAGAATAGAACAAATTAATGGTGCTTACCAATAATGGATCTTGTCAAAATTCATTTTAAAATAACAATGATCATAGTAATTCATTGCAATGAGTTTCTTGTGTCAAGCACTCTCTGCGCAATTTACATTTGATAAGAATGACGATTGTTCATCAGAACCTGTCTTGTGATCTTGCCTAGATTTCAGCTTTATTTACCCAAATAAATGTGAAAGTAAGTACACAGAACCAGTGGATAAACCTCATAAAATACAATTAGCACAATGCTTATATAACCAAATCCACCTATTAATACGAATATTTTAAAAAATCAAATAAGTATCATCCCCAGGAGGAAAAGGCTCAGATTTACATTTTATTGATTATTGAGCTCAGCTGAGATTTTTATATTGATTCCAAAACTCACTTGCTTTGCCAAGAGCATGAATTATGAATGCGGTCTGTACGCAAAATATACCTCTTCTTAATGCGATTGCTGCAGACACTGTGCTAGGCTCTGAGAACAAAGTGCACGTAAAATAGGGTGTGGATGTGCAGCGGTGGCTGTTACCTATGATAACTGCTTCAATAAGTACTCTCAGGGCTCAGGACAGCTATTGCAATGAGAAGCTAACATGCTGTAAATCTACAACTTAGTTTATGTTGCACTAGTTTACTTTGTGCTAATTTATACCTCTAGCCACAAAAGAAATGCAGATTGTGTTACCCAGTCTACAAGCCAAGGTCTGAATGGTATCCCCCTCCCATTGCTGGTCTCTTGTTTGTTGTGTGTTGTTGGTCAGTGGGCGATTTTGTAAATCTGTGTTTTGGATAGCTTCTCAAAGTTCTGCTGTAGCATCTTTTATTCTTTTTTTTTCAGTTGCCTCTAATAAGCAGAATCAAACTCGCATTTGCTAAATCATACAGTCCCCACATTCTTCTTTCAAAGGACACTTCACTTTTTAGAGAGGCAGAGTGAATAATATTCCGCCCACAATAAAGGCAGTTGTGCTCAGTGGCACTGGAGGTCTGATGCTGTCATTTTGTCAGCCTGGCTGGCTCAGGGGCTTGCTCCCTTTTCCTCCTCCTGGGTACAGTGCTGAAAGCTCAAGGGAAATTCCTGCTTCACGGGAAATTCCTTTTTGCCACTTGAGCAACGCTTTTCTTTTTGTGCTTCCTGTAGAAGAAAGAGTGTTTAAATCTCATACTTCATACAGCAACCGGTTAATAGCAAATAAACTTGCAGCATTTTGCATGTGGCATGTATTTACTGCAAGGAATAAGGATGCTCTTCTACTGTAGGCCCTGAAAGGGAAAAAACTCTTGAATTAGCAAACACAGAGAAGTTCTGTGGGGCAGAAACTTTAGTGCTGTGCTGGCATCTCACAGGATCTCTGTTTGTGTCTCCAGTGTTTGTACAGCAGACCCAGAGAGCATTGAGCACGTGTGTATTATTTCATGTCAGATATTTTCCATAACAAATAGTTATCTGGATTTTAATGTTTATATGTTAAGCAATATTTTTTTTTAAAATTTTGATTTTTTGCAGAAATGTTGTGTGTGCTGTTGCCATGCAGTGTGTAGTGACCAGGCGCAGAGCCCTGCCACTCCTCGGCACTGCGGGAAGCTCCCCTCTAGGGAGCCGGTGTGTAGCAAGGAGGATGTGATGGAAAGTTGGAGGCAGGTACTGAATAAGTTGTGCACCTGCTGAGAAATTTATTGTTACCAATTAGTTTTTACAATTATTGGTGTTTTGCCACAAATTTAAAATTATAGTTTCAAGTAATAAGAAACTAAATTCTCACCATGTTTGAGACAGTAAGAACAAACCAACTGTATCACCTTCCAGAAGTGCAGATATTTGTCCACATGCCAGACTTTAAGATGTTTTAAACTGAATGTATTATGTCCTACGGCCTTCTGGAGAACTAATCTAACCACATCATCTATTTCATAAGGCTGATGTTTAAACTTTAAATCACTGTTTTCAGAAGTTGTTTGTTTGGCCCTATAAATTCAAATGGATCTGAAATTTGTCACGCAAAATTCAAGTCCTAAAGCAATTCTCTGCACTGAAGTCTCACAAAAAAAAAAAAAAAAAAGATAAGTAATTTGCTTCCGAGATGTTTACTATGAAGAGAACAGCTTGTTGCTATAGAATCAAAAATAAGTTTTTCAGATTTGATTTTTGAATGGCTTTAGCTTTTGCACTTAAAACTGTGCAATGAATTATATTTGAAAATGGAATACACTGCAGGAGCAATGAATCTAAACTACCATTTTTTAGAAAAGAATAGGTACTGTATTAATGCACATATTAGGTCAATCTCTCATTGTCTGCAATAGTAATTGATGCACATTACTGCTCCCTGCATGGCACAATTGTTTTAGTGTACTGCATGACAGCCAGCAGGAAAATGAGTTAGTCTTCTTGCGGAGACCTGGTATCATCCTGGCAGCAGGCTCTGAGCAAAAAATGGGGCTTTGAGGAAGGCAGGAGTGCGACGGAGCTTGTGGGTCAGTCTCGAGGAGTTGGTGCTGAAGCAGCTAAGGCCCCAGCGTGGTGGTAGCGTGCGCTGCGGGTAGAGCTGTTTCTTCTGGAAAACATCAAAACCTGAGACCCAGACAGTGGGTAGTTATTACAGCTTTTGTGATATTCTTTGGTGGTATTCACCAAGCTTTTATTTAAACCCTGATATTAATATGCTAATATGAGTAGTCTTGCTAAATTCTAGTCTGCTTAATTATATTCTGCTTAGCTACCTTTCCATTGATATAGTTTTATTCTGGATTTCTTACCCTAATTTGTTGTATTGCATGAGATGCTGTAGCAGACACTGAGTATTCAACCTATCTTGAGAAATATCAGCTGCCTGGTATGTGAGACGGATTGGGATTCTTCTCCTGTAAGGAGCTGCTGGACAGAACTGTAAGGTTTTGCTGTAAGAAAACTTACCAAAATTTATGACGAAGGAACATATTACCTCCTCTGATGGTCTGAAAATTCATTGCAACAGATGGCCCCGTGCTCAGTGATTTCTACTCTTAGCTTTGATGCTGTTTACGTATATAATCTTTAATACCTAAAGAAATAAAAAATCCAGGTCTTTCTGGGCTAAGATGCAGAATAATGAGTGAAGTATACTGGTAAATGAGTTATTGGTGTGCCTGCTGACCCTAAAAGCATCATCACTTACATCTTCAAAATAGAAATCACAGTAAGAGAAGAGCTGAATACTTGAGGGAATACTAAAAAAGGAGCTGTCTTGGTGATCAATGGACGCTGCCAGCTTTGGCAGAGCTCTTCAAAGCTTAATAGTTTAACAAAAGCGTCTTAAAGGAACTTCTTTTATAAGAATCTTTTATATCTACTTCATAATAAATGAGCAAGTGATTCATGAAACAAATATGGCTGTCTACAATAGAGTAAATTTTCTAGCCCCGTATTTTTTGAAAACATGTGAATCATCTGAGGTAGGGGTCAGATGTGTGGACAGCACCCATTTAGCGCTGTCTTTGGATATGCAGGTGCTCTTCCTGCTGGTTTTGCTATGCGAGGGTGGAGTTTATAACGTTTGTATGGTTCTGCAGAGATAATGTGATTTTTTGCCAGTTCTTGACATCAGTACTCAGTTCCTCGCAGCAGCATGGCCCTGCTGCAGTTGTTGGCTTTCCACGAGAGGTGGAGCAGGTGCCGAGGGCTCTGCATGACACCTTGGCCAGTGATGATGGTCCTGCTTAACTCACCGCCCAGTCTGGCGCCAGTGGGAGGAATCCTGTCTGCAGAGATGGTGGGAACAGCCTGGCTCAGCGCTGGGCTGGGAAAATCTCAGAGAGGCAAGTCCCGTACTGTCTGTATTAGTTTTCTTGCAGAAGTGTGTAATGGAGGAGAACTGAAATAAAAGAGCATTCTCTGGGTGGATTTTGACTTTGTAGATTCTGCTCCTGTTGATAGTAAGTGTTTCCAACCATTAGTGTTGCTTTCCCATTACTGTAATTATCTCATACTGGTAGAGCTACAAACAAGTCAAATAACCCAGTGTAATTAAAGCACTGATGAGACCTGAATTTGTGGCTCTCTCTACAGGGTTATGTTCTTTTTTAGATTAAAACCTTTAGGCCGATTGACTGAAATTCAGAAGGAGCTTAGCATTGCTGTGCAAGATGTCAGGGACACAATGATCCCTCTAAGGACAGAAGCTGCCGAGGAGCCTCAAAGACGGGCAGCTGCAGCCTGGCTTGGAGTAGCCCTGACACCCGTGAGCAGATGTCAGCCTTAGGGGGGCTCATGCTGAGGGTTTCTATTTTTATTTATTTATTTGTTTTAACAGCAGGCAGGAACTTGAATTGAGAAGGAGCAAGATGGATTTTCATAGGCATGGGAAGACTTTCGGTGGGTGATGCACTCTGATGGGCACTTTGGTGCACTTTGGGCCCTTGTGGGTACCAGGGCCCACTGAATTTTCCATATGGCAGGTCTCTCAGCTCATACCATCCCCGACATCTCTGCAGAGTGCTCCAGAGCAGTTTTTTGTTTAAAGGAGCAGGTATGAAGCACTGTTCAGAAAAATGGGGTGCCCCATGCCAGAGATCAGCAGGTGAGGCTCATCTGGAAGTGAAATCTGTCTGCGCAGACAGAGACCGGACTGCTGCCCTGCTGCTGGCTCAGGAATTGAGAGAGGTGCTAAGGAAATTGCCTTGTGAGTTGAAGTCCTGTATTCCCAGAGGATGTAGCACTGACAGGTATTTTTTCCCCTTCTTGTTCTGTTCATGCCTTTTGGCCCTGACTTCTGTGTAGAGGTGAGCAGGTATGTAATTTCTTTCCCTATCTGCCTCTGGCCTCCTGCTCTGACGGGTGTGGAGAGGGTTGGAAAGCACATTTTACCTTGAGCTGTGACCCTAGAGTGATCTCTGCTACCTCTGGCCTGGAGTGGCCTGGAAATGATGGGAGGTAATAGGATGACCCATCACTTCCACCTCTGATACAGTGAAACCTAGCATAAAGGGCTGGCTGAGCATCACTGCCTTGCAGAAACCGTGGTGAGATCACATGGTGCTCACACTCTGGGATGGTCATTTAAATGGGATGATGACTAGTAAATGTGGGCTATACAGGTTTCTATTTAATTTATTACATTTCTTAAGGAATGAATTCTGAAGGCAAGATTATACATTACTGCAGCAAATTATCCAAATGTACAAGAGTTACTGAGGAGTTAAATGCATCTGAATTATGGAGTGCCAAACATCCTGGGAACAGACAATTCTGATAATGTCCTTTGATTGTGTTAGAGGTGTTTTATGGGTAATATGTCTGAATAAATCTGAAAATGTCAAACCTATACATTAGGAAGAGATTTGTCTTAATGCTCCGCACTACTGAGCAGTGCACTGCACAAAAAATTGCATTTGGCAGTGTGAAAGGCTGGGGATGCAAAGGAGAGCTCGTTCGAAGGGACAGCACTGCTGCGCATCTTGCATACCTCTGCCTAAAACTGCTCCAAACCACGTCTGTGTATGGGGGTGACTAGTGTGACCCTGCTGTTTTCTGGGGGAAGGTCTAAAAATGTTCCTGTTAGTCTGAATGACTGGCAAAATGAGTAATGTGGTCAGTTGTAATTCACCTCTGCACTGCCTTTATATTCCAGCTACACGCTACACCTCTGATGCGCTGCTTACCTTATCTCTGGTTATTGGAGCATCAGGATGCCATGGAAAACCGAGCTAATGCTACTGTCTTCACACAGATATGCTGACAAGTGAATGCAACAGGTGGTTGCTATTTGTCTTTTATTTGAATAGAAGTGGCCACTCCAAATACTAGCACAAATGAAAGAAAAAAAATAATAATTTTTAAAAAAAAGTGATCAGCATAGGGTTTTTTTGTGGGTTTGTATTTTGGTTTTTTTTTTGTGTTGTGGGGTTTTTTGGGTTTTTTTGTTGTTTTTTTTTGTTGTTGGTTTGTTTTTTATTTTTCTTTGCTTTAGGTTAGTATCAATACCACTGTGCCTGAAGGAAGAATTAATCAGATGGACTTCCAACAACTACCTGCACTAACAACAGGATAGCTTTGCAAGGGGAAAGCTGCTTGCTGTGTGCTGGTGAGATCTAAAGAGCTCCCTGCTCTGTGGGAGTGCTCCACTAAAAAAACGAGCCTTCTGAAGGGCCTGTTGTATGTGTGCATGTGTATAAATCATGTCATCAGAAATACTGAACAAAAAGCTATTGTAATAACACTGAAATATTAAGTGTCCCTGCTGTTTTGGGAATAGGTAGCCAAGAGAAAAGCTGGATGGCGTGTTCCAGAGAGGCAGGGCAGTTCAGGAGACTTTGTAGAAGGCTTGCTGTGGTGGGAAGGTAAGGGGGTAAGGTCTATCCTGCATGCTGGGCAACCTCTGAATAGTCTAGTTAAGCAGCCTTTGCAGCACATAAAGTTTCTGCCACATTGTTAAATTAATCAGGCTGTAGGAATTATGTGAATGCCTCCTTCTGAGAAAGAGCCTGTACCCAAATTGCACGATAGCTCCACTGGAATCACTCACAGGTATGGATCTGCAGAAATGCTGATGACAAGAAATATACATCTCTCAGTAGAAAGGAGACAAGCTGTGTAGCTGATTCACCATCTCTTCCATTGCAGTGGAGAACTTTTTAGAAGTTATGTCCCAGACTATTACATACATGGCACTAGAAATCTTGCCATACCATTCTATACTAAGGCTTTTAATGACATTATTGCCTTATGGGCCCCTGGTTTTTTCATAATTGTAACTAAATAGTGTAAGCTAAGAAAAAAAACTGCAAATACTTGTAGTGTGAAAATAATACAGATAGTAGCAAGCAAGTGGGGAAGTTACTTTTGCTTTAGATTAATAGCAGGTCAAGTCACCAAATTCAAGTGGGCTTGATGTGTTTTGTCTCACAACATATATTTGCTTTTACTTGTCATCTGTATAATGCAGCCAAATGCTAAAATGTACAACATACACAATCTGAATAAGAAACAGATGAGGCATTTCAGAAAATATTTAGGGAGTGGTCAGCAGTGGATGGCTTTACAGAATTACTTTTTAGGGCTTGAGTAACTTAGCAGCTTCTGATAAAGTAACCCTTGTTTTTGTGGATAGGAAGCCCTAAGAAGAGGCCAGCAATCCAAAGGAAGGTTTCATTTGAGGTTCCTGGGCTTTACTGGTTCTCATAAGAGGAAAAAAGATACAAACTGCAGAACATTTGGATTTGAACCCCTGCTCTCAGTGCTGTTTAAGTATTTAATTTCCTGCCTTTAAAACTTGCCATCAGATATTTTTTGTTTGTTTAAAGACTTGTATTAACAATAGGCTCTTCATTGAAATGTGTCTCCCATAGAAATAAATGCAGAAAATATTACGAATAGATCTATGAAGGAAGACTACGCCAGCAGTGTTTGTATTGCTTACAAACAGAATTACGACTGCATAGTAATCCTTTTGCAGTGCTCATGGAGAGCTACTTACCCAAATAATTTAAAAATAACCTCCTGCCCCAGGTTGCAGAATCACATCTTACTCCAAGGAGACATGGACAGCGAGTACCAGAGACTAAGTAACTGGTGGCACCATACTCTGGGGACAAGAAATCAGAAATGCCTGGGTTGAGGTGCTATGCCAAGTGGATAAAGCTTGTAAGAGAAGCAGCTTTTGATGAGTGAACTGTAAACTGGGGACAGTCATTTTGGTTTGTGTTTGTAAAGTGCTTAGAACTGGAGCCCTAGTACATGTTGGTGACTCTGAGGTGCTGTGGCAGTATAGATACTTACTGAGAAAGTTGATGAATATGGGAATTCATGATTATGACTAATTATGGTAATATAACAGCATGTTCTATAACACTTTGAATCTTCTTTTATGAGTGTTTGGTTAAGTATTTTAGAGTCTCCTTTGTTAAATGGAGTCCTTGAATAAGTAGCAATATTTAGAAAAAAAAAAAAAAAGCTTTCACTGTAGTGAATATCTGCCCATTTACAGATTTAATTGTGCAGCTAAATAAGTGCCCTCAACTTAAACAAAGACTCTGAAACGTGTGAGGAAGCTTTGCCAATGTGGAGTCACAACATCCAGAGCTGTGATCCGTCACCTGCAGAGCAGCTGTAGCATACGCAATCCCATTGATGTGTAAGAGTAACTTTGCCTCTTCTGAATGAAGGTATTGTTGGTTCTTAAAGCAATCCTCAGTGGTTCTGTTTTCCAGACTAACACAATACAGGTTTTTTTCGTCCTTTGAGGGGTGGAGAACCTGCCTTTAATTAGAAGCCTATTAGAAGCCTGAGTGTCCATCAGGACTGTTGGAGGATTGTTTTTCAGTTGTCTAGAAAATGGTACAGTATGTTGAGTGTTTTTTTCCTTTGCTCTTGTTCCTGTTCTAAACCTTTTTATGCTGCTTGTCTGTTTTCGTTTAAACAGGCTGATATGCAGGGAGCAGCAGTCCACTCTAGGTAAATTACAGGCTCTGCTGAGCCCCTCTCAAACCTCCCATGAAGCTGCCTGCTCCACAACACCCCCCTGGTCTGTCCCGCTGTAGCAGTGGGATGGTCCCTGCTCAGTGCGCAGCTTGGCATTGCCGTCCCAAACTGCTCACCTCTTGGCTAGGCCCTGTAAGTGCACCTGGAGGAGCGCCTCTGGAAGGCTTGTTGTGTCTGTCTTGGACACCTACCTTGGCAAGGGATGGATTGCCTTTTACTTTGCTTGATTGTGCAGTGGCATTAGAGCACCAATATAGATTTGCACACGAGTTGTTTCTCCTTTGGGCTTCCTGTTGCTCCACGTTCACTAGAGCGGAGAGAAGCAAGCGATAGCATCAGGGTTCAAACCTAGAAAGGGTTGGGTTGGGTTGAGTTTGGTTTGGTTTAACCACCCTTGGCCCTGGATTCTGTGTTCCGATCCCACTGCTGAGGAATTCCAGTTTACTCTGTCCAAAGTTTCCAAAGAGATACTGCATTTTTCCAAGTAATGACAAAATTCCTACTTTCTGTCATACTTTTTTTTATTTGTTGTTTTTTTTTTTTTTCCCTAATGGGAAAATATGAAACATCTCAGAGAAACTTCACTGCTTTTCATTTTAAAAACTTTTCCAGTATGTTTCCTTTGTGGGAATAAACAAAAAAAACCCATGAGAGTACTTCAGCAGTTGCTCATGATATGCAAACGTATTTGCATGCTCTTTTTTTAACCTTGTTTTTAAGCCTATTCTTAAAACATCTAATTTCCAACAGAAATGGAAGAAAAAATTAAAAATATTGAAAGAGGAGGTAGAAATGCAGTTGCTTTTCTTTTTTGCTGAGGCAAGATTTCATTCCTCTGAAGACAGAGAGTAGGCGATGGTGAGGACAGCTGTGAATCATTCGTCGTTGAGACCTTCAGTTGTTTGAGATGCAGGGCCAGCACATCTCATCTCATGGCTGATCTTACACCCCAAATCTCTATGCTCTGGAACAGCCTGCACCTTGGGAATATGAACAAGGGGTAGGTTCTTGAGGGAGAAAAGCAGCAAAAAAATGCATCTAGTTCAGGTTATCTGTGTCAGACATGGGTCACCAGGCTCTTGGAGAAGAAGGATAGCATCTAGCACATTTTCTTGGCTGAAAAAGTGGTAAAAATAGGCCAAAACTTTTCTTTTTTTTTTTTTTTTAAATAATTATATGAGTTGGCAGAAACCTGGAGTATCTGCCAGTTTGTAAATAGCACAGAGAGTTCAGCATTTCCCAAGGCATTTTTTTTGGCAGTTCTCTGAAGCTGGATGATTTGTATCTGAGTCTGATCTCCCTTAGTGTCTGAAATGGCAGAAGTGCATCTGACTAATCAACAACATTGGGATGGCCTTCTTCTGCTTATAAGCACATCAAGGGACTTTGTCTCCCTGGCCTTGAGATCTGCCCTTCTCCCTTGTGCTGGGAGCCTCATTGTTTCGCCATATTGTGGAGTTCAGTGCCCACAGGAAGCACCAGAATTGCAAATGCTTCAGCTTCAAAGGTATCTTAAAAAAACCTGCCAACCAACCAAAGAAAGCACAAGTGTAACTATGGAGTTTTTTTTACCAGGACAAAAGAAATCATAACTCTTCTCAGACCCTGAATCAGACCCTCTGACCCATTGCTTTTGCTGTTTATGTCCATATATATACCACTGTACCTATCTGAACAGCTCATTTATCCCATCCTATGCTGCTTGATTAGCTTTCATTTTATTGGGCAGGGGATGTTTGTGTTCCTGTGTGCCTTCCCAGACGGAGGGATGGGAGCTGTGAATTGTATGCTGCTCAGGAACAAGTCTCCTGGATATGCCCATGCTCATGCTCTAGCTCATCCCATGGCCAGTGCCGAGTGTCTGCATGCTCCTCTGCCTCTCCACTGTGGTCTCCAAAGGGCTCCTCAATGTGCAGCTGCAGAGGTTTTGACATGCTTCCTCAGTCACTGGGCTGCTGAAGTTGGGAACATTTTGGAAGGCACTGTGCAGTATCAGGGCATCCATATGGAGCACCCCAGGCATCACAAAGTATTATTTCTGAAAGTGCGATAGAAATATCTCTGCCTGGATGGCCCCTGCTTCTGCAGCTGTTCTCCAAGCTGCTGAGACAGTGAGCAACTGGGCTTTCGCTAGCGGCATAGTGCAGACTCTCAACATCTCCAAAGTTCATAATTACACTTTAAAGCCTGGCCACCTTTGTGGGAAATCCCCACCAAAACCATTAATCAGGCTGTAGAGTGACATTCACAATGATACTTATTAATCTAGCATAGTGCTTCCCATTGCTAGCACTTCATGGACTGTCTCTTTAACAGCAGTAAACTGTCAGTTCTGCTTCTGTTAATCTCTGAGAAACTCGAAGGAAATATTTCCTGACTGAGGCAAGAGGAACCATTCAGGCTCACATGACCTGCAGCTTATTTTGGGTAAACAAGATATAAATTCCTAAGGGGCTCATTCATCCTATATTAACATTTTTCCTGAGGTTGGACAAACTCAAGTTATTGTGACCCTAAAGCAACAAAACACTGAAACGTTCTGGAAATACAGTGCCACCAAACATGTACGAAATTGTTATGTGTTTTTTTTTTTTAAATTTGAAAGTCCTTTCTGTGCCAAAATGGGTGCTGCAGTGTTGATACGAAGCTCAGATCTGGGCTGGTGATAGCTGTAGTTAGCTTTAAAGTATAAGTCATCTATATTCTGTATATTTAAAAGGAAATGATTGCAGTCGTGTTTCCGTTTATACAGTCAAAGGCAGATTCTCATCACATGCTAATGTGATTCCGTCGACAAGTATGGAGTTACTATTGCTGCAACTTACATGTAATGAGGCCAGGGCTGAGCTCTAAGTGTTCAAGTGAGTTCACAAGAACAGACAAGCTGGGTGTGCCTGAAGTGGCACGGAGCCATCTTCTTTAATGAACTTAGTGACTGTCTCTTGTGAGCAGTGTCACCTACCACTGCCTCACCTCTGCAAGGCAGAATGAAGCACAGCTGCAAAGGCCTGAAAAATCGTAAATCCAGACTTGTACCTGTATGGTTACAGGGCATAGCGGATAAGTTAAAATATTAGATATTACTGAGTGGAATATCTGTAGATCTATGAACAGTCTCCACAAGGCACTAGCAATATTGTATGGAGGAGGATGTGCAGACAGGGAGATGACTAAATATAATGTTGAAAGATACATAGCATGAACTAAATGCATGGCACTACTAACAATTTTGAGTTTGCATGCATACTTACCATATGGATGAAACACTCATTAAAATAAGTCCATGATAGATACTTGATAGAAGAAATAATGAAAAGGAGTGCATGGTATCATGTATAAAGAGTGCATATAAGTGCTTATAAAGGAGAGAAAGGATTCTTTGGATAACAATCACAGTGGTTTTGCCTTTTGATTAATGGCAGACCAGTTTGGTACTACCCTAACATGGAAAGCTGAAATCTGCAGTGAAGGCAGCTAGATATGGTGATTCTGGAATCAATAGTTTATAGAATCTAGAGGAGCCAGTTAAAATGAAATACCAGCAGCCAGACTGTTCTCCATCATGTAAAGGCATTGCACGCTGCTGAGTGTCACCTTCCCAGAGACCTGGGCAGGAGAGGGAGGCGGCAGCAATTTGCTGGGACGGAAAATCCTGGGAGTGCTGGCTTGTAGGGGGAGTCAGAAGGCCTGCACTGATGAAATCCCACATTTTTGTTGGAGTATGTCGTCACAATTAGTCAATTAGTATTTGCTCTTTTTTTCCTCCCTTTTAAGACCTGACCTACTGCATACTTAATTCAAGCACTTACTGAGGACTGGGGTATGCTCTGCAAAGTGTTTGTGTATCTGAATTACTTATGCATTCAGGTCTAGTTTCTTTTATCCTACATAGATCTCTTTAGTACTTCCTCACTGGATGTTGTTGGTTTATTTTTCTCTTGAGCTGATGTTAGAGATAAAAAGCAGTGCTGGATCTTACCTGTAGCCCAACAGTTTCTTGTCTGTAGCGGCTTATGCAAATTAGATGGTTTATCAGTAGCTAATTTGCCATTCTTAATGTCATTCTGCAGATGGCTTCAGGAAAAGGGGGTTTGTATACAAGCAATGCCTACATCTTGATTAATTCTAGATAAGCTCAAACAAAAGCTACTCACCCTTTAACTGGGCGGGTGGGGGGGGGTGTGTGGAATAAAGCCATGTCTGTAAGCTCAGCAGCATATGCATAGCTTGGAGGCAATGTCTGTGCCAGGCCTGTATGTGGCAAGAGGACAAAATCTTCTCCCTTCGTGGTGTGAGGATATTGGGGCCCTGTAGGATGGTTTTCAAGTACTGGGAGAAAGTCCTGAATGATGAGATGGATGGAAAAGATGTGGCACAACTTCTGTGGTAGGGCAGGGATGAGACAGAGGTCCCTGGGACACCTCCTGGGTAACGTGCATGGGGCAGGGTCCAGCGAGGAGTGGAAAGGAGCAAGAGAAATCCCACTCCCATCCCCCACCCCATATCTCCCAACAAGCTATGGGCTGATGTCCCGGTCTGGCCTCAGCTCGTCCCTGTCCCCATTGAGGTGCCTGATGCCCCGGGCTGGGGCTGGCCCGTGGCCTGCACTGCTGGGGTGGTGGGAACTGCCCAGGCTCTCAGGGAGCCCCCAGCCCTTGCCACACCCAGACAGCAGCTTCCTTTCAGTTGTGTTTGTGTCTGTAATTAAAAGTCTCAATTACTTCTGGCTCTTCATCAATGCCAGGATTTGAAAAGGAGAGAGAAAGGCAACTTGTGGAGTTGAGTTTGAAACCTTCAGGTCATCTCGTACCAAATGTAAGATCAGATAGGTCTAAACCTGACTGATAGCTTTGAAGAAGCAATAGATAAAAGTATCCACAGTCTATTTGAAGAAAAATTGCCATGAAGAAGTTACAGTATGACTAAGACAAATAAACTTAAAATTATACTTTGAAAGATGGTGTAAGCTTGAGGAGAAAGGAAGGAGGAGGGGTTTGAATGCCAGAAGCAACCAGCGGTTATGTTTGTGAAGTCTCTGCAAAACCATAAGGAAAACGCAAAGAGATGAACTCAGAAAAATGTCAACTGTGTCTATGAAAAAAAGCTTAAAAGAGTGGAAACATTCAAAGGAAAACAAGAACAAATCAACAGCGCTAACCAGTCTGGTATGTAGTGATTGACAAGAACAGGACAGAAAACCCTATAAACAGTTTTTATTTGGGATTATGTTTCATGTGGTGTAACTGTTGCAAACAAGAAATATTACTGTTGTTTGACAGACTTGATATCTAGCAAAATATTTCCCAGCATATGAATAACAGCTTAGCAATATGCTCACGAGTGAACAAATCAAGGTGATGTGGTGGTAGTTTTCCAGTGAAAGTAAAAGGAATGTTTCTGGAAAACCTATTGAGTTCAGAGAGGCATCTTTCTGTGTTGTAATTTCTAAAGAAAGCTAGCTTAGCGACATGGTTTCCTCTTGCTAAACAGCAAAAACAAAAATAAAAACTTGATGGCTTAAAAGGAGGAGGCAGGCTTGCTCTCAAGCAGAGGATACACAAGGGAGAGCCACAGCTTTGTGTGCAGGGGCACCTGGCCAGGTTCAGCTGATGCCCTCACAGGGTTTTGGCTGATCTGTTGGGACTGTGCTTGTGCTTCCATAGCACAAATGTTCAGGGGCTAAATAAATTGTATAGCATCAAAACTGGAGATGAGAAAAGACCTTTTGGTCTTTCTCCTACCGCATAAAAGGCATATCTATATGTCAGTGGGTTTTTTCCCTGTTGTAATTAGGGAGATCGTTTCACCATTTCCATTGAGTGTCTCTCCCAGGGATGGGAAGAGATAAACCTCTGTGGCTTGCCTGACATTCAGCCCTCCATTCTTCTCTGATTAATTACCCCATTTTTTTCATCTCTTATGTATTCTAATTCCTTTGTGCAAACCCCTCAAAGCATTTAGCATCAGCTGCATGATTGCTTGGTCCACACGCATGTGCTCTGCTTTCTTTGCATAGTAGTCTCTATAGCCCTGTAATCTCTGTGGCTGCCTGAAGTAAACAACTAATTGTATTCATCTGCAAACTGCTCTGATGACTTGGTCCACTGAAAAAGAGCATTACGAGCAGGTGGTGAGCTGTGATTGCTGTTTCCGATTGGAGAAGAATTATACACATCTTTATTTTTATTATCTCTTTCCTCTGTCTTCCCACCTGCTGTTGGGTCTGGTCTTAATACTGCAGCAGAGCCTGCCTTTTTTCCTCTCTCTGCACTTAGACACGGAGATAACGCTACAGAGGGGCCCCAGTTCTCGGCTGCTGTACTAATTGCACAATTGACATTGAGGTACTAGGTCAAAATGTTGTTTGAGAACCAGGGGAAGACATAATTGAATGCATTAATGATGGAGGGAAGGATTAAAATTGTGCTCCTAGCTTCCAGCCATGCAAAATATTTTGAGAGCAGTGTTTTAACAAGAAGAACAAGAAAAATGCTAAACCACTGAGATGCCCAAAAGGCTTGGTGGTGTTCTCAAGACTGGGTACGGTCCTTCCCTTACAGGGAAACTCAGCTCTCAGGGCTGGATTTCCAATGTCATCTGTTCCAAGATGTGAGTGGACAGGACTCACTACTTCAGAGATTACTTGCTGGGGTACTCTAAATCCACAGCAGAGTAAAAGGTCTGTGTTCTTCATGCTGCTGAGGTTTGGCACAGAAGAGTCTGCTAAACAGAGCAGACTTGGTGTGCCTGCAGCTCAAGGAAATCCCAGTTATCTGGGGGCCACCTGCAAAGTGCAAGTGGGAATCCTCCAGAAACAGAGCTATTAAAAGCCAGAGGTTCCTGATGAGAATGTAATAGTTAATTGTTATTATGTTTCCTTTCATGGAAGTACTGCCTTATGATCTGGGTCAGTCAGTGTGAAGAGGAGGTCATGGCTGATTCCTGTTGGGTTCCTTACATGCAGAAGGCCAAAAATGTAAAACCTGCGAAGGGCTCTGTAACATCTAGGTGCCTTTAGACCTTGGTAGAGATTATGTCAATTTTCTACATGGTCTTAGCTTACTAAATCAAGTCTGTTACACTGTGTAACTGCTGTTGCTTGGTGAGTCTGTGTTAAGCTATGAGAGCCACAAAACAAAAATTACACTTAAGGGCTGAAATTTATCTTACTTCCCTTAGGGCTGAATGCATGACCTGGTGTTACAGTTTTAGCTAGGCTTAGCTCTCCAAAATTCAGGAACACTTGCATGCCCAAACAGGCTGCCCTCATCTGCACTGTGTATCCAGGTAGGCTCCCAATGGCCGTCTGGCATTGTTATCCCCAGGTTTTGGCTTTGTGAGCAATCCAGCTCTGCCTCTGTTCACAGTTTGGACACCAAGGACCTAATGCTGGACTGCTTTCAAGTTTTCCTGTCTTGTCCGATTCGGATGTAATTTGGGCAGTCCGTTTTTGGGCAATGAAGCCAAAAGTACAGGTGACTTGACTTCATTTTCTCTGCATTCCTTTTCTGAAGTGCATTTTTATCTTCAGAAAGAGGGCCACCTTCATGCTCTAACAGCACCACAGAACATGTAATCAGATGTGTCTAGTTACAGAACAGATACCGCTTAAGAGCTGTTGCTTGACATTTTCTTGCATGAATATGAAAAATGAATAGTTAAGAGGATAATATTTTTTTTTAAGTATACCAAAGCATCCCACTACTGTTTTAAGCTGAGTATTTAAAGCGTTCAGTGAGCCCTGGGGAGAGGAACAGTTTTCCATTCATAACCACCTGCAGCCACCTTTGAGCTTTTTGCAGGCACTCAGGTAGCTGACAGAAATGCTTCAGTCCTTTCAAAAGGTGAGCCAGAGTCCACTCTTTGTTGTGGTCTCAGCTAAAATGAGCTTTCTTTTTTTCTAATAAAGACAAATGTGTTCTAAATTAACAAACACTGTAGTAACTACGTTCTTTTGATGAGGGAACAATCAGGAAATTGCAAATGAAGATAATAAAAGAAAATATAGTAGCTCTTACGTACCTTGCAAATCTAATGAAATTAATTTTACTGGTTTCAGTTTTAAAACATAGTGAAAGAAGAGCTGCAGCAAGACTACACTGTGCATCAGGAGGAAAGGTGGTGGTAAATCTGAGCTGCAGAAACTTTAATGCTCTGGTTGCAGGAACAGGGCTGCACGTGGCAAAGCATTGGCTTGAGTGGACCCTGTGTAGGAGACCGGTTGCTTTTCAAATAGCTGCTTGTGGCTTGTACAGCCATGATGGGGAGCTACGCCTGGTGGTACACGAGGAATAGGAGGGAGGTTGTGCCGCTACAGTGGGCCAAGCCATGTCAGCCCTTTGTGAGCAGAAGAGCAGCCCAGGTAAAGGATGAGCGATGGGAGAAAGAGGAACTGGATGCCGTACTGTAGCCATGGGACTGGCAGGCAGACTGGGCATAGATTGGGTGGTGACATGGAGGATAGCTTTTCCAGGAACTGGGAGAAGTAAAAATTCCCTGGGGTCCCACCGGAGAAAATGACCAACTAAAAAAATTCCTGAACACGTGCAGCTATTGCTGCTGCTGCTTTGGTTTGGGAAGCCAGTGCTTGCCACTGTGTGCGCAGTTATTTTGTACGGATGGGAATCGGAGAAATGGAGGGGCTCTTGTTGGAGGTGATGGTTTCAGAGTTTTTTTCTCTACTTGCTGCCTTTGTTTCACTCCTGTTTCCAGTTGGTGTGTGCAGAGGACGATGGCGGGGTAAGGACAGTGGATCCATGAGAAGAGGCACTGCAGGTACCCTGGGGCACCCACAGCCCATGTAGCCTGGGAGCATCCCGCAGCTCCCATGGGGAGGCCAAGGGAAGCCTGCCAGTACTCAGCACGATGCACTCTCAGCATCTGGTGATACCAGCAGTGATGGGGTTTTCTGAGTCAGAGGGTTATGTGTAATCCCAGTTTGGGACAAAGGGCTGCTGTGGGTCCTCTGGGACAGAGCCATGCAGCTTTTAGAGCATGGGAGCTGCTGAGCTGGATCAGACCTCTGTGCAGTCTGATCCTGGTCCTGCTTGGCATCAGAGACCTTTGCTTTAGGGGTAGTAGCAAGAAGCTTGCTGCAGGTAAGGATGAAATGGGCAGCTTGAGGCTGAGCTCACAGTCCCCTGCAAGGAAATCAGGGGCTTGCAGTCATTGGAGAGTCTTGTTTCTTCTACTGAAACCTAGCTCTTCTTGTAAGCTGATATCAGTGCCCAGTCCTCTTTTGAAACCTGCTTCAATCTTATCCTCTGGTGTTTAGCACAAAGTTCCAGTGGATTAGCTGACATTTTATGTTTAGTTTTAAATTGCTAGCCCTTCACCCCCTGACTGTTCTCTCATTTCACAGCACAAGAAGAAGGAGAAGCCTAGACAGTTTTGGCCTAGTGTCTGTAGACTCCTCACTGCTTTATATCATCTTTTGTTTTTCATTGCTGTCTTTTCAAAGCTTCCTTAATCTTTTTTTTTCCTATTCATGTAGCATTCCCCCTGGTTTATGTCATTATTGTTGCGCTCTCTGACCTTCATCTTCTCCACCCCTCATTGTAAATATTTTTCTTTATAGTAATCTTAGGATTACTAACCACAGTTTCATTGGGTGTATCATTGGATTTTTATAATGCAGCATATTAATGAATGTGTATTACTGATGTTCCTAGAAACTGTACTCTTGAACAAAGACCTCATTGTTCCAGCAACTTTATAAACACATGATGGAAATGGCCTGTGCCTGGGAGAGCTAGTAAGTATGAGACGAGCTGGTTGCAGGCAGAGGCTGCAGCAAGCAAGGGGATAGGGTGACTCACAATAGCAGGGGGTCATCAAGCCACAACTATCGCTATAGCTGCCTGATTTTGTGATGGAAGAGTAACAAGAAATGGGTGGTGAATGAGCAGGTATGAGTTACGAAAACTTCTGGCTTGAGAGACACGAACAAAGGCAGGAGCGCTCCCAGGTCTGTACCTTGTCCCACGTAGCAGAAAGTATGGAAACAATCTAGATGAGTTTGATCCTGTGTGTGTCTTTATGGTATTCATCACACATAGTAATATCCAAGTTTTAATTTATGAAATTAATGTGCTTTGTAGATAGACAAAAGATGGTGATCTAGTGAATAACATTGTACTCATTCTCTGTTGTGTTGACTCATGCTCAAGAAATAAGTTTCTCAAACTTTTTTGGTTTGCTTCCTTCAGATTAATTCATCATAACTGTCTACAAGAAAAAATGTCTTTTGTTTGAATTACAAGTGTGCATATTTTAGCTGCTGGGCTAAGCAGGGGATTTTTGCTATGTTATGAGCAGTGGGTGTGAAGAGGGTTTCTGCTTCAATATAAGCGTGAGTATGTGTGTCACTAATTCATTAGCAGTTGGTATCTTCTCAGTTCTTGTTACGGTGATTTAAAGACCACAGTTAACCTCTGAATCAGTGTTGTATTAGACAGCTGATTTTTGGAGTGTCCTCCAAGAGAAGTCTGCAGATGTGAATAGAGTGAGATTTAAGTAAAATGTCTAGAAATGTCAAAAATGAGATGCACAGCCTGAACAGGGTGGGAACAAGCTGAGAATGAAACAGGGCTGAGCAACAGAATGGAAACCTGGCAGCATAGCTGCCCAAGGAAACCTTCCCTGGCCACTGTGTTGGTGTGAGCCCAGTTGATCTTCTGGTGTCTGGAATTTTTTCTGTCTAGAACTGGCGTGAGCAGGGAAGATCAGGATTCAAATGCTTGCGGTACTGCATCTGTCTCCAAGCGGACTTTCAGGAAAAGGCCAGTGACGCTGGCTGTCCCATAAGCTTTTCATTAGCTGACTCACTTAGCACTGGGAATAAACGGGGAACTGAATCAAGCTGGGCCTGTCTTGGACTTTTCCCCTGAATCCTATTTTTAGCTACACAAATGCAAATCAGAAGTACTTTGCTGAAACTGGTGAGGTACTTTATAATTTATTTGTCAAATTGGTGCAAAATTTCTGAAGCACGTGGTTCCAAAAGAATAAGATCTGTTGCTGCAAAATGTCCACTCCCTCTGGCCAGTGAAGGCTATTCAGCTGTGCCTGAGGATGTGATGAGCTGCTGGGACTGGAATGTCAGTCAGCGATGCAGACGTGAATGGCGTGGGCTTTCCACGAAACGTGAAGGCAGAAAATATTTAGTATCATTAAAAGAACAAAATTGACGTATTAAATAATCAGCTTAGTAAAATCCATTTTACAAAGGGTCTGCTTCTGGAAATTAGGTGTTAGCATTTGGTAATAAAAGGCTAAATATGGGAAAATTGTGAAACATTGCTGTGAATGTTATGAAAGGAAAACAAGCAGTGTCTGTAAAGTCAGCTACAGGCTATAGGTCTTTCAGCACTGACGCTGAAATAAACAGTCTCGATATCCTCAGGTTTTCACTCCTGTCCATGCTCTACTCCATCCTGTGTGCTCACACAAGCAGCAAACTGAATTGAGAAGCTGAGCAAAATAAAAAATAACTTTTTTTCCATGGGAGGCTTGGTTGGTTTTGGCTTACTCTTAGAGCTCAGAATGAACCTAATACACATGGTGCATAATGCCATGTATTTTGGGAATGCTGTTGGCTTTATACTTTCATATACGGGTGTACATAGTTTTTCTTAGGTGTTTGGCAGATGCCTGGCACTTGCAAACAGTGCTTGTTCCCAGCGCCTGTGCCGTGCTTGCCTCCCTAGCTGTGGTTCGGTAGCTTTCTCTGAATATCCGATAGCTGCTACTCTGCTAGTGAAATGCGGGTTGCTCTTGAAAGCAAATTATGCCATGAAATAATACTTCATAGGAATCCTCAGTACTAAGCCTTTTACAATCTGTCAATATTTAGGATTTGTCTGTATGTAGAGCCTTAGTTTTATCTGCAAGTGAGGCCAGAGATGAAGAGAATTTGCAAGCAGCAGAAAACGAGTGGGCTGGTTCGTGTGCTCAGAAAGCTCCGCGGTGTCCGTCCCTGCTCCTGCTGGCAGCACAGCACCAGGTAAGGGATGAGGTTTTCCCTTTACCCAAGGCAGTTGCAAAGATGTTTTGAGATGTGAGTGGACTGAAAGAGGAGGCAAAGCACAGGTTAGTGTAGCACAGAGTGTAGCAATCATCTGCTCAGGATCTAAATCAGTCATGGTATTAGCTCTCTGCCTATGCCTGCGTAGTTTTAACATGTGGAATAGCTCCTTTTTGGGCTACTGACTCATCTGGGGGTTTTGTGGCACAAAGTTTGGATTAGGAATAGAGAAAAGACGACTGACATCTTTCTGTTTGTAATTGCTTCTCTGCAACTGCTTTTTTGTCTGGCTTTCTGGTGTTTGAGGTCTTGCATCTTGATGTGTAACCTGGCACAAGTAGCCCTCCTATTTAGGCTTGCACCTGCAGGAGTACCTAGGTTGAAGAGATGTGTGTAGGAATTGCACCGTCCTGAATTCTGCTCTGTGCAGAAACTCGGTTTCCCTGTCTTCATCCCCTGCTTCCTGCAGGCTGTGGACTGCAGGCTGTGGTCGGGAGCCTCAGGGGGCTTTGGGGTGGGACATGGCTCCCAGGAGTGTAGCAGCAGCATCAGTTGTGCTTCCTTCTAAATTAGAATAAGCCCATGAAACAGAAATTCTCTGTGAACAACGTGCCCTCTGAATTTAACTGTTTGAGGACTAACACCTCTCCCCTAAGAGATCTATTTCCCTACCTTTCGTTGAGCCTTTCTGGCTTTTTAAGGTCAGTCATTGTTTACTGAAGTGTCTCTTCACTTCATCATCTCCTATAAGCTGTGTTGCATCATTTTATTTGGGTGCATTTCTGATGGTTATTATACCCAGCTGATGCCCTTGCAGTTATTAATTTGGCTCTGTATCTTTCAACTTTTCACTGCTTGCTGAAATGCTGATAGCTTCACTGTCCTCTCCTTGCTGCATCTGTAATGTTATTCTTTCTGCCTTTTACACTATATATGCTGGTGGCCTCTTGCCAGAACACTGGTACTGACACCTGGTGAAACAGGAGAAAGTAATTACACTTCTATGAAATAATAATGCCTGTTTTATATTTCTGAATGTAAAATACACTTATATGCAAACATTAGCACTTTGCTTACTTATAACTGATGGCTATACCAATTATGGCTGTTTTTCATGTGATAGGGAGAGATTAATTGTCTGTTTGTGCAATATAGTTCTGGAGATAGTGGGAGTTACTGGGCTGCAGGGCAAAGCCCAAACAGGATTAAGTCATGCAGGGTGAAAAGTTTCCTGAGGATCTTCCAAGGGGAGCAAATGTGGAGGTAGGAGGGGTGGGTAAGAGTGGAAAGATGCATAAAAAGTTTCTCGTAAATCATCACTTGCAGGGATGGCACCTGCACATATCTCATCTCTTTTTCTGGTTTGTCGCTGAGGTGTGAGCTTAAGAAAGGACATGCTGTAGTAAAGCGCTGTGCTACAGCTGGAGGCTGCACCTGTAAAACTCGGAGTGGAGAGAAATACACTTAGAAAGGTAAAGGCATGGCTGTGTGTGTGCTGCACCTTGGGGAAAGGCTGTCAGTTTTCAGGTAACTTGTATTAAAGTACCTGTCAGAAGAAAAGCTGAAGCAAAACTAGAAAACTGTCCAACCTGTCTGAATGCAATCCTATAGAAAAGGCAAAGCAAGTGTACTGCTGTTAACAAGCGCTTTCATGATGGGAAGGGAGGGTCGATTAACAGCAGAGCACATGGAGAAAGACGACAGACAGACCTAACAGTGGTGCTTCCTATGGTTTACAGAGGACAACTGAGGCCTCCAAATGTTTACAGAGGTCTGGAGATATGTAACTGGCTTGGCACAGTGGAGATAAAAATAGGACAAAGGCTATCTCCTGAAGATGAATTAATTTTCATTGTCATAAATCTTGCTTCATTAAAAAATGTCTGAAATTTTGTTAATCGTAAAGATACATGTTATGAGACACACGAATGCTACATCAGGGATGCAACCTCTGCATTGACAGCTTTGACAGGTAACGAGCGGCTACCTACACTGATCATCTGTCTGAACAGTTTGTGTTGAAATGGGTGAAGAAGCACTGAGTGAGCTCGGTTAATAAAAAGAAAATGATCAAAGCTGAGCAGGCTTATTTTTGCTGGAACAGTTTAAGGACTGTTCATATAAACAGCTCAAATAGATGGAGAGGAGTATAATCTCCGGTGGGAGGCATGGTGACAAGCTGTTGAGTGCTGGGGCACAGCTTCAGGTGGTAGAGGACATCCCTGCACTGTCAGAGAAACTGGATTATCAGGTGCCATTTCTGTGTCCACCCTGCTAATAGCAATCCTGTTCATAGTGTTCCTGCTGCTGTTAAGACTACTGTTTATCACAATGGTGTTAGTGGATCCTGGATGCAATTCTGCAGCTTATTAGAACAGAGGTTGGTGTCTTTTTGTTGTATTGCATGTTTAAGCAGAAGCTCCTTATAAGATACATACCCTTCTGACATTCATTTCATTGCTTTTGTTAATGCTCCTTGAGAGCAGCCACTTTAATTTTACATGATATGTTGTATTTGGAGTATAACTACCTATATGAGTCTATGTGGTTGCAGGAAAAATTGAGCTGTAGAACCTCTGAGGAAATACAGCTCCATAGGGACTCAGAGTAAATATTTCTTGAAGTCCATAGTTATTTGACTGCTCTAATCTTGACTCTCTTCTCACAAGTTTCCATAGTTATGTCAAAAAATCACAAATCAGCATGGTTGTGATCTCCTTGGAGTGTCTTCTCTGGCCTGTTGGATAAGAAGCAAGAAGAAGATGCTAAGTATTAGTATTTATAGCTGTTATGTTAACTTGCTGTGTTCTTATGGCAAATTCAGCACTGCTGTGGGATCCTTTTTACATGGTGTTGGAATATCTGCTACGCAGCACCTTAGCTTTTATTTTTCCCAATGGCCTGTTTTTTGCTTGTCTGCATTTGCTACCTAAAATACTCTTTAGCTAGGGTAATTCTTGCTGACTTCTCCTGCTGCTCTCTGACTGTTCGTTCCTCTGAAAAATGTAATGCTGAAATTAAAATTCCTCATTTCTGCTGCCTTGGGGGGTGTTGTTCTGAGATACTGTCCTGAAAGTAGTAGTGGAAGAAACTGTGCCTTTTTATTGGGTCTGTATTGGCATTCTGAATTAATTCTAGCAACAGAAATGAGCCAGCATGTCAAGGATGCTATGCCCCTCTTGTGCTGGCTTGTGGAAGAGGGTAAGAGCCTCCTAATGCTGCTGGGTGACGGTTATTCTTTCTGTGCAAAGGAACCTGCTTTTATTCTGTGTTGAATGAGAAGACATTGCTGAACGTGCACAGTTGAGAGTGGATGGGGTAGAACAATTCTAGTTAAACCTGCTGGTTTAAACCTGGGGCAGGCAATGGGTATGGCCACTGTTTTCACAGCTGTCACCCAAATAGAAGATCTAGTTTTCCTTTTTGGATTCCAGCTGGACTTTGTGTGGGTGCCTGTGAGTGTATCACATTTGAACTGGGTAGTCTATGACCACAAAACTTTATAATGCAGCTCTGTACGGTTGGCTGAACTTTACATAATTATGGTTGGCTTAGTAAATTTTACGTAGTGTTTCAACAGTGTCCGAGAGGTTAGTATAGGGCACAGCCTGCTGTAGAAGCCATCTCCAAGGTGAAATGCAGTGTTTGTCCAGTTATTGATGTTTCTATCATGTTGTTTTGGAATGCCAGGACTTAAGCTTTCGTTTATAGTACTGCAGAAGCCACAAAGAGAAAGCAATAGAGCAGCATGTAGGGAGCTGCGGTAGGAAGCGAGGCCATCTGCAGAGAATCAAATACTTGAGTAATTCATTAGGTGATTCATCCTGTGATGGTTCTTTGGATCTGTAATACGAATTAGTACTTCTCCTTATGCAGAGGAGGGAAAAATTAATTCAGATTTTCTAGCAAAGCATAAGAAGTGACTTTGAAACCTTGTCAAATGTTCCTATGAGTTAGGGATCCAGCGCATGGGGGCAGTTTATCAGTCTGGGCCAGCTGAGGGACTGCCTTGAATGAAGTCATCTTAATCAGCACTGGGCTCTGCTGATAGAAAGATGTGAGCAAAGCCAAATATGTGCCTGCTTCTAGTTTCCTCTTTGATGCTGACTTCAGTAACATGCTCAAAAAATACAAAATGCAGTAGTCTCGTTTGTATTAAAGCAGTCAAAGGATGCAGGTCGACTTCAGATGGTGACCTCTTCAGCTGCTGGCAAAAGATATTGCATTTCTTTACTAGAACAGGCAGCAAGGTAGATCAATTGGAACAGAGTGCTCTGCTTCTGCTCAAAGAGCAGAAACTGTTATGTGCACAAGAGAAAATCTTTCCAGTTCATTAACAAAGAAAGAAGGGACCTCTTGGTCAGACTGTTGAATCACTCCAGCTAATATTGACTTTCTCAGCGGTACAGATTGGGATATGCTGTCCTTTCATTCTTCTTATATCAGATCTGTACCTTCCTCTTCTGCCTGAAGCCGTGGTTCTAATCGTTCTTAATTTCAGGAGGTCCCAGCAGAATCCTTGCCAGCATTTCAGATATTTTTCTGATTGTACTTCTTAACCTGTCACTCTCCTCCATCTACACTGGGCCTTACTTCTGAGGGCATTGGTGCTTGTTGTCTTGATTTCCCAGTTTGAGACCTAAAGGTTTGTAGTTTTTTGGAAAACTGTCAGTGAAGTAATTGTGTGCTTGAACAATCGTTTGAAAATGTAAGTCGTTCTCAGTCAGTAACTGTGCACATGCTTTTTGTAATATGTTTGCAAAGCAACTTTAAATAATGTAGCTTCAACAGTCTCTCTCTGCTTAATGATGGTACTCGATGCATTGCTCTCATCATAAGGCGCTGGTGGATGTTGCTTTCAGGTCTGGCTAATCCTGTTCATTTTCAGCAATGTTCACTGGAAATTGTGTGGTCTCAGCCAGCTTCCCTACCAGTCGTAAAAAGTCAACACACTGCTTGAAGAGCACAGTGTGGTGGTGCGTTATGACTGTTGGGATCTGCTCTCCGAGCTGTTCTGAGGATACTTTATCTTTGTAAAACCAGTCAGTCTTGTGTCCTGTTCTGAGATTTGGGGGAAAAAAAGAAGAGGTTTTATAATGAAGATTTTGAGGTATTAAACACATTGAAACATTTTTTACCTGTTTGGTTTTTGACCTTAGGGAAGTTTTCTGATGTTAGCTGTTTGCACAACAAACTTATGATGATAACAATTTCTTACCAAGGAGGGAACAGATCTAATATTTGCTGTCTGTGATTGTGACTTGCATTAGATTTTGGTGCAATTTGGCAAGTTTTATGCTGATTCACTTCAGATATGGGAGGGCTGAAAACTATTCATGCCAACCTGAGTGTGCAGGACGTGAGTCATTGCCTGATGGTCATTGCCTGGTCTGGCTAAGAAGGATATTTTCTATGAACTGAGTCTGTGCATCTTTGAAAATTACCCTTTTACATATTAATGAAAAATTACCTAAATTCATTGCAGCTTTGCACTGAAAGTGAATTGCATCCTAGGAAGTGCCATATGGCCTCTGCTTTTATATTTAAACAATTACTACATCAGAAATACAAAGCCCCCAAACCTGCTCTCAAACCTTTGGAAGAATAAATCATTTAACTGCCACTGTGGACATGTTAAGAGCTGCATGCAATCCCCTGCAGGCTTCTTGAAGTCTCTGTTCAGGAGCACATCAACATGTGGTTCTGAGCTGCTGTCTTTTTTGGGTCTTTAACCTGTTTCTGATGACCCTCCTTGACCACTGGTCTGGGTGTAAGGAGCAGAGTGGGTCAGCTTGATTTCTGTGGAGAGCTAAAAGTGGGGGTTGTGTGATGTTTAATGATGGGCCAGTTCTGGGGATGACTCACTCTGTGACATTGGAGCCACTTATTGCCCTGGAAACAGCATTTAAATCTATCCCCTCTGCTTGCTCCATGCAGTCCCACTGTGCTGCGAGGCAAAGGTCAGTTTTAGCATGCACAAGCCATGGGCCTCTCAAGCCTCTTCTGGCTGCTTCGAGCAGGCCGCACATAGAGCTTTTCAGAGGCACAGCTATATTAGCCATCAGAGAATATTCCGCCTCAGGGATGGAGTTGAAGTCTCCTCCTGATAGGCATGCAGCAATGTTTTCTGATAGCAAGACTATAAACTATATCAACACTTGGCTGGAAAGTCACCGTGATAGATGCTGCTGTATATTCAAATGTGCTTGAATTTAATTTAGACCTTGCTGGGGAAATAAATGTCATCATCCTTAAAGAGACACTAGACTATGAAACTAGTTTCCCTGAATGGATTTAAGGGAGCTAATTTCTTGTTGAACTGGCCTTTTAGGTGACCGGCAGTGGTTAACCGTGATGCACTGGTTTTCGGCGAATACTGTCTTCATAGGAAGTGTGGAGCTGGTGCAAACCTGCAGCATCAGGCCCTAAAATAGTATTCCTGTTCTCTGGTAAAGAAGTGAACATTTTGTAATTACAGATTGGCATGAGATAGTGCACTTTTTTTTTTTTTTTACATTAAGGAAAAAACATCATATACCTCTGTGTTAGGATTAATTAGTTACTGGATGCAAGCCATTAGTGTAAAATGCTAAATATTGTTCTTCTGGAGAGTATATCAGCTAGAACTGGCCAAGTATTGGAGTGTATGTTTGCCTCTTTTCCCATGGACTAATTCATTAGAGTAATTACTATTTGAAATCTCCTACAGAGATATGTACATCGTGGAGGAAGAAAGGGCTTTGGCTAAAAATTAGCTTTATGGAAGCCTTGGCTGGCTCTATTCTCAGTTCTTCCTTCCACTCAGAGTTGCTTCTTCCTTTTCACAACCGACACTGGTAAATCGTTCAGTAAAAGCACTAATGTTCTATTACAGCAGAGACAGAAGATGAGAGAAAGGATGTTTCTGCCTCTCACTGCTTGTCTCTGCTGTTGCAAGCTAAATAGCTGCCTCCTTGCAGGCATGCAGGGACCTGAGGAGAAGTGGGAAGGGGAGCCATCTCTCATGGGGTAGGTGATGGACAGCTGCGAGCAGGGTGTCCTGCTACTTTCTGTTTTCTCCTGTACTGGCTTGGGATGGCTTGTCACCTCTTGCATGACTCTCCCAGCAGTTAGCCTTCTCTGAAACTCTTTCCTCGCCCCAGGTAGCTGTTTCTCCCCTTGAGTTTTGTTAAGTAATTAGCTCCCTTCCTCTCTCATCCCTGCTCAGTGCTGGAGATGCCTCCCCAGTAACCCACCAGGTTGGGATGGAGTCCTTCCATCCACCTTGAAGTGCAACTTAAAAAATGGAGTGAACCTACCACATCCTTTAAAGCACACAAGGAAAATTTATGAGTCTTTTTTCGATTCTAAAAACTTTCCACAAAGCCATCCTTGGTGAGACTGGATGTGACAGTCATAGCACTCCAGAGAGGATGGATGGGATTGAAGTGTTGCCCTGGCACGAGCACCGGGACGCGGTGGTGCTGCTGCTGTTGTCTCCTAGGAGTGGCTCTCCATGTGTGTTGTTGCAGTGAGGACGTGTGCTGCTCAAAGTGGTGCAGGGGCCATACCTGTGGGACAGGCTGTGCTTATATATAATAGGATCTCAGGCACCAACTTTTTCTCTGTGCTGCCTCTTAGGCTCACCTTTCCACCTTTCCCTTTCGCTCTCCTCCTCCCACCACCCTCCACCTGCAGACCAAGGCAGGGCAGGATCTCTGGTCCCCTCTTCCATATCCTGATGGGAAAGGCTGGCTTCTGTACCACAGGTTTTTCTATATATTTGTCTGAACAGCTTTCTGCCTCGGCAATCCCGGAGCTCAGCTCAACTTTCCCACTCAGGGACAGGAACTATTGTTTGGAAAGGCTTTTGCACCCATTTCCATTATGCTTCAGGCTGGCTGGAGATACCTTCTGCCTACTGCTGGGTGAGCTTTAGGGGGTAAGGACTTTGTGCCCATGTCAGCTGCCTGTGGTGGTACGAAGGAGTCTGTGCCCAGCAGTTGTCTTCTGTTTGCCCGTGCTCCTTTGACCAAGGAGGCTGCATGCAGTGTCTTCGTGCGGTGGAGCTGTACTCTTGCTGGTACGCTTCCCTGTCCCTGCTTGCATTGTGCCTCTGACAGGTGGTGGCAGCAGCACTCTGTTCTCCTTTCTGATGACATCTTTTTTAAGTTTGGTTCACCAGTTCTGATGCTCTGAAGCTGAAATACTTGGCAACAGGCTATGACAGGAAAGGGTTGCGCATCATCTTCCAGTGGTGTTTGCGTGAGCTTGAAGTGAGCCCTCCCGAAGACACTGCCAGGGGTGCAATTCCTTATGCTCGAAGGTGTCTGCAGCTCCTCTTCCTACTGTCTTGTTGGTGTAGCTAATCATGCCATTCTTGAATGTGTGTCAGTTCAGCATAAGGGAGTTTTAGTCTTAAAAATAGCAGCAACAGGCCATGGTTGGCTTTTCCTCTGATCCAAGCCAAAGCAGGACCTGGATCTGAAGACAGAGGTGACGCAGGGCTGCCTGCTGGCAGTGCTAGGTGAAGCAAATCCTTCTCTAACATGGGCTCTACTTCTGTTGATGAATGAGTGTGGAAGATGTGATTTCACTTTTGTCAGCTAATCGATTATCCTGAGGGCTGCAAGACTCCCAGCTTCATTTTACAAATTGGTACTAAGGAATTTTGACACGGAGAAGGATGCAAGAAACAAAAGACCTCATTTTCCTACTTGCCTGCCTCCCTAGCCATGCAGGCACATAGGAGGCTCTCTCTGCAGGAAGAATGCTAAAAGATTATTGTTTCAGTTTAAAAAAAAAAGCCCAAACTTTCCTTTCCTGCTTTCATCAGACTATATCTTTTCTTCTGTGGGATGCTTAAACTGCTGCCTAAAATTGCGAATACAGCTTGTGTCTGGATTTTCTCATGTACCAACAACAACGTGGGCAGCAGCAGGTTGAGTTTTCAGCTTGTTATAAATGGTGTTCAGGTGTAAATGCCTGGGTAAGTGAAAACACCTGGGCAGGTGCTCAGGCAGGTAGCTTGTATTGGCTGTGAGCTTGGGCAAACCAGCGGCAACTGTGCTGGAAATGCCACCAGTGCGTGAGAGGGGGCAGAGGCTACGCTGAAAAGCTCACAAGGATACCTTCTGTATTCAGGGTGCTTTGGGCATAATGAATTGTTATCAACAAGCAATTCAGGAAGAGGAGACTTGCAGTACCATAGCCAGTATCTAAGATGATGGATTAATAAGCATGTATCTAAAGGTTTTTTACATACTTTTCCCCCAACTTTGTGTATTCAGATGAGTAGCAGTAGCAAAGTTGACTTCAGTGATATCCTGTACCTGATCTATATGATCCATAGCAGAACTATTTTCAGTCGTGTATATTATTTTCTTGTGTATGTGTGTCTCTTTCTTGAATATCCCTTAGGATTTAATGATGAGGGTTGGGGAAGGGAGAGGTTTTGGATATCTAATGTGGGTTACTAATGAGAACTGAAGTTTCTGTTGCTGCTCCAGCAGTGGTCAGACACCCTATAAACAGTTCTGGAATAGCTCTGCTCTGGCTGAGTCCGGGTCTGCACTTGGGTCCTGCGTAAATGGTTTTCTGCTGCAAAACCATCTTTTCATTTGTGTGATTGTTACTTTTTGAGACTATACCCTAAACAAGCTAAATCTATGTAGCAAAGTGAATTCAGAAAGTTTAGTGCTTATTGTGTTGGAATAGTGCTAAGATTAGAAAAGCCTTTTATTGGATAGGCTTGATTGGAATAGTCGGTTAATATCTACATGTAACTTAAAATTTCAGTCCCTTCTTAGGTGAGGGATTTACATAAGAATTAATGTGAGACCACAGCAGGGGAGCAGCAAAATACCCAAAAGTGAGTTGGTGTCTTTGCAGCAGCCCCTAGGCAAGAAGTTTTGGTGGTGTGAGGTGCTGGTCCTGCGGGCACCACAGGCAGCAGCTCCGGCAGAATCTGCCTGCAGAAATCAGCCGTCACCCCTGACCTGCCATGAGGATAAGCAGGTGGATGGATCTACAGCAACGGGCCTTCCTCACCCCAGACTTCTGCACTTGCAGATCCCACAGCATCATTAGGAACCTCTCTAATCATGGAGCTATTTTGTACCCTAATCAACTTTTCCTTGCTGTTTGGAGAGCAGCAGCTGTGGGGGTTACTCACTGAGTGAATCATAGCAAAAATTAGTAGTTGTCTTTATGAATTATCCCCTCACTCGCTTACAAGATTTCTGGTTGGGGTTTTTGTGTTGGGTTTTTTTTGTTTGGTTTTGGTTTTGTTGTTGTTTTGTTTAACATCAGATTTTAGCTTAATGTGAATGTCTGGGGAAGTCCTGGTGACTTAGTTGCTTGTATAAATTGGCCCTCTTCTGGGTACTTCAGCATTTTGTTGAGTTACTGTGCAGTGTTTAAATGAAATGTGTTTGGTTTTTTTTTTTTTGTTTTTTTTTTTAATGTAAAATAGACTGTTCTGTTACAAGAAACAAGAGCATTGCAAGTCATTTTTCTGTGTAACACCTGTATTTTTTGCTAAGCTGTGGCTGTGTTTCTCATTCACCCTTACTTTTTCTTACCTGGCAGAGTTGCATTTAGACCTGGAGCAGATGGCAGATCCCCTGCTACTCAGGTGCTTCTTGTTCTAGTGCAGACTATGATTTATGTGGTTGAAGGTGTAACTTTCCACTGCTGCATAGCCATAGAAACGGACCTGTCTGACTTCTGGTATGATCCTTCCAAGTGAGCACTTGTATTAGCAGAGGTTTAGTGTGCTGCAAGAACTTTTCGTATGCTTCTAACAGGGAAATGTTGCTGTAAAAATGTGCCAGCTGAAAAATTTGAATGACTTGATATTGGCCAGCTGGATTTCCAAAGAGCCACCAGCCTGTGGCTGATTGTTTCCAGACCTGAGGTCTAGTGCTTGAAATCAGTAGATGTAAAAAGAAAATCAAACACTGATCATAAGCTTATATAGGCTGGATAAATATTAAATGCAAAAAAAAAAAAAATATTTTTTTTTTATTATGAAGAACTTTGAATTCCTGCTGGGCTATTTTTGTCCTTTTTCTTCCTTTATGTTTTTATTTTTTTAATTTTTAAAATTTATTTCATTTTTAACATACATTTGAAAGTCATGCCCTTGCATTTTTGCTTCCTGAGAGTAGCTGCCCTCCCTTCCCAGATCCACTAGAGCAGTGGCATTTTTGGGTTGAGTTGAACTGCTGCCGTTTCTTCCCTCTCCTCCTGCAGCAATGGGACTGCTGCCTTCCCCTCGCTGCCATCACCTCCCTTCTGTCCTCTGCTGGGGATGGCACAGGCCCAGATGACAAACCTGGCAGAGCTGGTAGCCTGGATGCTGTTCTGTGCTTGCTGTAGGAATCTGACCTAAGGAGAGAGTATGAACCAGTGGGATTTCCAGTCAACTACCTGCACGGCCTATTTCCATGGGTCTTGCTGGTAGTGGTTTTATCTGCTGCTGAAAGGTTTAATTTTCAAATTGATCTGCGATTCATTATGACGAAAGATGCCTTCTGTCAGAGGTTAATTACCTCTTACAGCAGAACATGCCATGACAAGTACTATGCTGGCTGTTTCCAAGGATCAGTTTTGGCTGACCACAATCTCTCACAGAGTGAAAGAGATTAACAAAAACTAATTAATTTTTTTTCAGGATTTGGGCTACATAATAAACAGTTAATGTAGCTTTTTTGCGAAGTGATGCATTCACCTTCCCATGCAAGTCTTGAATATCTGGGATGTGGAGTAGCTCTTTTTACTGAACCCTGAAGCAACACAAGTGCTCCAGGAAATGTTCAAATGCAGCAAATGTGGTGAGCTGAGCATTGCCATTATCCACTTTGTGGGCTTTAAAAAGTGACTGTCAGAAGTGCTTGTCTTCACTGCCAACTACCTAAGCTGGCAAGATAAATGTAACCTTTTAAAAGTATCTTGGTTTCTTTTTGGTTGATGGATTATTTTTGTTTGTTCATTTGCTTGTTGGGTTATTATTTACTTATTTTTAGCAAGGGAAAAATGATGATGCTAAACTAATTGGTGGTCAACGTAAGTAGCTTCAGGAAGAAACTCCACTACTTTGAATCTCATAATCTTGTAGTAGGACACTGAAGTCTTGCACATTCTGCAATATGAGACAACTGGAAGAAAAAATATCCAATTAGGACCTAGAATAATACAGCATGATAGCAAACAGGTGGCTTCCCACAGACCCCAGTGACAGCAATTCAGATTTCTTTTTCATTGTTATCCATGGGGCTGCGAAGTAGAGGAGCAGATCTGTAGTCTGGGAAACTTTCCAGAATAATTTGCAAGCAAATAAGGGATGCAGCCCTGCCTTCTCTGAAGAGGTTCTTTGCCTGCCCCTCTTCTGCTCCCAGTGCTCCCAGTTACTTGTATGTCGGCTTGTGTGGGCTTGCTGGAGTGCCTCACTGGGATTTCTCAATTGTCAATAAAGTAGCAGGCCCCTTGACAGACCTGCTGTCTTTTAATAGGAAGATATTTTCCCATTTGTCCAGATGTTGAATACATTTTTTTATAGACAATGCCTCTATATTAGGATTTTTTTTACATTCAGACAAAACAGTGAAAGGTGATCTGTTGCTTCTCAGTATTACAGCAGATGGGAAGAGGGCAATGCTGCCACAGTATATTCTGCTGTGCTCAGAAATTATCCTACCACTGCAGATACTGCTGTAGATGCTGAAGTGATGCACAAACCATAGACACTTATATGATAATGATGATCTTTTCACCTCTTATCCTGGGCTTTAATCAAACTGAGTATATGTGTATATTATACCAGTAAAGCTGGTGTGTGTGTGTATATATATATATAATACCAGTAAAGCACTGGCAAGGGATAACCATAAAATCTTATTTTTTCAGGTTACGTTTCCAGGATATGAAGGTGAAGAGCTAGGATTTTCTGGTTCTGCCATTTTCTTCTTTGTTTGCGTGGCAGGGGGGCAGCGAGGGAGTGTTTGCTGCCCTACGCAAGTCTTAAGTGTGACTTTAGATACACTGATATACAGGTTAAGTCAGAACTGGTCCAGTGCTTTTGCCTTTAATACAATTATTTCTATATTTTGAACAATTCATAATGAGTTCTAGAGTAACTTAAAATTTTTGAATACGTAAACAAAAAAATATGGAACAAAATCCCAATGAAGTTTTGACAGAAAAAATGATGATGTTTGATCATTTAAGTTTCAATAAACTTCAGATATTTTAAAAGCTTACACACTACAAAAATAAAGCAACAGAATTGTAAAGTTTTTAACACTGGGTTTTCTACATTCGATCCCACTAAACTCGCTGAGTTTACAAAAAGCACAGGACCCATCTGCAAAGCCTTCAGTCCCTTTGTGTCAGAAGATGGCCAGTTAGTCGGGCATTAGCCCTTCCTTGGAAGGGGCTGGATGCTTAAAGATTTGGATGTCAGCCTGGGAGCTCTGAGATCCAAAGTTAACCTTCTCTTTTTGTGAAAACCTATGTGTATGACCTTGAATAAGTAGCCGAGTCATCTGGTAGCTCATTCCCCATCTGGAAAATGGGGATGACAGAAGTTCCCCACCACTCAGCTGGGACAAATGGCAAAACAACGTAAGCTGTTGCAGAAGGCAGAAGATCAATATGTTCAGTTCCATCAGTTGGTGTGTTTCAGCTCAGACTCTTCTGTTCCTAAACATTGTTTAAAAACCAAATGAACAAAACTGTTTTTTGGGGAGAAACAAAGAGCAGGGCAGAGAACAGCAAGGCAGGAGTGGGGTGTGTGGGTAACCCAGGGCTTGGTGTGCCTGGATGGTTCAGCACAAAGGAACAAGCAGGAGATACGTTGGCTTCCTTCCCAAAGCTCTGGTGATCTCAAATCCAGGTGATGCACTGTTGGGTCTGCAAACTCATGGGTAGGTCAGGGCTGTGTCCGAAGCGCTCAGCAGCCCTTGCCCCATCATATGCACTGTATTAGGGACACGGGTCCCTTGCTGCATGTCCCAAGCCTATTTCATTTTACATTGACTTCCGTTGTACTTTATACCCATGCTCTGTTGTTGTAATCAGGTACTGGTGTAACCACTCAGAATCCAGACAGACAGAATTTGCAGCAATGTTGGTCTTTTTTAGTGAAAAGGCTGGAAGTCATTATTCTTTTTGACGGCCAAACTTCTTCAGAGAGTGAATAGGAGGCATTACTCTTAAGTAATAAGGGGATTAAGTAGAATTTCTCAAAGCAGATCTGAAATGTTCAAAACATTACTTTGTGACTGCAAAAAATTACTTTAGCCAATGAAAAATGCCAGGGAAATCTCACCCTGGATGGTTTGTGATTTGGGGAGAAAACATCTCATCTTACACTGATTGTGCTCTCTATTATATTTTTTCCCTCCTTTTTTTTGTTTTGTTTTTTTTTTAAACTAAAAAATAAAATGCAACTACTTTCAGTAACTGGTGAAAAACAAAGATCTGCCTTTATTTTGGGAAGGTAGGGATCACTCTTTGTTCTACAAGTAGCAGAAAAAGCAAGCATCAGAGGATGGTGTTAAAATAGTACCCTGCACCTCTCTTTAAGAATATCAAAGTCTTTTCTGCTATTCAAAAGGGAAGGAGAACAAAACCATTGTGGGCAATATTTTATAATAGAACAATGAGCCTGAATAGATAGATTTTAAAACCCTTGTTTCATAAATGTTTAAAAGAGTCTTCACAGATTTAAACTTCATTTTTTATCATTGCTTTCCTTATTATGCATCAGCCTTTAAATTCCATGATACCACTGCGAAAGAAATAAAATGTCAGATGTGAAGGATGTTATTATCAGTATGCAGTGGCACTTTTATATACTGACTATAATGAAGCCTCTCTACATCACTTTTCTTCATTATTTTTATTCCTGCACGTAAAATGAAAAGGAATAAATGTATCTCTTGCTCAACAAATATTTTTATAAGATCAGCAATTGATTGCTGAATGTCAGGCTGCATGGAGCCTTCTGGGCATACCTGGTGATGTGCGGTGACTAGGGGAGAGCTGCCTCCCTCTTTTTTTAAGCACATCTGTTCTCACAAAGGCACCTGTAAGGGACCTGGGCATGGAGTGGTCAAAGGGCACTTGCTGCAATGTATAGTCTTCTGGTGTCACAATGTTCTTCATCCTTTCCCATTCATCTTGTGATAGTGTTTGGTTCAATGCAGCTACAAACTCTGCTGATGTTCTGAGACTGCAATGGTCTTGAGAGTTCTTGAGTTACAACCTCTAGCATTTGTTTTGATAACGTTGGACAATGTTGAACAGCAACAGAAGAATATACTGCTGTTGAATATCTTCAAAACAGCACGTAATGACCTGCCACTGAATCTTCCATGCAAGTCTTTACAGAGGTAGTACAGAAATCTGGCTGAGAGGTAGGAAAAGATTCTGCCGTGGAAAGCTGTTTCCCAGGTACTTCAGGGAGTGAATAATCCTTTTTGGTGACGTACGGTAAACGAATGGTCTAGCTTTGTCTGCCTACACTTTCAATCTGATTATTTCCTGTTATTTACAATGTTGTGTTAACTGAATTTTCTTAATAGTAATAAATAATATCTAGCCATATGTTGACTTTCACAACTTTATTGTACAGTAGGCATTAATGCAGCATAGCTGATTAGAGCTTTTGTACCCCTGTGACATAGAGCGTGAAGCTGGAAGAGTAAAAGCAATGATAGTTCAGCTCCCTGTGCAGTCTTCTATGTTATAGAAAGATCTCTTTAAAACCAAAATAGGGGTATTTCTGCAGTTCTAAAACATGCCGGGTACTTCCAGGCATCCGTTTTTGGTCTATTGCTTAGAAACAAACTTAATAAATATAAATGAAGTTGAGCCTTATGCTTTTAGCAGGTCTGAACTACTCCCTCTATGACTATAAAGCTGGTTGTGCCATTCCATATCCCCTCATTAGATGGACCAGAAAGGCTGCAGAGTCATCTAGCTTTCAGATTAGGACATATCATGCTTTCCTTTAGCAGGCTGAAAACAATAACAAGGTTTGTTATTTACCATTTTTTCTTGGGGCAGAGCTGTGTACTTGCCATCAGAGCAACTATGAGAGTAGGTGTGCACTGATTTCTCATTTTTTTCCCTGTAATATTTTAATACTAGGATTGTTGGGGGGTGCTATTTATTTATATTTTTAATTCTTCTGGCCTGTTTTCTGAGTGGAAAGGGCAGCCTATCAGCTGGCATGGAGCGTGCTCGCAGCATCAGGCCCTGTGCTAAAACATCACATCTCTGGGAAGGGGGGAGATGGGTTACCACCTCGATCCACGTTAGGTATGCTGCTTTCTTACAGCCACTATAAATACTGCTTTGATTGGCATGGTAAAGGGTTGTATTTTTGGTACTGCAGGTATATACAGGGCTGCAGTTTAACATAATCACGTGCTGCTGATTTCCAAATGAATGATGCTCACCTTGACATTTTGGTACCTGCAGCACAGCTGCCTGGGACTGCAGGAAGCACAGTGGATGGCAGGCAGGTGACTCTCCCAGGCTGTCCCTGCCTGCCTCGCCACTGGGACTGGCAGAAGCGAAGGTAGGTAGGCTCCAGAGGAGGTATGAACATATGAGATAAGACAGAAGCCTGGCTGTGTGTGGCATATGTGCTGGAGAGGGTGCTGCTTCTGCAGACTGCCACTTTCACTGCACTAGCTGCCCTGGGTGCCTCCTAGCAGATGAGAACTGGGAACAGATTCAGAAATACTGTTTGCCCAGCTTCATCTGCCTCACTCTGCATATCCATGTCCTGTTCTGTGTTTGGTTGACTAATCTGATTTATCAGCTACCTCCCTGTAAAGAACAGGATTAACTTTTATGTAGTATTTTGAGCAGTGTACTCTACTTATATTCAGGATACTTCGTAAGGTAAATAAAGCATGCTCCAATATCAGGTATGCATTTATAGCCCCTGGTGCTTTCATCTAACAGCTTTTTCTGTAAAAATGTTTTTCCACTGCAGTTTTAAAAAAAACCCAAACTTTATTTTGTACAGCTTTTAAAGATAGTCATTTTCAAGATCATCTCCATGTAGTTCTGGTTTTTATTTTTGGTGACTAAGCTGTGTCTTTGACAGTCTCTTTCTGTTGGTGATGAGAACGTATTTTTCCACAAGATCGAGTTGACTGAAACCATTTCATGTTTCTGGTGGTGTAGACATGTAACAGGCTGGAGATTGCTTGATAATTCCCTTCTGAGTAAAATTAGAAAGAGAAAAAAAATACAAAATTGAAAGATCACTTAAATTATAGCCCTTTGTTCTACCTTATTAGTTAACATTCCAAACGGCGATGTACAAACTGCATAATTAGTTTTGCTAAAATGTACCCAGTGTGGAGCCATCTGTGTAATAGTTGACATTATTTATATTCAAAAGGGACACTGTGATAGTTGGAAGAGCCCCTGCTCCCAGCTAACCATTTCCAGTGTGACTCTAAACTATTGATTTACATTCATTCTCTATTAACCTATTATGAGTTCATCTGCCGCTTTCAGCTCTCTTATCATGTTGATGTACTTCTAATTTTCCAAACTGAATAGTGATTTACTGCAAAAATGTTGGGATGAACAGTTCTCCAGTGAATATCTGAAAGTCTCTTATGCCCCAGATAGCCTCTTTCATTTGAAACCTGCATTGGGAGCCCTGGTACATAACAAGGCCAGCAGCAGTGCCTTGACCATCCTGGAAATGTCCGTTTCCTTTTTGTCCTTCCTGATCTACTGAGTATATGCTTGTATTTCCATAAAGGGTATTTATAAGACAACATGCTCGGTGTCTTTGGAGATTGAATGACCCTTCTGGTCCTTCTGGGTTCCGCCCAGGATGCTTGTGGGCAGTGTGAGTTGGTTTTCTTGTCTGTTTAGGAGGGACATCCCATCTTCTGCAAAGCGCTTTGAATTTACTGGGTACTGTATGCTATGCAGTTGTGCTTGGTGGCTCTTTCATGCTTGCTCTGCTTGAGTGGGCTTTGTTCTGTTCCAAAAGATGTGTTTGCATTGGTGTGTGCAACTGGTAGGGAAACCATATAACTATACAGGAGTGAAGTTACTGCTAAATGTGCGTTTTTTTCAGTTAACTTACATGGTAAAATAAACATGGTAAAATAAATGTGGAGAATGTTTGAATTGGAAGCTGTGACTTAGAAATAATTTTTGAGAAAATTACAAAGCAAAAGTAAAGTAAAAGGCAAAGTTATGAATGCAATGAGAGAGTGAAATTCTATATTCTAGGATTGGTTGGTTTTGAAGAAATCTGGTTTGATCAGTACTGAGTACAACATAGTTTTTCATCTTTTCATTGGAGTTATAAAAATATCACTCTGAGACTGCTCTGTGTTGACTCAATAAAGGTGGTTTTACCAACACCCATGAAAAATGCAATTAGTAGCTTACAGCATCTTGAAATGACACGTATAGTCACTGTTATAGGTGCCACAATTGCATGGCGGATGAGACTCAAGATGAAGGACCCCTTCAGTTCATGTTCCTGCCGTGAGCTCGATGCTGCAGCATGAAAGCTGCCTCCCACATCTTCAGTGAAATATTTGGGCCCTCAGCTGCCAGCAACAGCGGCTTGGGTATCCTATAGAGCACTATATGACTATAGTGCTTTGGTGTTTTCCTACAGTGCTGCTTGTACCATGATCAGAAGAGTCACAGTTAAAAATATACATTTTGTGCTTTGAGGCGTGATAGCTTGGCTCACAGGGAGGTGGCTGGAAAGCCTGTTCCTGCAACTGGAACCAGCCCTGCTTCCTTCTGGGGTGAGCCCTAACCTTGCTCTGGAGTGAGGGTGCTGAGCCTGCAAGCCTCCTTTTTCCTCATGCTGTTTTGTGGTGATAGTGCATGATTAACTCACCATTTAGCACTTATTTCCCGGCTAAGCCAGAGCCTGTTTTTGTGGACGGCCTCATGTTTCTTTTTCCTGTGGCTGTGTAAGCTGCTTTGCTGAAATCGCAGCAGTCGCTTCCTAAAGTGGATGATGCCCACATGGCTCCCGGAGGGGATCCTGCGGGTTGTGTGCTGTGATGTGGGAGGGCCCCGGTGACATTAATGGTGATAACCGCCTCTCCGTGTACCCACAGAGGGGTCAAGTGGCATGCCATGGTGACATGGGACAGTTGTGCAGCAGCACGTCGTACTGCTGCTTCAGGGTGGGGAGAGCCTGCACCAGGAATGGCTGGTGGGAGCCTGGGATTGACTGATCCTGGTGAGCCCCTGCAAGCATGGCAAAGGGCTGCCCAAGCTGCGGGCTCTGTGGGAGACAGTGCTTTTGGGCTCAAGCCTTCCTCTGCATGGAGAGCTCAGCAGGAGCAGGGAGACCCTGCAATTCACCAAGGCACAATCTCTCCTTGTGGCATATGGAGGCTCCCTGTGTTCATTCAGGAGCTGCTGGGCTCACTGCAGGGGCTGCTCTGGGGGCAGAAGTCCTGCTGAGCCTAGCCCTGTAATCCCATGTTCTTCTTCATTTCTAGCCTTGGGGTCCACATCCCTCCTCTTGCGTGTAGTCACCAAGAGTTCCTCAATGCTGCTCCCGCTGTAGCGGTGGTGCCGTTCTGCATGACATCCCTCCTGGCTGCTGCTATTGCTGAGTCTGACTCGAGGCTGGTTTAACGTGCTGATGTGAGGAGACTGTGAATCGGATGCTGCTGTGCAACTGCACCAGAACAGAAAGTGTTCAAAATAAAATGCACTCAGCCTTTTCTTCCTTGCCTCCCCCATCTTCACCCTGACCTCCAGGAGCGCTGTGTGATGCCCAAGCAGTCGTGTGAGTAGTTAAATCATGAGAAAAGGATCTTTTATGAGTACTATAGCACCATATAACCTAATTCAAGTATGTACTGTAGATCAGAGGCAACATCTCAGCTTGTTCTATTAAAGTATTATTAATTACCATTTCAATAGTGCTACTAGGTATAGGTACTCATTCAGTGCACTGAAAAAATAATAACAAAGCTTCTTATTATCTAACAGATGATGTTATACATTGTGGATGCAACCTATTAATGTGGAAATACTGACACATTCATCCAGAATAATTTGCATGGTGTGTTTCCTGACCTAATAATGAAAAAAGTAGGTCAGCTTCCAAGTTTTCTGAAATGGGAATTAAAGCTTTATAGCAAGAAAGTCTTTGATAGTTCTACACAAATGGCTGAAACTTGCAAACCTTGCATATTCAAAATGGTTTGCCCCATAATGATGACTTGGGAGATATTTGTAATTAATTGTAGTAGTACATCAGCACTGGATTTCCTTGGCTTTCCCATTGTCTTACTGTTTTTTACAATTTAATGGAATTAAAAAATACTGAAAGATATGGCTTACCAAACATGGTCTCATCTGAGAAAAGGTGGTTTTAAAAGGAGATTTTATAAAATGTAGTTTACAGAAGCTTATGCAAAGCAGTCTTTCTTCTTGAGGAAGTGTTTAGTTCAGCATTGAGCATTCCAGGTGCTTTATTTTTGCTAGAGAGTATATAGCACGTGGTGCATATAAATATTGAACTACTAGGTCTTAGCCTGGATAGCATTTTGCAAAAGGTGTATTCGTGAAGTTGCTAGTGTATTTATGACCATCTCTAAGATGATTTCGGTGTTTAATCGGTGTCTACCCTAACCATCAAAATGATGATCTTCCTTCTGGGCTTTGATTCTTTGCTATCATAAATGTGAGATGTTGAGATGTGTTTCAGGAATATAAAGATTGCCATGTTGGATTAGAGGTGCATCTGCACTGCAGGCAAAGGTGTGACTGCGGTGTGTGCAGGGATACTCCATCCGCTTCAGCTAAAGGCCCCGTGCTGTGGCTGCTCTGCCAGCCCCCTGCCCATCTTTCCTTCCTTGATGAGTGTCACCCAGCTTCTCTAGCTGCCGTGTCCCGTCTCCATGTTGCTCTGGCTGTGGCATGGTGTGGGGGATGCAGACTGGCAATGAGAAGGCAAAATGGAAAGACCAAACTTGGGCAGTGTTGCAGGGAGTTTGGTGACTCTTGCCCTAGCCCTTGTGACGTTTGGGGAAAGGCACTGAGTATTTGAGCCAGGCACCTCCATCTGTGTGTGGCATTTTATGCTCTGAAGAAATGCATTTTTGATGGACTTCTCTGTGTGTTGCTTACTGTCGTTTTAAATTGTTCAGTGAAAACACATGCTCAAGCTCTCCTGTTGTGCAGGAATAGATTTTTTTAAAGATTATGCACTTCCCCAATGCTTTCACTATTCTCTTCAGCTAAATTTCACAGCCGTGGTCTCTCACTCAGCAGATATCATGCTGCTAGATGCTCAGATGCTAAATTCTTTAATATAGCACATGTTGTTAGTAGCTGGTTGTCAGAACAGTCGTGCTCTGTATTTTCTGAAAGAATGATTATAGTGGATATGAAGCTTTATTTTAGGTTTTCTGCTGTTTTGCTTTGCCCATTTAATATCTGACTGCCCTCCACGTGTACAAAATGGCACATAGGTTCTGCTTGAAAAGCAGAGACCTTGCTTTTTCCTGATTCTGGTCTATTAAGGCCTTGTCTCCTGTACTGAAAACAGAGAGTACTGTAAATTCTGAGTCTTTTTGTTTTGACTCATGAACACCCGTGATCCGTGAGCTGTGCTGAATCTGTCAGGTATTTTTTTTTTTTTTGAGAGTACTGATAGAGTCACGAGACAGATTTCAGGTAGGGCTGAGCACGTTCTGGTCCTGCCCATGTGCGTGTTTGTGAGGCTGGGAGAAACTTTTTATTGTGGGCCTCTTTGGTCCCTGTTTGTGGTCACTTTCTGCAAGCAGTTTTTGGTTTTATTTTAGAACAAGAAATGTGGTTGAAGAAAATTAAATCAGGGCATGAAGAACATGCTGCGATTGGAAGGAGTAGCTGCTTGTATTTGTCTTGTGATTTTGAGGCTTTATAATGGTAATAGAAATGTTGGGGGCTGGATAGGCCTGGTAGCTGAGTAAAGTTATTTTAAATACTTGTCTATTTTTAGAAGTGAATTCAAACTGATGTTTTGTAGTATGATGAAATTATTTATGCAAAAGCTGCTTTGTTTGTTAGGTCTAATGAAATCCCAGAAAGAAGACAAAAACTATTAGGGACCTGGCTTCTGTGGAATTTCTAACGAGGCTTGATAGCACAGGAGTTTAGAGAAAAAAAAGTTATCTGAAATCCTGTTTACTCATAATAGTCTGTTCAAATTCCATTGCAGAAATGAGAATTGTTTTACCATTCCCAGTCCTCGTTTTTTAATATTTGTTTGCAGAAAGAAAATTAGATTGATCTCAGAATAATCAGTTTTCTTTCTATTTAATATGACAATATTTTCTATGTGAAATGACATGTTTTCATAAAAGTAAATGTCGGGCTGCTCTGAGTAGTTGCATCTCCTAGAGGGCAATGCCACCTAATACGTGTGTGGGCAGGTAAGAGAGCTGCAGAAGGTGGAAAGAGAAGAGAGTGCAAGTGTCTCCCCATCCCCACTCCCAGGTGATGGATGGAGTGCTGTGGGGTGGAAGGCCACGGTGCAGCCTCAGCCTGTGGTTAAACTCCCCTTTAAGGGGATAGCTGGCTTGCACTCTGTCCCAGAGCAGATGCCATGACACAGCCCTCCAAGTAAGCCTTGCACTGGTTCAAAGAGAAAAAAATGCTCCCCTAAGCTTTGGAGACCAAGGGTGTCCATTGGGCGAGTGACAGGTCGGGCATGATCTCTTCTTCAAAGCTGGGTTTGGGGATTTCTGTTGCCAGAATGCTTTAAAGGGTAAGGAGTGTGGCTGCTCATTAATTAGTAAAATTGGAGCTGGCTCAAGTGGTGCTTGGAAATATTAACTATTAGACTTTGGATTCATGCCCTGGAAGAAAAGTGAGTTTTATGTTAGTTTTCCAGTTTTCATTAATAATTCTCCTTCTCTTAAAATAATTCTTCAGTTCAGGAAGTATGAGCAGCTTTAAGCAGATGGACCACTCTGAAGGTCAGTGCTGTAAAACAGGAGTCTTTTAGAGCTGTATTAACAGTGCATTGTAAGTGCTGGGTCTAACACAGCGACATGGTGATGGGTAAGGTTGAGCTTGGAAAACCCTTGGGAGCCTGTATCACTGCCATTGCTGCAGTAGGCAGAAGATCAAAATGACCAACTCCTGATGGTTTTCTAAATACTGTACTCCAACAGCCATCTTGCAGTGGTCATCACCAGCTGTGAAGCTTTTGCTGGCAGCACCCTTTGTCACCTTTCCCTTGCCAGATTGTATTTTTCTCCCTGCATCTCCTCTTTCACTGTTGGTGAGAGATCTTAGCCTTCTCCTGGCTTTCTGGACCCTTTCACACATGCCCTCACATTACCAGTTTTTTAGGGGTACTGGAGCTTTGACTTTCAGCTCAAGGTTGGGGTATGGGTCTGAGATACCACGTTGGACCAGTCTGTAACGCAGGGACCCCTGGGTACCATTGCTCCCTGCCAGTTGGAGTTTGAACACAGAAACCTGACAATGTGCCACATCTCCAGTTTTGGGCTGGTAAGTCTCTACTTTCCAGAGGCCAGTCACTGGGCACATACCAGATATATATTGGCACATGTTGATATGCAGCGGGCTGGAAGCCTTTCAGGTTTTTCCTTGTTCTGTTGAAAAAAAAATGGTCAGTGTCCCACATTGATAAAGCTGTTCAGAGAAAGAAATTGTGTGAGTGCCAAACGCTGTTAGAAATCTGATCGTGTGTGATTGATGAACAGATTTGAGAGTAACCGAATGGTTAATCTGCCCTGTAGATGGATATGCTCTTTAGATATAATAAGAAGATCTGCCTATTTTATAAAATTAGAAACCGAATGTGCATAGGCATTATATAACTGAAAAGCTAATACTGTATATGGCAACATGACGGATTAATATATATTGAAGTCCTTGATTTGTTCTCATTTCTGTCCTTCTGGTAGTTTATGGAAACATACAAAAAGTTTACAAATGACCTTTAAAATTAGCTCCTAACCTATATAGTTTATCATCGTTTTCTGTTCCATGAGCCTGAGGTGTTAAGGGATTCATAATTCAGTATTTCAAAAATTGTCAGTGGCTTCGCTATATGAAATTTTAAATATTTTCAATGTACTTCTGGCATTCAGTGGTTGTATTTGTTCATTCGAATGTAATGGATATTGAATAGGACCTATTATCAGCTTGATATAGAAAATATATTTGGGTAATTACATATGCCTACACTTGATATAAATTTCAATCTTTTTCTGCCAAGAGAACACCATCTTTTTTGCATTTTATAAAGATGCAGGTCAGAATTTTTGAATTCAAGCGAGAGAGGTTCCTGGAGGAAAGAGGGAGCCCCTTCCCTGGTGCTGGCACACAAAGCGAGGTATCAGTTCTGTACTTCTAGCAAACCTTTCTGCACTCTTTGAATACTCTTCTGTATTTCACTGACTTGCAGAGATTGCAGCCTCTGTTTATTATAAGCATGTGAGCTTTTTTCTGAAGGATATACAGAAACGGATGATGTAGATAGTAACGGGTTCTTTACAATTTTTTTCATTTTAAGAGTATGGATTTCAGCTGCTTAACTGATCTAATATAAAAAAATTGACTACCTTGTCTGGTAGTGTGACAAGTCCGTATGGGACTTTGGCATTATGAAGGACAGATGCTCTCTGGTCTAAATGCTGCGCGCTACTGACAGTCATCTCTGCAGTAAGTTGATTCTCTCATTCCGTGGACCAGGTAGGTAACTGTAAGGACCGGTAGCTGCTGAAAGGATGCTCTGTTTTGGATTTTCTATTTTCTGCAGCCCCTAGCAGAGGCTGCCTTTGAACCAAGAACAGGCATGGTTCACTGACCTAGTGAAGGATATCAACGAAGGTAGCTGTTTTGCTGAACACGCAGTACGTTTGAGGTTGGTTGAAACTCTAGTGAATGTTGTTTTTACAATGGCCAAGCAGTTCCTTTAGGTCAAGAAAAGGATGCTTGCACTTTTGATTCTAGTGTGAATGGAAGAATTTTAATCTGACTTTATTTATCATTCTGTGAATTAATGCTTGGAAAGAATTGCATTTTGAAATCTGACTGGATTCATAGAAACTGCTTTACTATATCTTATGCTGCCATAGCAACATATGAGTGCAATGAGTTAGAAATCTCCCAGTTATTAGAAAAACTGAATTAAACCACCTATTGAACAAGACTGTGTTTGCATAACAAAGCCAGGTTCTGCCTTCACTCCTGCAGTTCTGACCTTGTTTCAGGTAAAGGGTTATCCTTGACTCTCGAGAAACAGGCTTGACTGAGATAAGCCCTTTATACTACGATGAAGAGCATGAGAGTAGACGTGCTGTGTTATCGTATGGGGATTCAGATTTGTGAACATATATTCAGGCTGCTGAGTGTGCTCAAAGCTGTCTTGAAGAATATTTTAAAAGGTGGTGAAGTATGGTAAGAAAAATTAAATTCTCTAGCTTAAGTTCCTCGTTTGTGAAATAAAGATGCTTATATGTTTTTAATTTACATAATGACAGATGAAACAAAAAATGCTACGAAAAAGGAGATTTCTGGAAGGTGAGGAAGTAGCAAGAACCTAATATTAACTGCGAAGAATCTTATGAATTGCTGTTCCTTTCTGACCTGCTTTCCTAATATTTGAGGAGAGGACTGAAGCTGACATCAGATGATGGTTTTGAAAATATTGTGAGGCTAAGAATACTGTACTGCTTTCTGTATGACATAGCTCTCCGTTAGGGCAAAAAAGGAGGAGACTTCCTAGGGACCGTTAATGGGGAGAAATTTCTGGAAAATATTTCTTTTATGAGGGTCATTTCATGTGGAAACCACCCTGCCACTACCCAAATGCCGGGAAGAGCAGTTTTGTGAGCCCTCGGGGCATGTGGAAAATCTCATCTTTCTCGTGTTGTCAGTGACAAAGTGAGAGATGGAAGGAAGAAATGTGTTGTGATATAGCTTTATTTTTAATCTTATTTTTTGCTTGTCTTTTTTATTTTAAACTTTATTAATGTATCTATTGCATTTTGATCTTTTGTCAGAGATTGCTAATATGTCTCCAGCCTATCTTTTCTACTGTGATTTTATAAATACCTAGTTACAATAACCGTAAAAACATCTATGGGCTTTAATAAAGAAAGTTTTAGAGTAAGCCTGAAGCACAAAGTTCTGAAAGTTTACTTTTAGCACTGTTTTACAAAAAGTTTTGAAATACTTTGCAGCTGACAAGATCAGGAGAATTTTTTCACATTTTGCAGAGTGTTCCTAGCAATTATCAATAATGCATTTTTAAAGCTCCATGTAATAGAACAAGTGTTTAAAAAAAAAATGCAAGTGCAGCCATTTTTAAAACTTCTGCTTAATGCACTGATAAATCTGTTAGCTTCCAGTAACACCACAGAGCCATTAGACTGATATATTGATAATTGCAATTAAACTTAGATTATTTCCTGTACACTTTCTTCTTACAAGGCCTTTTGATATACTCCCTTTCTTTTAACTTACCAGATCTGAAATAGTTACTTTCCTCTACAATTGAATCTTTGGGATTGCTTTTGTCTACATCAACTCTTCTTCCAGTACAGACCAGTTCCTGCTGCAGTGCTTGGGCACCAGACGCTGATTTTTCCTTCATGAAGCAACTTGCTGTGACCTCTATGCTCTGGCTCTATAGTGTCCTCATTGTACATGCTGTGTGTATTTGTCACATACACAGCGCATGCAATGTGGACATAATGGAGCTCAATTGACACCTCATAAGGAGTTAAAATACCTGCAAGAAAAATTGTGGGGTTTTTTTTTCTGGTAGCATTTAAAAATTTGTTTATTTGGTGTGCACGCATGCTATTGTATATGAGATAGGGTCCAAAAATTGTGTTGTGCATACAGTTCACCAATGAAAATAAGGCAGTGGCAAGAACTCGCAGGGTCATTGCGATTCTCCAGACCTCCACAAAGAAACATATTAGCAGGACTTAAATAGCGCGGGAATCTAATTTTGGACCCTGATAGTGAGGTGATTCATGTTAGGTTCATATATTCTATTATTGACGTTCTTGTTGTGTGGTTTGTTTTGGTTTTTTTTTTTTTTGTTTGTTTGTTTTTGGCACATTCTGTGCTTTGTTCTATCACTTAGAGTTTGGGGGAAAAATTGCCTTTTTTACATAACAGGAAAATGTTGTGTAAATTTTGTATCAACACCTACATTTTGGTGTGGTTTTTTGTTTTTTTTTTTAAAGCAAAAGAGCAAAGCAAAACTGAATCTTCCTGTTTTCTTTTTAATAAAAAAACCTATCATTTTTATTTTAGTATTTTGAAAGTGTTATTTCACAAAAAGTGCTTTAATTGTTGGTTTTTGTTTCGGGCAGTTCTAGTCACCCATCTGCATCAGCAAATGCAGAGCTACATTCCGTGTTTTCTCTGCCATGAATTGGCACTTTTAAATGACAAGGTTTTTCATTAAGTGATTTTGACAAACTGAATGCTTGTGTAAATAGTAGTTATCCTCATAAGTGCTAAAATACAAGGAATCAGATATTTAAAAGCAGAAATTGTTACAAGGCCAAATATTGCACCTCAAGTGACTTGTGGAGGCCGCAAAAATGGAAGTCCATTCTCAACTGGATGTAGTCTGAATCCGTAATGGGCCAAAAACTGCTTTCTAGACCTGAAGCCCTGTTCAAGAACAGGAACTGCATTAGAAAACCACGATTCTTTCACTGCGCTGAAATGAAATTTAAAAGGGGGGTGGTGGTATGGGACATGTTTTCAGGGACAGCGAGGAAATGGTAACACACAGTTATCTCAGGGGAACTGCACTCCGTATTATTCCAGTTGTTACTGAAAGCATTATTTCATTTAGTGGGAGTTTTTAGGAGCTTTGTCTTTGCTAGGATTACTAATGATGATGTTTTGTATTATTACTTGTTTGTTTGACAGTGAGGAGAAGACTGAATAAAATGGCTAAAGCCGCTGGCTGGAGGAGATGTTTTTCCTCCCCTAGACCTGATGTTGCTCTTGCTGGCATGCAGCAGGCTGTATGCTGTGGTCTTCATGCACAGCCATGCTATAACCAAGAGTGATGAAAAGTGCTCTCCCGCATCAGATATATGGCATAAATGATGGTGATTGTAATATGTAGTGCTTTGTTTCATTTATCATGCTTGCAAGGTGCTCCAGGAGCTGCAGACCTAACAAAGCTTGCTTTCCTCTGAGTTTGTTCTGTGACCCCTCATCAGGCTTGGAATACGGTGTGCAAAGACATCACTGTGAACAGAAAGAAGAAAAAAAAAAAGTTTTCTAGGCTATGGAAAAGTCTGATGGAGCAGTAGTTATATTAGAAGATGGTGGTATCAGCTCAGTAGCCTTGTTTCATTGTCTGCCCTGAGTCTACGTTAATACAAATAAAGACCTGAAATGGGCTGATGAAAAATAGTTTCTGATGTTGGGGGGGGGGGGGCAGAAAAGTGCATCCAGTGCAGAAAGTACCATGACAGCAGTGCTTTACTTGCAGGTATTTTTCCAAGGGGACCTGGGATGTGACCCCCTCAAAGCTCAGCCCTGCAGATGTTGGTAGTGGCTGGCAGGAGCTGATGAAACTCCGCTCTGACCTTGCTCCATGAGCCCCACTGTAGCGAAGGGCTCCTTGGAGGCTATGGCTCTCCTCTGTCGGGGCGGTTTTGCTTTCACTGGATTATTTTTTTTTTTTTTCCTTCCTTTAAAACGCTATTTGCTTTAATCCAATTGCTGGAAAAGGATTATAGACCCAGAATAAAATCCAGTCGTAATTAAAAATGTAAAAGCGGCTTATGTTTTTAGGCCAAAGTTATTAGAGGAAGCTATCAATGTACCAATATTAATACCCCAATCTCAGCTGGGAGGCTGTTATCATGATGAGAGAGTCTGATAGTGGGCCTGTTACTGAATATTTTATAGTAGATAACTTCTGCTCGTGTTTGCTTCATGTCTACACACGTCATAAGCTACGCACGCCAGCCTGCCTCTCACAGGCTTTGTGGGCATCCTGTTTTTTTCATGTTTCTGGAGGACTGTTTTTAGGAGCTAACCTAGCTATATTGCAAAAGCAAGAAGAGTTTGTGAGGGGATGTTCAGGGCACAAGGGCTGTGGGAATTACCCTCTGTAAGAGGATTGGGGCATATTCCAGTCTTCAACATCTGCATCTTAAGCCATCTTTTCATAACGAGCCCTCCATTATCAAATATCCTCTCTGCGTTTGTCATTTCCATCAACCCCCTATCTGGATAAAGAAGAATGGCAAACTGGAACAGCTCTCAGCCATCCCATTATTCATGCCATGTGCCTGGCTTTCTGGCATGCGATTGTCTGGGTATTCAGTTTGCAAGCCTTCTTTGTAAGTCATTCAGAGTAGAGCACTTTTTAAGTACCTCTTTAGAATTAAATCAATGTAGGGACTCGAGCTACTTATTATTATTATTTTTAATCCAGAGATTGAAACTTTGACCTTTGCTTTCTTCAAATGGGAGGTATTTCATTTCATTTCATCTCTGTCATTTTAAATTAAAGGAGTTTTCTGTAAAGGAAAGGATGCTGAAAGACTTATTCCCTGATGAAGGACTTAGATGGAAAAAATTATGGACCTGAGTGGCTCTCAAACTGCATTGTTCAGAATCTCCTCCACCTAGATTGTGCTGAACTTCCCAGACTTGAACATCCTTCACCTGACAGTGCGCGGGCTTTGGTCCTCTGATGGCAAATGGGGTTTACAGCTGAAGCAGGGAATGAAGTCTTACTGCTGAACTGTTAGAGGGATAAAAACAAATGCCTTCCCAAATGTCAATTTATCAGGCTGCGAGCTACAGAGAGTTTTCAATGAAATAAGCTCTCTCCAATGTTTCTTTCTTTCTGTTTTAGGTATTTTGATGTTTTAGGTTTTCTTTTTCTTTTCTTGATTTGCTTTCCCAGCTCCTTTTCAGGAAGATGTTTGGCTCTTTCCTTCCAGTAACAGCATATTTGTGATCTTTGTTCTCCTCCGAGTGGCCCTGTGTGGCTTGTGCTTGATTTTTTTTTTGGATGTCAGAAGCAATGCTGACTTTCCTCTCTGTCTTGTTTAGGGAAGCTTTCTGTTATCTATTCAACATTGTCGGTGTCCCAGTCAGGTGCTGAGGTCCTGGCTCCCATGTTTCGTTTGGCTCTTCTGGGAGCTCTTGCTCGGTGCTGGGGTTCAGCTGCTCACGTTCAGCCTGGCAGTGGTGGTTGTATTGTGGGGTGCCTGATGGCATAGCTCCAGCCGCTAGTCCAAGTTTATTTTGAAATGTTTGTTTACATAAAATAAATTTAGTCTCTAGGTTGCGCTGAGGAATTCTCTGTATCTCTAGCCTGTGCTAGCAAGAAAGATGCTGTGCCAGAAACTCAAAGATTCCACAAGAGGCAGCGTTAGAGGACTACATGTTTTTACTGCTGTGCACAGCTGAAGAATTCCAAATTTAGTATTGTCTGCATGTGGTGGAAAATACAAACTCGGGAAAAAAGACTAAAAAAAGAGAAATGCCACGAGTCCGTAGAGCTTTCCTTCATATATTTCCACTGTAAAAGTCATGAACCTCAGTGAAGTGCTGATTTTTCCTCTGCTAACACACTTGCAGCTCTACCGTGTACAGCCTGAAATTTGCTTATTGCTGTCAACAGTCCTGAACAGGTCTCTCTTGTTTGTGGTAGCAGCAGCATTTCGTGTGTGCGAGGCTGGTAGAGGCGAATGAGTGCCTGGGACAGAAGCCTGTTATAAGCTGTCTCGTACAGGGAGAATTTGAGACTTTACCTCTTGCTCTAAATAATGAACAGGATTGCAAATCTCTACCTTTCAGATGTTCCCTAGGGACTCTGGTCCCCTTTCCTAAAACTAGATGTGGAGTAGGCATCTGAACTACCAAGCACCATGGGTTTTCATAATCTGCTCCCCTTGTAAATCACTTGTACCAGGGAGTGAGACATGCTGCCCCGTGCCCTGGTTCACAGGCAGCTGCCGGTGCAGGCAACGGCTGAGCTGAAGCAGCCGAGTTTCGCTTTCTGCCTGTGCTCTGGCTGCTGTATTTCTGCCAGCGAGCCCTCTAGAGAGGGAGGACTATTTAAACCTGTCGTGATGGGCCATGCCGGGTGGTTTGTGAGTGTGCACGTGTATGCGTGCCTGCTGTTAGGAGTCCTTCGTTCTGCATCCTTCTAATTGCTTTCTTTTGCCGAAGATTTGTTCTGCTTTGGCGGCCCAGTGGATCAGGAGCACTGAGCAGAGGAAGGTGAGTCTGTGTGAGAAGAGTTTGTTTGCTTCGTGCTGGTTACTGCCCTGTTGGTGTTTGAGAAAACAACTGTGGAGTGGTGTGGTGGTGTGCTGGGAGGAGGGAATGCATTTCACCTTTGTAATGCTATACCTTTTTCTTGACATAAGCCAAGCTCTGGAGCAGGTATGTGCTGTAGACCTTCACTCTGTACCGGTTCCTGAGCATTAACTCCCACCTTGGGTGCTGCGGAGCCGCTGTCTGCTGCTGGTCCCATTTGCAGTAAATGAAACTTCTGCAGGTTCAGGTTGCAGCATGTGGCTGTGTGATGGACGTGCAGGCAGCTAAGCATGGTGCAGGACCTGTTTGGAGGGCTGGCACTTACTGTAGCTCTCCCTCCTTGGACTGGAGGCTGGAAGGGTTGAAGCTATCTTTCAGTATGAAGGGTGGAAAGAAATGAGCTGCCTCTGGGCAGCTGCTGAGGCTGACCTTGTCTAGTAATCCTCATCTCCCCAGGAGTGTCCCTGGACAGTGTGGTCTCCCCTCAAAGCAATCCTCGCTGGCCCCTTTCCTGCCCTTGTGCTGCGTGGATCAGGAATGGCTGGGGCTGCCCATGAAGGCACATGGGTGAGGGATGGGGTCCAGGGAAAGCCTGGCTTCCATCTGCGTTTGTTTCCTCCTCTTCCATTAATTGTTTTCAGGTAGTTTCTCCTTATTTTCTGTATTTTACAGTCCGTTTTCTTCCCTCAGTTAGCCTTTCTCTGTCATTTCCTTCTCACTCTATAGGATGTGATACTGGACCTGTTGGTCACCAGTGCAAGTGAGCTAATCAGTGACATCAAGATTGGAGGCAGCCTGGGCTGCAGGGATTATGCACTGGTGGATTTCGCAGTCACGGGGGATATGGGTCAGGTGAAGAGTGAAGTCAGGACCCTGAATTTTAGGAAAGCAAACTTCCAGCTCTTCATGGAGTTAGTCAATAGGACCCCCTGGAAAACTGCCCTCAGGGACAAGGGAGCAGAAAAGAGCTGGCAGATCTTTAAGGATGCTTTCCATAGAGTGCAAGATCTCTTGATACCCAAGTATAAGAAATCAGAAAAGGAAGGCAAGAGACCTTCTTTGGTCTTCCATGGATGAGCTGAGACCCAATGCTCAAACTAAAGGGCAAGAAGGAAATGCGCAGGCAGTGGAAGCAGGGACAGATATCCTGGGAAGAATATAGGGATACTTCCCGGTTGTGTAGGGATGAGGTCAGGAAGGCCAAGGTGCAGCTGGAGCTGAACTTGGCAAGGGATGCAAAGAGTAATAAGAAGGGCTTCTTACAGGTATGTCAGCCAGAAAAGGAAGGTTGAAGAAAGTGTACCCCCCAATGAGCAAGACTGGCAAACTGGTAACAATGGATGAGGAGAAGGCTGAGGTACTCAACAATCTTTTTGCCTCAGTCTTTGCTGGCAACCTCTCTTCCCACACCTCTTGAGTGGATGGACTGCAAGATGGGGACTGAGGGAGCAAAGTCCTTCCCACTGTAAGAGAAGATCAGGTTTGTGACCACCTGAGGAACCTGAACATACATAAGTCTATGGGACCTGATGAGATGAATCTCAGAGTCCTGAGGAAATTGGCTGATGTAGTTGCCAAGCCACTCTCCATGATCTTTGAAAAGTCATGGCAGTCAAGTGAAGTCCCCAGTGACTAGAAAAAGGGAAACATTGCACCCATTTTTAAAAAGGGTAGAAAGGAGGACCCTGGGAACTACTGACCTGTCAGCCTCACCTCTGTGCCTGGGAACATCATGGAACAGATCCTCCTGGAAGCTATGGTAAGGCACGTGGGGGACAGGGAGGTGATTCAAGGCAGCCAGCATGGCTTCACCAAGGGCAAGTCCTGCCTGACCAACGTGGTGGCCTTCTATGATGGAGTGCCTACATCAGTGGACAAGGGAAGAGCTATGGATGTCATCTATCTGGACTTCTGTAAGGCCTTTGACATGGTCCCCCACAACATCCTTCTCTCTAAATTGGAGAGGTACGGATTTGATGGATGGACTGTTCAGTGGATGAATTGGTTGGATGGTCACATCCAGAGGGTAGTGGTCAATAGCTCAATGTCCAGATGGAGTTCGGTGACAAGTGGTGTTCCTCAAGGGTCTGTATTGGGACAAGTACTGTTTAATATCTTCATCAATGACATAGTAGGATCGCGTACACCCTCAGCAAGTTTGCAGATGACACCAAGCTGAGTGGTGTGGCTGACACGCCTGAGGGACAAGGTGTCACCCAGAGGGACCTAGACAAGCTCAAGAAGTGGGCCCATGTGAATCTTATGAGGTTCAATAAGGCCAAGTGCAAGGTCCTGCACCTGGATCAGGGCAACCCTCGTTATCAATACAGGCTGGGGGATGAAGGGATTGAGAGCAGTCCTGTGGGGAAGGACTTGGGGGGTACTGGTGGGTGAAAAGCTGGACATGAGCCAGCAATATATGCTCGCAGCCCAGAAAGCCAACCGTATCCTGGGCTGCATCACAAGAAGCATGCCCAGCAGGTCGAGGGAGGTGATTCTGCCCCTCTGCTCTGCTCTGGTGAGACCCCACCTGGAGTCCTGTGTCCAGCTCTGGGGTCCTCAGCACAGGAAAGATATGGACCTGTTGGAGCAGGTCCAGAGGAGGGCAATGAAGGTGATCCTCTGATCACTGGAGGCTGGAACACCTCTCCTAGGAGGAAAGGCTGAAAGAGCTGGGGTTGTTCAGCCTGGAGAAGAGAGGGGTCAGGGAGACCTTATTGCAGCCTTTCAATACTTAAAAGGGGGCTTATAAGAAAGATGGTGACAGACATTTTAGCAGGGCCTGTTGTAATAGGACAAGGGGTAATGGTTTTAAACTGCAAGAGGGTAGATTCAGACTAGATATAAGGAATTCTTTACAATGAGGGTGGTGAAACTGGAACAGGTTGCCCAGAGAGGTGGTAGATGCCTCATCCCGGGAAACATTCAAGGTCAGGTTGGATGGGGCTCTGAGCAACCTGATTTAGTTGAAGATGTCCCTGCTCATGGCGGGGCAGGGGGAGTTGGGCTAGATGACTTTTAAAAGTCCCTTCCAACCCAAACTATTCTATGATTCTGCTTTGCTTGAGAACTGTTGTGGTAGAACTATCTGATATTTTTGTTCTGAGCTTTTTCCTATCCAACAATTACAAAAGCTGTAGGGCTTTTCAATTACTCTGACACTGAGAAACAAAGTTTCTTTTGGTATTTTTTGTCATGCTTCCTTGAATACCTTTAAAATACTTGTAATATTGTAACTTTTACTGTGGGCTTTTTTGCATTATGCTGATAATGTGGATTTGAAGTTGCAGAGGTATATTCTACAGGCTGTGCATGAAAGAATTCACTGCTATTGATGGGCACTTGATACTGATAAAAACAGTGACACTAAGAGTTCCATGTTGAAAAAGGACGTAGCACAAATAATTTAAATGTTTTTCTCATGTTTGAGTGTATTTGTGGTGTCTGATTGAGCTGGTTAGCAAAATAAAGACAGATGGCAATGAATTCATTCCAACACGTTTTCATTATGGTACAGCTATTCCGACTTCTCATAGCACTTGTGCAAACGATTTTCTTGTTTAAACTTCCCTTGCTGCTGCTGTCCACACCTCGTTCAGGGAATTCAAAGGTAGTGTGCTTATAATATGTATGGAGAATTGATTTTTATATGCAAAATAAAAATTAAAATAACTGGAAAGAGGAGCTGCCTGTAATTAACTCATATACTCAGTGCTGCAGCGAGTAAGAATTTAACTCCTTCTCCTTTAAAGTCCATACCAAAACTTAACAGGATTAGAACAGAGTTTATCATAGTTGAATTTTAGTTAAGTGCCCTTCGAAGTTTGAAGATGACACGGTGATTCACAGTGCTGTCTTTGTTAGGAAGAGGGAGAACATTGCTATTAATACAAGCAATGAGTAGCAAGACCAGGCACCTGCCCCAGTCTGCATGTGCATTCCCCAGCAGCTCACATGTTTGTCTGGACGCTGCCAGGGTGATGCGACCATCGTTTCTATGTGCATGAATGGTCAGCAAACACATTTTGATGAAAAGTTTTAACAGTTTGTAGGTCATGGCAGAAAAAGAAAAGGGGAGGAAAGGGAATGCCTTGCAAGATCTGTAACCGCTTGTAATTGTTGCTTTGTCTGATGGCTCAGGTGTTCTTGAAGCTCCTGCCCTAAATAAATACAATCTTTAATGTTTTTATCTTAATGCAATAATTATATTATCTAATAAGCTCATCTATTACTTTAAAGGAATTCTTGACTTTTCAAGAATTACACTAACCAGTCAGCATCTTGTCTAGTTCCTTTGCCATATTTCAAAGGTGCCCATTACCTTGGTACTTTCCATATGGAGAAGATACTAACATCCATGTATATTGCTGGAAATTCTGTGCTCAATGTCTATATGAGAAAGTGTGCAGAAAACACAATAGCAAAGAAGTATTCACTGTAGTATAAATTGTTATTTTTTGAGATGTCTGCACAGAATTTGCATAACTGCTCAATTTGTTTGGTTCTTCTCTTTTTCTATGTAAACTATTGCTGCTATTGTTTTTATAGATCTGAGGCAACATATGCCTTGAATATAGGAGGTTAAACTTGTTTTCCCTTGCTGTTGAGCATCCTAACAGTGACTGCAGTGTGGATATACTCTACCGTTATCCCTCCCAGGCCACCTCTCCCTCCAGCCCCACTGCCCATGATGGGTGTGTGCATGGGCAGAGTGAGGAGGGAACGGGCCTAGCTTAGCACTCCGCTGCTTCTTACCTTTCTCTATCTCCTGCGCTTCTGGAGGACGCTGTACTGTCTGCTGCTGAGACAAACTGCTAGCCCCTGGGAGGGAAGAAAGCCCGCAGGGTGTAAGCTGTAGAAGGACTCTCTTACTAGGGCTGCTGAAGATCAGGGACAGTGTCCTGTGCCCATCATAAAGCTTTGGAGTTGTGAGTGAGGAGGTATTAAAGGAGAAGGATATTAGTCTCCCTGTGGAAGCACTACCTGTCTGCACTAATAGCCTCCCACAGCTCAGCGCGACTGTAAGCCTGGCAGTGATGGTCGGTTTTGCAGCTTTCCTGTTAGCGCTTGTACCACCCCTGGCAGGGCTCTGAGTGCTGCCTGGGATTTCCGCAGCAGCTTCCCTGTAACCAGATCTGGGCTGGCTTTTACACCTCCCACAGTTGCAGTCTGTCCTGAGCCAAAGTAATGCTTAGACTACTCTTAAACGAAGGTGGCTGTGGGATTGTGGTCAGAAAGCTCCAACGAAGGCGGCTGCAAAAACATGGTGCTTTCCTCAGTGATAAAGCACTAATTATTAATCCTGCCCATCTTGGCTTTCAGCAGGGTTAATTAGCTGACAGCAGTTAAAATAACTGTATAGCAGTGTGCTGCATGCAGCGTACTAGCAAAAGTGGAGCAAGACAGCGTAGACGTGCCCGGAGTGGCACAGACGTGTCTGAGCAGCAGCATCGTCAGCCAGGGCAGGGGTCCTGGTTGCAGCCTCTCTGCCTAGCTCAGGCCAATGCTTTTTCTGCTCTTGAGGACTCTATTCGTATGGTTTCTCACTCTGCACCACGCTATACATACACATACGTGCATTTTTTTCCCATTTAATGTAGTTTCTTTTTGTAGAAGAGTGATATTGTCATGAGAATTTGGCATTCAGGATACTAAAATTTTCTGACTCTGAATTAACACCATGTCCATTAATGGAAATGTTTTCTCCCTAGACCAAACAAAAAGAAAAGTGTAAATAGTGAGGTTAAGTACTGCGTGCTAAAAATGTAGCGCTGTTCTGTGCTGGAGGTGGTGAGAGGACCAGAAGTACTTTGATAGAAGGAAAGAGAGGTGGAAATTTGAGAGGGGGGAAAAAAAAAAAGTAAGGGCTTGTGCATATGCATCATTCTGTGAAGAGGGTAGGAGGGAATATGTTGACATCCGTAGACAAAAGATGCAAGCTAGGATTACAAAGAGAGCCGAGGGGAGAAGCATGTTCAGGCTTCAGCAGGTATTTTGGGAGGGAGGAACAAAGTAATAGCAGTTAAGGGTGAGGCCAGCCCTTCCAGCAGCCCTGTCCATGTGGCTCTCTCCAGCGATGTTGTAGGGAAAGCCCCTTGAAACCTGCGTGGGGACAGGGACTGCCAGAAGCACCAGCCCCACTTCTGTTTCCTTCCGCTAATCTGGAGATCAGCCTGGATGCTGGTTCCCCAAATGAAGCCTCCAGTGACGCCAGGAGGTAAAAGCCACCAATAAACCCAGGAATCTGGGGGAGTGTCAGCCCTTGGGGAGGTGGTGGGTTTGTCATCTCTAAACATGTTTTAGAGGGAAGAGCTGTGTTTATGGGAATAAGAGGGTCTCCTCTGGGATGTTGCTGGCCTGATGGCCCTGTTGCAGGGCTGGTTTGTTGGCTGTGCATACAGTCTGTCGCAAGGGCAGTTTGTTCAGCTGTGTGCCTGCAAGCAGCTCCTGCCCAGTTCATCCCTCCTCCCCATCTATAACATGTAGCTGCCAGTTCAGAGTGCACCTCTCCCTCTCACTTTATGCTAGGAAAAGGTGGTCATGTAAGAAATAGTGTGAAGATGGCAGGCTGGTAATGTGCTCCCTACCTCTCTGGGGTGCCTGGAGTACCAACACATTTAACTCTGAACCTAAGGCCCTGAGTTTTTATTGCAAGTCTAGTTTAAGGAAGAAGTAAGTTTTTCGTTTTTATTCATTTCTGTTTGCTACCAAAATAGTATGTAATTAAGGGGAACATGCTGTATTTTTGTATCCTCTGTATCTGTCACATTTTTTTGGCATTTACTGTAATGCTGTAGCATCTTCAGCATGCAGTGTATTCTCCTTCAGTCCCAGCTCTTCTGCATTTCCTACAGTGAAATGATATCCTTTTCTCTTTTCTTTCTCCCTCCCCTCTCCTTTTCCATGTTCCTCTCTTGCTTTCCATTCCCAGACACTGATTCTTAGGAACTTTTGAGAAGGCTTTCACAGAGGTACGCGTTCTGCATTTTGGGTTGAATTTATTTAGCTCTTGTCACAGCCTGACTTGCTTATGGAAAGAAATTGTGTTGCCAGCTCAGCACTAGAGAACATTTTCACAGGATAGAGATAGGAGTATGTCTACGGCAAATAAGGACCCATATTAGACTTGTTCATGTCTTGAACGGAATAGCAGAGTAATATTTCACCATGTGAAGATAACCAAACCACTGTGCTCAATGCAATAATGCAAACCCAGGGGATTAAGCAGCTCCCATTTCACACTGTCACCGTGATGCTGCTGTTATCTGACAGTTACCCCATTAAAGCTCACGTAGGGCTGCCAAAATGTGCCCTGCTCACGCTTCTCTTACCACAGGCAGTTCTGATTCCTGTGTCTCTTTGCTAATTGTCATTTTTGTAAATGGAGTGCAGACTCCCGAGTCATTTAGGCATGACCTCTGAAATGTCATTGCTAATTTATCCTCTTTCCATCACAGATCACGGAAAGAGCTGGCCATGTGGTCTTTTAACTAACTTATTTGTAAGTTCACAGATCACGATATTTCTAGCTTCTGCTCAGTACCCTCTGCTTTTAGGGCAGTTTAGTGTTAATGTAAAGCGCCTGTGCTGGTATTACCCTGGTTTGTGTGGCTCTGTTGCGATGTTGTGAGTTAGTCCAGGAAATGTTCTTCTTACTGGTTCATCAGGGGAGAAACTGGTGGCAGATGCGACTTGCTCAAAGCCAGTGAAGTCTGGTAGCAGGCTGGTCCTGCTTACACGAATGTCCTGGAGCCTGTCTTGGCAGGTCTCTGCTCCAGTATGGATTGCTGCAGAGTTAGTCTGGCTTTGTAATGAGCTCTCACCCACAGACGGATAATACCTTCTTATCCATGCTCATGTGTTCAGGGTATCAGTAATGTAAAAAAATCTTAGCTGTGCTGCATGGTTTCCCTCGCAAAGGTTATGTGGTTTAGGTAGGTAGACTGTGTTAGAGTGTTTACTTGGAACGTGTGAAAGATTTCAGAGAAGTATGACCTTGCTGTGCAGCAGGATTTCTCAGTGAAAATGCTTTCATATTAAATAGGAAGGAAAGGCAAGAAGTTTGTCTGAGGGCCAAATGTGTGATTCATATCATTAGGGTGAAGTTCGGTGTTTCATTTCATCATCTCATGCCTGAGAGTGAGCTTATGCTTCTCCCTTGGAGCCATGATTTACTTTTTTTCTGTCCTTTCTTTCACCTGCTCACCAAAGGTTCCTGATGCTTGCTGCTGAGCGCCAATGGGTGCATACAGAGGAGAAGCCCCAGAGTTGTCACATCACCCTCGGGTGGCTGTGGCCTTTGAGGATGGTAAGAACTAGAGCCAAAATGTGTGCCTGAGAAGGTTTGCTTTTGGCTACATTTCTTCCTCCCCCAGTCTTTCTATTTTTGATTGTTTGAGGGTGTGGGTTGGGGCAGGAGGGGAAATAGATGTCTGATTAGAAGTATGACTTCAGAATATTATATATGATAAATGTAAAGGGTGGAGGACAAATAGTTTGTCCTACTGAGCTGCATGTATAGGAGAGAGCCTGCAAAGGGATGTGATAGTGAGCCTGGGTCTTCAATCACTTTTGGAGAGACGAAATCTTCTTGGTACCTCGAAGAAGCAGGGTGAATATTCCTTTTTATTACTCAATTATTGGGGCTGATGGAAGCTGTAGAAAATTTGCTATCTCAGGGATGTTTTCAATGAAATTTCACATGTTAATAGTTGGATGTTTCTGAGAAATCTTATTCTTGTTCATATTGATACGAACTGGAACAGACAAAAGAGTATTTTTGTGGAAATGCTTACAAAAATACTGCTCTGTGTCTGGATCAGATCTGTGTAACAGTTGCTAGAAGCCAAAAATGAGTGTGGCACTTCAGAATCTGACTTGATGTGTGGGAACTAATTTTTATTTAGAAAAAAATAAGATCACATGGATGCATAGATATTTTGTTTGCTTTTTCCCCCAGTTCTCCTTGCCAACTTGGGCTCAAATTAGAACAGTGTAAGTCACTAAATTGCAACAAGAAACCCTGTTTTTTAATAGCTCTGACTTAGCAACCTAGAATTAAAGTTCATGTGTGTCAGATGGCATCTAAATTACTGAGGATACATTTATTTTTTTCCTCCAGCAAAATTAAACTTTTAATTTTCAGGGCAGCCTGTTGCCCCCACTCGCACGTGTGTTATTTTTGCTGGCTTATGCTTGCCTGGGGTAGCAGACCTCTCGGTGAGTTCGCCTTCCGGCTTTCCATGTGAAGGTAACCAGTTACCATGCACTCTGCCCAAAAACCTGTTCATCAACTGCTCTGAATTCTAAGATTGATAGTACAGAATGAGCAAACTGTTTATTCTTTATCACAGGGTGTGGTATTAAACACTCACGCTTTCCTTGTGCATGTCAGAATGTGTCATTTTTTTTATTATGAATGATTTAATTACCCGTGGTAATTGTTTTTCTGAGTTGTAAGAGGCATTATTATATTTCAGATTCTTTTGGAGAAGAGATGTTGCTGGCTTGGAAAATCATAGTCTTTATGGGGATTTGTAATGAAAGTCAGTGTGTGGGGGAGGTCCTGATTTCCCCTTGCTTTAGTGTGTTTTTCCTTCCTGCCATAATGTTCTGTGTCTTCATACAGAGTGTTATCTGTCCTGTGCAACTGTGTCTGGGGGAAGCTGCCTAACGAGGGAGCGTCCTTGTTTAGAGACAAGACTGGACAAAGATTAGGATTGTTTTGGAGATTGATAGGAGGGGAGGGAGATGGCATCCTGATATTCAGGCACTTGTGGTGTCTGAGTCAGGAAGCTGATCATCTGAACTAACTCAGCTGTGGTAATGAGGAAAGGTACCTTCAGAAAGCGATTCGGAAACCTAAATTAGGCTCCTGCCTGCATTGCCCTCTGGAAGATCATCTTCTCACTGACTGTTGTTTCCTGTTGGCTATCTGCTTGTGCATATCCTCTTGTCTGTTTTGGATGTCTCCACAAACATTTTGGATCTTGAAGAGAGAAGAACATGTCTGGATGGAGATGGGAAAGAAAAGGAAATGAACACCATTCACTTCTGACCCAGTGAATTTAGAGCAAAGCAGTGGAGGACACCATGGGGCATGCTTGTGCATCAGCTAACAAACAGGCTAGAAAACTGGCTACGATGTATTCTCTGCCTAAGCTACTCACTCCCTACAAGTTTGGTGAAAAGCTGTCTTCTCTGTCCTGGGTATAACCTTGGGAAAGATGTAGGAGCTAAGGAACCACCGAGGAGCGTGCAGGTGAGGTGTGCCATGCCACCACTGCAAGAAAACGGGCAGTAACAGCAGAGCCAGCCCCTTCGTCTGTGGTTTCATAGCTCAGTTAACTTGACAGAGATCAAACCCTGACCCATTTCTTGAGGAACAGGAAGGAGTGCAATTTAAACATTGCTGCCACCAGCAAAAATGATTTATGGGAAGATTGTTTTCTAACCATCTACGCTTGTTCCAGTCTCTTCGAATGGCATCCTGCCCAATGGTAAGTCAACTGGAGCATGTCATGAGGGCACGAGTACCAAGCAGCAATGTGCTTAGACAAGTTGCCTCACCCAGGAGGTGCCATCTCCATGGCAATCCATCCTTGGGCCAAACAGGGAGGCACTTGCCTTTCCTTATGCTGACTTTCCTGTGATGGTGCTCAAACGCCTCTGAAATGAAGATAAAACTGCGAATGTCACAGAGCCTTGTGGTTGCCAAGAAGAAAATTCAGATGTTGCAGGCACAGGGGAAATTGTGAACGCAGGAAAGGATCAGAAAATTGTTGGCTGACTTGCCTGGAGAATTAGGACACCAATAAAATAGCTGGTGACTGTCAGCAGCTGGCGTTTCCCAGCAGTATCCGTTGCGAAGGATGGATGCATGGGGTGCAGCTGCCCCCGTGGCTGGGAGTTTCAGCACTTCCATGATTCTGTCTGGTACAAGCCCATCGAATATGCATGGCAGCATTAATAGGGGGTGCCCAGCAGTTGAAAGGTGTTAGTTTAAAGGCTTGAGTGTCGTCTTATCTTTAATACAGATTTTTGCAATGGTACCTCATTTAATCCAGTGGATAACTGAAGTGATGTGTTATGCTGTTACAACGAGCAATAGATTTCAAAGTACATTCTTTTGATGAGGAGAATAAATCTTGTTATTCCTTTTGTACACAAAACCAGGGGCAGAACTGGAAATCTGTTAGTATTTCTGGTGCCTGGTCCAGCTGCTTTTGCTGCTGTGTAAGCACCGAAGGACGCTGAAGCAGAGCTGAACTGTCAGTGTGTGTGTGCTCAAACAGCAATATCAAACTGATACAAACAACTTCAACCCCTTTTACAATGCTGCTTTTTAAAGAGTAAGAAATTGAACTTGCCACAGACTTTGAGATTATTTAAGGAACTGAATTTTTCATTTAAAAGTATTAACATAACTAGTATATTTATTTAAGTAGTAAACAGAAGGCTGGAAAATGAAGTATCATCAAAATATTTAAGGTTTTTTTCTTACTACTGTGGAACACTTTGTAAGAGGGATTTTCCATGAGATGATAAAATCTTTGTGTGATCCTGCTTTTGTTTTTCCTTCAATAATAATTTCTAGCTGCTGACCTTTGTAGTTTAGCTCCATTACTCTCTGTCTCAAGAATTTGTATTAGTGGGTTTCTCAAATCTATGCAGTAATCATCAGAGTACCAGAGACGATTTCCAGGACCACAGCAGTGTAGCTGGGGTCCTGGAGAGCAAATGTTGGCCCATCAGGATTACACTGGGACTGTTTATCCCAGTCCACTGCAGGAGTGAGTGTTGGAGCTGCATGTCGTGAAATAGTCTCAAATTATAACTTTTTGGGAGTGGATCCCGTGTAGCTGGCAGTATTGCAAGTGCAGTATATCCAAAAGCCCATCAGTATTCATTCTTTGTTCCATACCAAACAAACCAAAGGTGCACAGCCTCCCGTTACAGTAAGTAAGAATAAGCACTGTTAGTTGGTTCAGACTCTACAGGAGTTCCAGAACATACATGTCACTGAAAAGGTATTTTGCAAGCTAAAGATTGTTAGAAACAGAAATCTCTTCCTTCTAACATATATACGGGGATGAGGGATTATATTTTACTTTTTTAAATCAAAGACGGAAATTTAATTTTCAAAGTTTTGAGATGGACACGGTGAACCCTCGTGCACAAATAAAGTATTTGGATACTTATGAGTAAGGTGATAAGCCCAGCTAGGGCATTAGTGGTTAATTAGTAAAGTGATGCAGCACTGCTTTAGCATCTATTTTAATGATTTTTTTCTGTATAAGAGCTGGGTAGACTATGTTTTGCCCAAGTGGGATGTGGAAAACCTCATGTTTTTGTGCATTTTGTTTCACTATACCACTGAGCCCACGAAGAGCAAGAGGAATTGCCCAAAATAAGGTTACAGGAGTGTGCTGCAGTTGTAGTAATAGCTTTTTAAGTCTTTGGTCCCACAGGTCTTTGGTTTTTGTTATGTTGGATGGTCTGGTGGTGTCTCCTGGTATGATGCCTCAATAAAATAAAATAACTTGCTTCTAGGTATTTCAGGCATGCTCAAATATTGTGGGTTTGGATTGAAATCCTTTATAAACCTTCCAGTTCCACAGGGACTTACACTGGTGAGAACTGTATAAGCTCACAGCTTTTGTAACTCTAATCTTGTTAGTTAAAAGGTGGCATGCTGATAGTTTCATTTCACAGTTGAATTTTTTTAATTATCTCTGAAGATGGATTTTAGCTTCTCAATTTTGGCCATCAAGTAGCATAACCTACAACACAGTACGCAGAAAGAAACTTCAAATTGAATGTGCTTCAGGTTGTCTTTTAGCTCTGAAGCTATATTTATCTGCACAAGAAAGTTTTAACTTGACCTAAGGAAAAAAGAACAAATCAATAAATCCAGTGAGAGTTTGCAATGTAACACTGATATAAAATATGATTTATTAAGTCTGTAATAGCAAAAATCTGTTATATATTGCTGCCTCTGGGGGAATGTAACAGCTGAATGGTTAAACACAACTTCGTTTAAATGTTTTGTGTTTTGGCTCCACCATAGATAAAGGATGACATTGAAATCAATATTGAATTGAAATATCCAAGCAGTAACTTCTATGTATGTTTTTATATACATGCATCTATATATGTGTATGTATATATATTTAAATATGTGAGATATATTTTACTGTCCATATATAAGTATGTATATATGTACGCAAGTATGTATCCCGTGTTCCTTTTATACGTATCAATGAATAATTCCTCAGGGGAAGATCCAGTCTCCTGGATATTCAGGACTCCACTCACTTTGTCTGAGGTACCCTTACCTTCAGCCAAACACTTCCATTTGCAGGTTAGCACTTAGCAGTGACTAAAAGACTTTCAATTTGCCTAATTACTTTTGACCTCAAAGAACTAGGTCATCTTGCAACACTTGGACTTTTCTGCTCTCATTTGTGTTTTCCTTAAATAGGGAGAAATTGATGTTTCTTTTCCCCCACCAGAGTCCTATCCTGCCTCCTTGGCTGGGTTGGTCATTCTGGAAAAATTCCTTCTTGACCCTGAAATGGCAATCCTGGAGATCCCCATAACATGAGCTTCTTCCAGTGGGCTGACCACTAGCAGCTGGATGGGGAGAGCCACCTGGTTTTGCAGGTCTGGAGGAAAAGGTGGTAAAAGGTATCTGTAAGAAGCCATTAACTGTCCTTATGAAAACTTAATTTGAGAAAAGAGCAACCTTCACGTAGAAACTTGTGTTAAAAAGGCAGATGCGAGGAAGAAAGAGAGACTTTTCTGCTCTGGCTTTCTGAAGGTCTGGATATGTCTGAAAGACAAGGAGCAGATAAGCTGAGAAACTGGGAAACACCAGGGAAACTCCAGACAAGGCTGCTGTCTTGTATTTTCACTTTAGTTCTTGAATGACTGTCCTGCCTAGCACTATGAAATATAATGCATACAAGAAAACGGAAAAGCAAAACAACACAGAAGAAAGTTTTAAGATGGTACTGGCTGTTGGTCCACAGGAAACAAAGCAAGAGCTGATCGATGGGGGACCCTTGTCCCAGAGTCTGGAAAGAGTGCCATGCAAAGGGACGTTTCAGCAAAATGGAACTAAATGCTCCATGTCATTAAGAATTACTTGTTTCTGGGCTCAATAAATATGGTATGTTAGTGTTCTGGCTGGGAATGGTCTATCTCCAGGCATCTCACGTTATCAGAGACAATAGAAATGAGTATACTTTTGGATGGAAAGTTGTGTAGGAATTTACTGCCACATGTCTGTATGCTTTGAACCAAGTTTTCAAATGGTTCAGTAAATGGTATTTCCATGTCGTATGTTAATTTAGAAGGCCACAGACTTTCCAGAGTGTGCTATGTGTTCTGTTTAATGCCTGGGTGTTTTACACAATGTTTAGGGTTAAATGCAGATTTCATCTTGTTGGAGTAAATGAGGCATTGAGAGAAGAAACTTCAGGAAAATGTCTTCCAGCTTTGCTGCCTGACCCTAAAATGCAGAATATCCAATCATATGACTTTTACATACAGTCAATCATATGACTTTTACATACAGTTTGTCTGGTTTTGAACCCCAGGACTGAAACCCCTGCAGCTTTCTAAGCTGCTTCCGTGAATTTACCAGCATTGGGCAGGTACTTGATATCTAAGCAGACAAAGCCTCTGCATGGATGTTCCTCTGCAGCTTTACCCCTTACTCGCTGCACTCCACTGAGTTTCGGAGAGGGTGCATTTATTTAAAGGCCCAACCAAGGGATCCAAATTCTTAGCTAAAACTGAATAAAGAAATGGTGTCATTGTTTTTTTCCTCCAGTAAGGAAGGCAGTCTTATTCTAGATGCTGAAAAAATATTGCAGTCAGGTGAGACGGAGGGAAGGGGGAAAGCAATATATGTCACTTTGAAGCTTTCAAGCTTACTAGGTAGCACAAGAAGTCAAACTACTGCACATCTGAATGGAAGTTCACTTCCTTCTCTTAAAAAACTTCAAGAGCTTCAGGAATAGTCATTACAAAGGGGCCTAGTTAGCAAACTAACTAATCAAGGCACTGTCTTCCTACACACTGCTGTTTGTGAGGCTCTGAAAGATTGCTAGGAGGAATGTCGCAGAGTAGCCATATCTGGTTGATAAAGTGGCTGATCTCTGCAGCCATGAGATCTGCCATCCGTCAAACCCAAGACATTCATCTGACAATTTTTTTTTTTGCTTCTAACAGCATGGGAATTACAGCAACTGCTTCATTTAAGAACTGAGAACATCTGTTAAATCATTTCTGAGGTGCCTGGTAAATATAAACTGGGTTTATTTTACCTCCCTGGGTGGCTGATCCTTGGAGCCTCCCTAAGCACTGAGGAGGATAAAAGTCATATATATGAAAGGGCTGTACAAGGAGGTGGTATGTGTCATTCCAGAAAAGCTGGATCAGGGTGCAAACTCTGGAAATGGCTGGAACCCTCAGTTTGTTGCAGAAGCATCTAATCCTGGATTTTATGAAACTTTTTGAAGACAGAGATCAAATGGGTTAGGTTGAATGTGTGTGTAAGAGAAGATTGTTGAACACGCAGCAGGAGGAGGGCCATATTTCCAAACTGTTGGTGCGGATTTTTTTGCGTTGTTTTTGCCAAATTCTGGGCCACTGCTGAGTTTTAGGAATATCTTCAAAGAACAGCAGTGTGACTTTACAGAGATAAATGTTACTTTTAGACTTCCTTGGAAGAAAAGCTGAATAAAAATCTGTAGTGAAATAACAACTTGTTCTCTTCACTATTCTCCTGTCTGCTCTTTGTCATGTATCTTCTTTTTTTCCCCTCTTAAAGTCCCACTTATGCAATGTGCTGCAGGGCTAGTACCTGAGCAGCAAATGAACTGGGTAGGCAGAAGCCCGATTTTCTGGATAGTTAACACCTTACACCCTACTGGCACTTGACAGCTTGGACTCTCCAAACTCATGAAAACTGTGGCAGTTGCATTTTCTTATCTATTTTTACTGAAATGCTATTTTGCTTCTGTAACTTATTGTTGGTGTTATGTATGCTTAGGCCACGGGGCTGCGAACTGTGTCTTCTGTATTTTACATACTGCCAAGCTTGGTACAATGAGTCAGTAACTAACATTTTCTCCTATTAGCTAAACGAGCTTTTGAGGAATTGTGATCTTACTGAGATTGGTGGGAAAATAATGGGTTGCATAAATAACGCTGAGGAAAGGGTAATGATTTTAAGATGGCCAGTAATAAGGAGAAATAAAGTAAACATCAGCACTATGTAGTGGCTATCATTTGGGATTATCTGAGTAAAAGAATAATTTAATAGAACTGTTCTGTAGAAAATCTGGGAAAGTCTGACTTTTTGGTCATTGTCCTTGTAAATAATGAAAGGTGAACCATGCACTCTGCTATCCCTGATATTTGGTTTGATGACAGGTGATTAACTATTGCCCTGCTCTATTTTCCATATGGTGTGGGTTGTCACCAATACTGTTGGGGTTTTTTTTAGTCTCTTCTCCATTTTTGAGGAGAGAACATAAAATTCTTTCACATTTAGTTTTCATGAGTCTAGTAGTTTCTGGAATAGTTTGGTGGATCTGAACTTGCAGCTTGTGGTAATGTTTTGATGCAGTTTTGTAATCTGTTAATCAGAATTCTGACCAAGCGAACAATGAACATTTTGTAAGTATTTTTGAGCCACTGTGAATTATCCTAGATTATTTTAAGATTTTTGTGCGTGTTTGCTCCTGCCTGGATTTATCACTTAAAATAATTCATTATCTTGTCATTCTAATCTTCAGAAAGATGTGTTCTGTTCTGTCAGTTATCTTAGAAGGTTTCTTGGCTTTGGTTTTAATTTATTTATTGTTTATAACTGCAAGATATTTTGCATCTTGGACTTCTTCAAGTTATCCCTGAAAATACATGGTTTCTCCCAGCTTCTGGAGTGTCATTTCAAAATGCACAGCAGGTAATAACTATTGCATATTGAACACTCTCATGCAGTGTGTGTTTCCCACTGCAGTAAGTCATAACTGGTTAAATGGCAAGCCCTGGAGAATTTCTCAATTATTTCTAAGAAGTTCTAAACATCAGTAATATGTACAGAATTAATGACTTCTTTCTGCTCCTGAATATTTAAGAAACTACCCTCTTGTGACTTACAGGACCTTGCTCTGATAACTGGAATTGAAATGTATTCAATATAGAGTTACTGTTTTCAATCCTGAGTTTACGCTTTCATAAGTTCTGTTTTTCTGTTATTCCTTTTCTGGATCGGGGCAATTAAATGAAAAATCATATGTCTGAGTTCCCTGGGAGGATGTCTGAACATCTGCTAGGGAGTCTGTGAGCATCACTGTGGCTAATGCTAGCTGTGATCTCCTCTGGCTTCAGTATCCACAAAATGCTTCAGCACCTTCAGCCTCATGAAAAAGAGGGTGTCTTGTTCACTCATAGAATGATTTGAAGGGAGTTCCAATAACTCATCATCTCTTTTTTTCTGATGCTGATATGTCCCTTGATGATCTAAAAGAGTGGAGAAACAGTGCTGTATCAAAAGTGGCAGATTATAGTAAATTAGATGCCTCTCTAAATGTCAAGGAAAAAATTCAAAGGTATCTAGAGAAATTCCAAATGCAGCCAAAAAACTACTTTGAGATTCATTCTGTGAAAGGACAAGCTAATGAATTTAGGGTTTGTAATCCAAGACAAATAAATCAGAACTGAGTGGGGGAAGGCTAGTAAAGCTCTGGGAGATGTAGGGGTAATAAAGGACTAACAAATAGGCATGACTACGTGACATGATGAAGCAGCAGAAATGACAATTATAATAATGTGTCAGTGCTTAGCCCTGGAAGAAAGAAGCAGCAAAATGCTGCTTTCTGTGATAGCAAGAGTGGATCTGGAATAGCAGCTTCATTTTGGGGAGCAACATTAGAAAAGTGTTTGGGAAGAGGTAGGAGTTAGGAGGAGTTGTGATGTCTCTGGGACAGAGGCATTTCTGGGAGTGGCAGATGTGGGTGTACGACCAGATAAAGGCAGAGCTGAGGGAAGTGCCTTAAACAGAGAGGAAAAATCAGGGTGGAGGAGGTAAAAACTATATGGTGAAAAAATGAACAAAAGCAAAGTTGCTGACCACAAGGCATGTTAACTTTGGGCAGTCCCTTCAGAAGGTGTGAGGGCAGGACTTCTGCTCCATGCCTCAACACTCAGCTCTGGAAATCATGCTGCATGCTAAGATTATTACACTTAGATTATTATTATTACACTTAGATTGTAATTTGGGAGAGGTATTGACTGGATGGCCTCATGGGTCTCTTCAGTCCCAGCCAGTAGGCCGCATAAAAGTCAAGGAAGGAACAAGTGTGAGTACCGTGGCAATGTGATATAATTTGCTGTTATACCATAGATACCTGTGACTGTACATAAGCGTTAAAAACTGGTATGGCTTAGCTCTGTGTGAAAAGCTGCTGTGGCTTGATTTCTTCTTCGTGCAAACAGCTTGGAATATTTGGAAATGATTACAATAACTTGTTATCCCTATAGCTTGCCACTACAACCATCTCGTGAAATTAAAAGACTGTAGTTGGAAGCAAAATCCCAGAAAAGACAGAGGGCATTTCTGTACTAAAACTAAAAATTGGATTTGCCAGACGCATGCAAGCAAAATAATTGCTAAGGTAGGCAGGCCTGCATTCTTGAAAAACCCATATTTTACCTCCTCGTGACAGGCAAGTCCCCTCTTTCTCTGAACCATCATTATCTTGTTGATGTGGACCTTTTTTGTAAATTGCTTTGAAATTAGCTAATGAGGGACGGTAGACAAGAGATGATGATCTCTGTCAGGAAATGTGTGTGTTAGCCTTCAGTGGGTGGGAGGTGTGAAGGGAAGGTGTACAGCAGTGCTGTGAATATGTTCAGGATATGTAGCCTGATCTTTTATTACTGGAACTGGTAGAACAGGAATTGTTTTGATTGCAGTAATTTCTATGGTAGTTACAGAAACATTGCTACAGGGTTAAGAAAGGGAAATTAAAATTGTGGTTTACTATGGTGAATAGAAGGCGGGGGAAGAGGCGGGAGGCAGGAACAGGTAAAATAAACAACACTTCTTCTTGATGTAGAAGAAAAGCACGTTAGCCCAGAGTGGGGGACCTGAGGGACTTCCCTAAGTAAGTAACATTTTTGGCTCATCATCACAGCCTAGAAAAAAAACAAAAAATTGTAGGAATTTAGGAGAGGATACAGCTTGGCGCAGTTATGAATTTGGTCCCTGGTAGTGCAGGGAAACAGATCTCATCTTTCATACGTGATCAATTTCCATCGTATGTTGTATTTTTTGCCCCAGCTACTATTTTTGCAAGCTGTTGCTGTTGTTATGGCTAGAAGTTTTCTTCTGATTTTATTGGTCATTAGTAGACACTCTGGCTACTCTTTTCGCTCTGTAAGATTACTGACACTGCAGTTGAAGAGAGGAGAACAGATTCCTCCTTGTCTGGATGCTCAACCTCCTTGCTCACAATGCACAGTATCTTTGAGTTTTTTCATGCCTTCCACATCTGATATAGACTGTGCTTGCAAGTCTTTTGTTGCAATACAAACTCGGACCATAATCATGGTGGCTGGGTCCCCGAGGACTTCTGTCTTGGAATTTGACTGTATCTATTCCTTCCCTTCAGGGGATAAACATTTTGTGGTGGAAACGATCTCAGTGGGGAAGACCAGGCCCTGGTATCTCATGGTATTTACCTTGAAAAGGACATATATGCCCTATGAGGCTTTCCTTTACTGCAAGTATTCTTGGGATTTTGCATTGGGTGGCTGTTCTACTGATGCTGCCACTGGCCAAAGGTGTAAGACCCAGGCAGTGATTTCCCTTTACGCTCTCTTAAGATTTTCAGTTATTAGAGGATGCTGAACAGCTTGGGACAGATAATGTTACAAACAATGAAATGATATTTTCCAACTTGAAGAAAAATTTGCTTGTGGAAAGCAAAACAGAGTTGTGAACAGTGTTGGATGGTCTCAAGGCAGCATACTGCCCATAAGCCAGTGGGGACAACAATTCTCTACTTGTAGTTTCTAGTATTTGTGGTCTGTGGGTCTCTCTTACATCTGAACACTTCAGTGCAAAGCATGCTGTTGTGAACATTCATGAAAATGCCTAATTTACTGCTACATCCAAAATGCACATGTCGGTTAAGAGAAAAAAAAAAACAACAATCAAGCCTTCCATATGGAAACATTATTCCTCTCTTTTCATAAAAAACAATCTGTTCAAAAGTGCTTCCCTCTAGGGCAGAGAAGCAGCTAGTCTTCAGGACAGGAAAATTATTTTTTGTTATCATTCAATCCTGTATGTTGAGCTCTGTAAATTTATTATCTTGGTGTGTAATAGTGAGCTTGCTTTATATTTTAATATCATAAGCTATAATTTTTAGCGTTTGGAAGTCAGAGACTTCAGAACTATCTTCAAGGTTATGTTTTTTTTTTTTCTTCAGTAATCTGAAATTATTAATTTGCCAATTGTGGTTTGTGGTTGGAGCTCCAACCAAGGAAGGTAACGTGTGTTGTTCTTGGCTGCAGGCTGTTCAGTTGTTTGCTATGTCACGGTGAGTATTTCTGATACTAGCTGTAAAATGTTTTGGGATGAGATGGAGTGTTGCCTTTCTTCCTACAGAACAACTTCAGAGGGAGGGATAGATGTTGTGAAAATGGGCTCTAGGATGGCAGGTGCGTTTTAATTTTGCAGACTTTGATGCTGTGGGAATACTGTGTGAGCAGAAGCAACATGCTGGACCGAAGGTCACTGCAGTCGGGGTATAAGCAGTTCTGCCAGAAGGTTTCCTACAGAGATCTCAGTCCAGACATTAACTTAGATTATTCCAAACCTTACATTAGCAAGAGGGATCACTGGTGACATCCTGGCAAGACCTAAACTGATTTCAGAGGGCCTAGCTTTGCTAGGCTTGTGTATGCCACCTGCATTCAGAGCAATTTCAGGCTGGGGATAGGCAGATTTCAGAGGCAAAAGGAGCCAGTGAACATCTCTGCAGCCTGTGACAGAAATCCTGCTGAAACTTGAACTGAATGCTGTGTTATTGAGTCAGTGAAAAGAATTCACCAAGAGTTGTCCTTTCCCCCAGACGGCTCGAGGACTGGCTCAGGATGTGGCTTTGCCTTGTGCAAGCATTGAAGCAACGTGTCTTGTAGAGATAATGGAGTAATTGGACTCGGCAGCGTTTCCCGTGTTGCTGGTGGGCTCAATGCTTGTCAACTGGGGCTGATGCCGGGGTGATGTGGTTCAGTGTCTTAGCCTTCACCGTGCCTGTGGGTTATGCTGGGGAGAGCTGGACCCACTTGAATCACAGGGCCAGGCCTCTCTGACAGGTGATGTTTCTGTGATAAGGGTCAATTTAAAATACCCAAAAGCAACGATAGGCAGGAGGTGCAACTTTCCACAATGGACTTTGGTGGCATCATGCTGAACATAGGTTGTATGTGGCATGGGAGTGTTCTGAAGGTGCAAGGCAATGGTGACACAGCAGCCTCTTGGGCCAGAGGGAGCACCAGGGTTGGTGTGACAATGTCCACAGCGTCTGCCTGGAGTCAACCCAGGCCAAAAGTGCTGCCAGTTGTTGCCTCCAAGGTAGGAGTCTTTGGCTCATCAGTGGAGGCAGGCTGGTTGCACGTGTGTGGTTTTGAATAGCCAGGTCACCAAAACGAGACAAGTAGCAAATCAAGTTGGTGGCACAGACAAACAGTACAAAAATCCCTATAGAAACTTCCGAGGTGATTGCAAATGTGAACAAGAGCCAGGATTTCATCAAGGTGTTTTGTACAAAAGTCAGTCTTTTATTTAAAAGGGAGGGGAATCATCCAGCTCTCCTGGGACTATGACTAAGAATTTACTTAGAAATGGGGGCATGAAGCCTTGAATCTGGATGTTACCCTACTTAAAAGCCCAAATGAATAAAAAGAATGAATGTGTGTGGAAAGAATGAAAGCAAAGTGGGCTGAGATTTAGTCACTTGGGGTTGCATGTGTTCAGGGACTATCTCATAAAGTTCCTGTTACTTCTCTTGCTGCTGCTGAGGCAGCCTGGAGCCTCTGATTTTACCAGAGTGAGGTGGGCAGGGGGGAAGGTGTCTGATTTAGACGCTGAAAACCATTTTTAAAATTTAAACTTGCACATTTATGTGTTGCTTGTAATCATGGGAGCTTGTCCTTCTGCTTGAGTATGATTTTGAGGAAAGCTGGCTCTTTCCTTTTCATAGCCATAGCAGCAAGTCATTGCTATGGGTTTCCAAACTCTGCTGTAATCTCTGTTTTGGTCCAGAAGAGGGACCTAAGCTTGCACTGGAAATGACCTTTCTGTCAATCAGACCATTGGGTGGTACCTCTGATAATACATCTCTTTGCTCTCCTTAGGTCATTGCTTTTTATTTCTTTTATGTCCCCAGAGACTGCTGCTAATAAGTGGTAACCATGTATTATTATTCTCTCTTTTGAGGCACATACTTTGAAAACCCTGCTGTAATTTTAGTGAGTATGGACCAAAACCTCCTTCTTCTAAGCCATGAAAGAGATTAATCTTCTCTTCTAGCATATTAAGATATTGGAAGATTTTTCTTTTCTACCTACTGTTTATATTTGTTTATCCATTAATGTTTACTTGATAACAGCATCATAGGTGTGGGACTGCTTTTCTTTGTTGGGCAGATGCAGGACCAGCCTAAAGCGTCAGGCAAGTTCACTGTCTGTAGCACCTGACCTGGCATTTGCTGCTGCGTGGACAGAAAAGCCCCTGTGTAAATGCTGGACGGACTGCACAAGAACGCCACATCGGCATGGGTGAGCTCTTCTCCAGCAATTCTAGGGAAATTCTAGGCATTTCTGGGGAAAAAAGGGCGTGAGTTGTTGTTTGGGCCACGCTTATTAATGGTTGCATATGATTAAGCTGTTCCCGTGGCCAGTGTGCTGGGGATGGCAGGGAACCTTGTAAGACTAGCATGGGCAGTTCACCTCCTCTGTCCCCAGAGGGATGCCCCCACTGTTGGTACTTACACGGTCTCTGTTCTGCTGTCAGTCAGTCACCTATGAAGCACATAGGGCTGTTTTAGCAGCAGATCGGTGCTTATGAGCATACCTGGAGCTTCAGTCTAAACTGTCTAAGCAGGTACCAAATTTCTCCTGTCCTTTATTTCACTCATCTGATTCCTGGAGAAGGTATATTTTGATATAGTAAATTCACTCTGTTCCCATGACAAGAAATGTTTTCAAAAAACTGCATTTATTACAGGACAAGACTGCATCTCAGGCATGACTTTTATAGTCTTACTCTTTGCAGGTTACAAGCAGTGCATATTCCCTGGCATTTCCATTATTTTCTGTTTTCTTCTCAGTCCCCAGGTTTCTTACCTGGGGCTCCCTTTCAGAAGTTCAGATGCATGCTGGCCTTCTGTCGTTGGTGATCTCATGGTGTGAGATGGAGCTCAGACTCCCACTTTCTTCTTTGGAAAGGCAAGCCTCGTTTGCTTTCTTCTGAGTGGTTCCTTGAAGTTTTGCTCAGCAGTGAATAAATCCTGGTGTCTCTAGCTCAAAGCATGCAGAGGAGAAAGCAGTCTGTGGCCTTGTGGCTCCAAGCCCAGGAATCTACTGGAATAATAAATCTAATTTGTGTGTGTGTATAATAAATGCTGAAATGTTCACTCATACTGTTTATTTAGAAGTTTTGCCGCACACAGTAATTTTAGCCTTTTCAAAAGTTTTTGTTAATATTTTAACGTCTTGTAAAAGTAAGTCTTAAGAGGAGAAAGAATGGTTATTTGCTTTATTATGTTAATTTAATACCTACACTAGATTAAAGACCACCAAAGAACAAAACAAAATCCATTAGTAATTAAACTGCAAAGTACAATCTATTTAAAACTATCACCATTTTGACAAGCTGAAGGGAAACGCACTTAAAGGAAATGCTGTCTTCATGGCTGAATTTTGATTAGTTTCCAGCTCATGTGAAATGTTGAAAGTTGCTTTCTCCTCCTTTTCTTGATTTGGTATTAGACCTGCTTTAGCAAAGGCCTTGGGGTATGTGTGACTCTATTCTTGATGACATTTTGGATGACAGTTTTGTAATTAATTTCCCCAGGTTTATGTCAGTTCTTCAACCATTTCATTTCTGTATCTCACTTAGCACCATTTGATTTCCTCTTTTCTGTTTCTCAATTCCATTGGGAAACAGCCGACATATCAAGGAATTTGCAGAAATTAAGGTGAAAAAGGTAAATTGAAACACAAGTCAGTGAAGCAACAAATCAGTCATCTACGTTGCTGAGGGATACATGAGGACTGCAGTCCCTCAGCCACCATAAATCCATAAGCGCCACTGGGTTGCATTGCTTTGTCTTGCATGCTGCTGAGGTCCAGGTAAAATAATTATCCTTTGCTTATTCACTAGCAGGATGCTTGATTTGGGAGGTAAAGCTCCTTCTAGGCTCCCTGAGACAGATAAGACCGAGGATGATGAGCCACCTCTGTTCAATGCCTAACTGAGTTTACTGTGGCGTCTGGATGGTGACTCATTGCTGCAGTGAAGGAAAGAGCATTACCATTTGGTCGTCTCCCCAAATTATCAATCACGTGCTTCAGTTGAAGGAAAAATGTGTCCAGAGAGATGCAGGACTGGTGTCAGAACACTCTTCATGCCGGGCTTCCTATACTTTATGCAGTCATGATTTTCAAGAAAATGACTCTCTAGTCCCTTTTGCAACTTAGAGAAGCGTAGAACAGAATGAGGAGAGATTTAAGAACTATCTAGCCTGCAGAGCAGCTACCTTTCATTTACCTGCTGCTCCTGCAGGCTTCAGAACTGTCTGCTAGGCTTAAGAGCTTATAATTTATTTCAGCTGGAAGGTAAGTAATTATATTTCTCAATGTGCCACCTTTTATTTTGCCTTGTTCTAAGAGACTGAGTTGGCAGATTAAGGGCCTTTAATTTATGTTCATCAACAAGTCTCTTATCAGTTTCTCTATAATTTTCTCTCTTGCACTGATATCTCTGGGCGTGCATTGCACCCTTTGGCGATCAATGAGGGAGCCTAAATTGCTGCAGCATGAGCAGTGCTAGGTCCCTGAGAGCCTCCAGAACTGTTCTGCAAAAATCTGGCCTCTCTTAAACCCAGCCTGTGTGCTCAGAGAGCAGCTAACTAAAAACTAAGTTGCCTTGGAGGATGGTCCTGTTTCCACTGAAATGTCAGTGTTTTCGGAAGCTGGCAGAACATGCACCATGTTTTAAGTACAGGTTTAAGAGGTAGAAGATGATTAGAAAGAGTAGTTAAGTTAGTGCCACCTAATGACAGGTAGCCATGAACAGCGGTGTGTTCAGCTTGCTTATTTTTCCAGTTCTTGTTGGCTGCTTTCTTCCTTTGCCTTGTCCTTTGCTTCTGTTTTCTCCCTGACATATTTACGGATGCGATTTTGCTGTACATGTATAGGTGGTGGGATCTGGGTATATTTTTAAACTGCCAAATATAATCTTAGAAATGCTCAAGTGCATTACTCAATTCCAGAATGACTTGGTGTGAAAGCCAGGTGGCCGTGCATAACTTTCTTGTTTAAAAAAATATTATCTTTCCATAAATACTTATAGCAGCTTTACAAAACTCACTTGTTGAAGTCTCAGATAAGAAGGGATCTTCCTGAGTGTGCAAACCCCTGCCATCAATTCATTTAGCATGTCAACTTTTTTTTTCCCCTGAAGTTGACTGGTTTTATAGCTGCATAGTAACTTCAGCTGGTTTTGAAGTGACACAGGAAAAACAACTGCATCTTTCTCCATCCTAGGAATGCCCTCTTTTTACTACTGCTTCCTTTTTCTTTGGATACTGTGGAGCTGTGTGTGTAAATTTTGTGTATAAACCAGCAATTGAAGCCTTGTATTGTCAAGCAAGAAGGGCACAGTTGTTTCTTCTAGATCACTACATATTTGGTGCTAGGATTTTATACCATTAAAACACCTTCTCCTGGGAGGCAAATAAAGTTGTTTGTCTTGCTCATCTACTGACACTGTATTTAAGAATTTTACAGTTTGGAACACCTTTTCATTTTTGCCTAAAATTACTTCATTCAGTTGAGGAATGTATGTCTGCCTCTGGGAACAGCTATGGCAAATGGGCATTTGGGACTGGTATGGAGGTTGAAGAGGGAGAGAACTTTTAATAAACAGAGCCCTGCAATATATAAAAAAAATATTTTCTTTTGTGATACTGGAGATGCTCTTTGAAATCAGTACCTTAAAATTTATTGAGGAGGAAGGTGCAGTAATGTAATCGGATTCACTGCGCATTAGGGGAATGTCTATAAAGATCTCTGTTGTAGTATGCAAGTATGAAAAGTTCGTGTGCATTAAAATTGGTTGTAAACTCAGCAGGCATACACAGTGGGGAATCCTGCCAATGGCAATCTTATTGACTACCCAGCATGGGGCTCTCGTAAGCAGGGACTTGACTGACTAGAGTGAAAAACTTTTGGTTTTTAGGTCCATTGACACTGTGAATGCTCTGCAGATATAAAGGAACTGCTTTATGTCACCACTAAAAAGCTTAGAGTGGTGACCACAAGAGTTTTGATATTATCCTAAAGAGGTGCAGTTTTATGCTTCATCTTTTAGAAATCTGCAAACAAATGGAAGTCTCCAAAGAGTGGAGGGATGAGAAATACAGAATACGTGACTGGTGAGGGCAGGCTGAGGGAATTGGGTTTCTTTAGACTAAAGAGGGCTCCTGTGACTTTGCAATGTATAAAAGATTGTTATGAAGAGAATTTTCATGAATTATTATCTGGCTGTTGCAGAACATAAGAGAAGTAAATAATGAATTTTGACTTAGGAAATATTTTCAAACTACAGAGACTGTGAAGCGTTACAGCTGGCTGCTTGTGGAAGTTGTGAAATCTGCTTCACGGATGAATTTACTACAGGTTAAAACCTGTTTAGATGATTTCTGGTGAAGGAAGATTATATATGCTCTTTACGCTGCATCAAAACAGGGGAAAAGAGAAGACAGCCGCTTGAAGTCACTGTCAGCTCCTTCGACTCATCTCCATCTACATGGTAAGATGAGGAACAGATATTTGCAGAGTTGCTGTAGGTTTAGGTAACACTACATAGGGTATCATTTTCTTGCCCATCTGTGTGAGGGCACCCAAAGATGACACCAGAGCTGCTCCAAAAAACAAGTCAGCGTCAAACCTAGTAGCACATACAGGCCAAAATACTATTCTACAGACAAGATAGCTGTAGTCTTATCAATGATATCCTGCAAAAGTAAATGTATTTTTTATCAGTAAATGTCCAAAATAGGAAAAAATCAGAGTTTTTGGATTATGAAGACCCTGGCAAATATAACACAAAATATATCAAGCTTCTTATCTGAATCAAGAAGGAGGTAAATTGGACAGAAGGATACTAATCAGTGTTATCCATCGTTTGGGGACCAATGCACAGGGTCTCATTCGTAACCTAAATAGGCTGACCAAGTTGGGAGTGGAAGCAAGATCCCAGCTGTAGTCTCAGATGTCTTAAGACGTGATGTATTTCCTTACTCGCTGAAGGAGCTAGATCCTAAAAAGAGTTGAACAACTTACTTCGTGGAATGGCATGGAAATTTTGGAATCCCAGAAGAGATTTTTCATTTTATCCAGCTGAGACACTGTCCTTGCTAAGCCAGGAAAGGGCCTGTGGTGTTGGTGTACCTTATTCAGAAACTGAACTGTGCCCCTATGGAGAAATGCTTTCTGAACTGATTAAGAGGCCAGAAAAATAAAAGCTATGTGTTGAACTCGTTTACTATTTTCAAACAGAAAAAGCAATTTAAATTGCTCAGTACTTAAAAGAGAATTATATCAACATGGTGAGAGGCTTTACTTTGGGATTTCTTGTTAAAAAACAAAACAAAACAAAAAACTAAAACCAACCCCAAAAAAGACTTTTGTACTACAAATGTAAAATTAGTTACATGTGTTGCAGAATTGGATAAACTTTAACAGCTGCATTAAAAGATAACCAATTCTTCGGGCATTATTTAAGAATAATGCTGGCAATAAACCACTACTGAAAGAGTAAAGTAGCTCTGGTCAACTGCATAAGGAAAGGAATTTATGAAAAAGGTAATTCACAAGCTTAATCTCAAACACTTAAACATCCGATGTTGACACACTTCTATTTTCATAAAATAGTAATTCATGGCATTAACATTTTCTTTGTACTTTTACTTTTCCTGATGGCCTTTTGGGAGTAAAAGAGGGGCTAAAATCAGAGATGGTGATGAGGTGTTTCCTCCCTCCCTCTTTCATAACATTCAGGTTAGTTCTTCTTCAGCATTTAGCCATATAATATGTGCTGCCCCAGATTGGGGGTGATTTCAACAGAGCTGTGACAGGCATGAACCCAGTCTACCATATGTTATCCCTGGGAGATCTTTTCAAAACCTGGAATTCAATTAAATAATAGGCAAGGTCCTTTAAAGAAAGGACATTTAAGTTTTTACTTCATCTGGAATACCCCTTTCAAGCTCACTTTCTCCTGCTAGGCTTGTTTTATATTTGATTAGTTCTAGGAGATGGATTTTGACATTTAAAGTATGTGTAATAGAAAGAGAATAATGACATAGTTAGGATTACAGAAAAATATTTGCCCTTGAAAATGGTAATGCATTTTTAAATACAGGTTGCATCATACCTGAGTATAATAAAATAAAAATGGAAATGTGAATGATTGTGTTGGGAATGAATAGTCTCAGAGTGTGACAGAGGAAGACAGAAGAGGGGACTTTGGCAATTCTAGCAATGCAGCACAGCAGAGCTGAAAATGGATTTTGTAGCATGGGCTCATTGTGTTTCCAAACTGGATGGTCTATGTTTTGTTTAAAAAAGCCCAACATCCAAAAAAAAGATACCTGAATTAAAATGAAAAAAATTAAAATTAAAAAAATAAGTACCTGAATTAAATATAACCAGTGGTGTCCTAGTCAGTTCAGACCTCACACAAATCCTTGGAGAAGCACCCCCCGGGTGCCATGGCGTGTCGACTCCTCAAATGAGGGGTGCATTTGTGTGACTGTCCTGTTAATGCTGCTGAGGGGTTAAAAGTAAAGTTTTGCTGGCATGAGGAAACCAGAGGTTACTTGCAGGGTGGATCATTCCTGATTTGTAGTGTGGCTCCCATGGGAGCTGTGTTGGCACAGCTGGGTTGAGCTGAGGGCTGGAACAGGAGGCCAGCGCACGGGAGAAGGATGGGAGAAGATTTAGCATCTGTTTTCCATGACAGCCAGTGTGTTGTCTCCAGTGGGTGCGGTCTGGGGGGCTCTGAAGCATACAGTTCAGTTTTTCCTCAACTCCTCTCTTTCCTGTGTAGCGGTGCACAGATGTATTTATTCCCAGTTTTCTGGTCAGAGGTAAACTGGGCTGAGACTAGAAAATTTGACGAAGAGTCCTCTGGGGGGGGATTAGGATCAGTTGCAGTTGCTTTGGTTTGTAGGTGGTTGGGCTATTTTGTTGTTCTTAATTCAAGTTATCAGAGTCAGCTCTCTGGGGAGTTTCTGGCGGGGTGTTAGTTGCTTTCCCAGATTGAACTGAAGCGTTGGCAACCAACTGCTGTAGCGGGTGCCTGTGCTGGGGCAGCAGTTCAGTGGCTGACAAAATGAGACTTAAAAGGTTCGTTTTGCCTGTGTGTTTATTCCCATTGATGATCCTTACCCTTCCACGTAAATCATGTACTGGGGTCCTTGCTGTCGTTCTAAGGAGTGTTTATGAATGGGCTTGGTCACTGTCTTTTGGGCTGAGCTCTCTTCCCAATTGTTGCACATCTACCTGGGGAGCAAAATTTACAATGTGAGTGTATGAAAAAAGATACAGAGATAGGCAGCAGCATATTTGCTGATGATCTGCATACTTTTGCTAAGTTTATTGTATTAGATGTCAGGATTACAGTTTTCTCACAAATGTGCCCTTTTTTTTTTTCCTATGTTTTCTGTTTTTCAGCTGTCCTTAGTTCCTACTGTCAGTAACTGAATCGAGGTCTGTTCTAATTGTGTTTAAAGACTAGAAAACCAAACTCTAAGAGCAAGGAATTACAAGCAGCGAAGACTGCTCCAGCTCTCAGGTCCCCATAGCCCACAACAGCTCAGTTCTTCGTGCAGTTGTTAAGGGTGGCTCTCAGAATACTGTTATTAATACAGTGTTTTGGCTGGAAGGAAAATGCAGGAGTCCTTTGTTAATAATTTTTGGCCAAACTGGAGGAAATTTGGGCTTGATTCTTTGTATCTAATCCATGTAATTGGTTTACTTATCTGCTCTTGCATTTTCTCTAGCCTCTGCCATGCTGGTATCTACTTGCTAATGGAATTTGCCCCGCACCTCTCTATTGCTAGATTGCTGCTCCTAGCAGAGACATCCCTGGGGCTCATAAAAATACAGCTGTGGAGAAGTTTACGTTGTGCCTCTGGCAAGCTTAGGGCTGCAATAAATGCAATGCATTTAAATAAATGATTGCCTGTTTGTCATGCTGTAGGCTTCCACTCCTAATTTTAAAGATGTCTTTCTTGTTGCTGAGGGTTTCATCCTTGCAAGCCAAAGCAGGAGCTGCTTGTCAGGGTATGGAGCGCAGCTACTACCAGCTTGTGTGTGATGTGTTCCCCACCTCTAACTTGCAAAATATCTAAGAAACTCCATATTCCTTTTCCTTTGTGGTGGGATTAGGGATTACTCACGACAAAAGATGCTGTAGCCCAGTTGGGTCCCTTCCCTACCTGGATCTAGCAAGCAGCTATGTCTGGATCTGTGCTCCCATCCTGTGCACTTCCTGAATACAGGAACTGTTTTTCCTCAAATCCCAGTGAAGGCGAGACTTGATGCAGACCTTTTGTAATCCTTTCAAGAAGGGACTTTGGCAGCCCAGTTACTATGGGTTGCAGGTCTCGGAGCATTCCTGGTGCTATTGCAACTGCCTTTCCCTTGTGGTCTGCCTGTGTTGGGCATTCCCAGATTGTGACATCTTGTCCCAGGGAGGCACATGTTTTCCTGGCACCCTAAACTAGTTATCCCTCACTCTAGAGATCATCAGGCACAAACAGGCAGTTGTTTACTTTTGCACTGACTCACAGGCATGTCTGCTCTGCAGTGCTCTTTTTCCATGGGTGGCCTTTCAGATTTCCAAACGTACTGATCTTGTGGTGTGCTGTGCCAGCTCACATCTTCTCTTCAAAACACAAAAGTGCCTCTTTCTTATCTCTCTTTCCTGTAACACTTGTGGTTTGTGTCATTCAGCTGTTGAGCATTCTTCATCAACTTTCAGTGTTCTTTAAACTCCTGTTTGCACATCTGTCTGATGCTGAAAAGTTTCTGTTATTTAAATCTGCAGGTCTTTGCAGGCAAACTGGCTTTCCTGATGATATGACTACTCATAGTCCTGTTCAAGCAGTGGCTGTTTTCTTGGTGAAGAGGCAGAGTTCATAATTTCAGGCAAAATGAATCATTTGTTCCCCAAGTGATCCACCAAGTCGTGTGCTGTTATGTGTTTCTGAGACTCATGTCTCAGAGACCTCTTCTGAGGTTGGTGTCTCAGAACTTTTGGAGGTAATTGTGGGAGAACTGTAGGCACCTTTGTGGAAGTGGGGGGGGTTAATATACATGTATATATGTTATTATATACGTATATATGTATTATAAATCATGAACACTCAAAGTCAGCATAGGGAGTCTGTGGTGAATATGCTCCTGGGAAGAGCCAAAAGAATAATCTTTAGAGAATAGGGAGCGGGTTAGAAGGAGCTTGAGGCTGTTAGGAAATAAATCTAGTAGGATGGGCTAGGAGGGACAGGAGATTAAATCACATAGCAACTGAGTGGATGGTGATGCCAGAGAAAAGCCTAAATGCTAGAAGTAAGCGTATGTGGGCTGAGGGAAGGATGTCTGAACAGAGACACTGGAAAGCAAGAGTTAAAGGACCTGTTTAGCATCAGGGATGGCAAAAGTGACAGTGGTTGAATGTGAATTTAACTTGGGGTATTTCATTCAGTCCTTCAGAAATGATGCTTTTAAGTGCAAAGTGATAGCAACAGCTATATTGGCTCAATGTGGGCAAAGAATATTATGCAGCAGTAAAAGATGAATTGTTAGACTAACAAAAAATGAATACATGGTGTAAGAGGATACCTAGACTGGGTTGAACGCGTTGAATATGAATAAGCAAAACAGTGCCCTTGCTGGGCTTGTTGGCTCCAGTTCTGTAAATGTTCCAACTCCTCTGGACTGCTTATTTTTATGTAAGGACTTGCACTGGGATGTTAATCAGCACATCCAGCTGTTAATCTGTTTTATAGGATCAGCATCACTGTTATCAATGTCCAAAAATACATCTTTAGAAGTGATAATGAGTCATAGTTGGGACTGTACAGTTACTGGTGGAGACTTTTCCATGGGTTCAAATGACTTGCTATGAGAAATCAGATACATTGCAAAAGATGCTGATGATGCTGATACTGGTTTAGATTATGGTGTGGTCAAAGTGATAAAATTGACAAACTGCAGGGAAAATGCAGACAGATTATTCCCTCGTTTTTCCCCAGCATACATTCCATGCTGTTGAGAAAATTTATGCAAATATCAGTAATATAGAAAAGAATCTGTCCAAAGTCCATCTAGATTTTTTTTTCTCTATGAGGTTACTTTTTGCCCGTTATGGATTCATTTATGCTTAAAAATTCAGGGAAATTAACTGCATACAAAATGACTATAATGTATTTGCTAGATCTGCTTTCTCAATGGGTCACAAAGGAGCTATTCTGCAGAAAACCCATTCCTAAGAAGTGACGGTTTTTGGAAGGCTCTTCAAAAATAAGTTGTGTTTCACAGAAAATGTTGTTTCCATTTTCATAATTCTCCCACCCCTGTCCCTCTCCTCAGTTAATTAAACCTTTATTAAATGTTTATCAAAACAAAACAGTTTGACTATTTGGAAACTAACAGTAAAGAGGAGCTCTGGGGGGAGCTTGGCACAAGCAGCAAAGCTATAGTCCCTTAAACTGGTCCCAGCTGACTTCAGCCAGCTTGTGTCTGGGAAGCTTATAGCTATGTGTTAAAGTGGGGCAGAGTAAAATGGAGAGAGAGAAAGCTGAATGCAAAGGGACAAAAAGGAATAAACTGGCAGTGAACCAGGCTGGATGGTCCAAGAAGGAATGGCTCATTGGGTATCATTAGTACCTTTCAGATACTGGTATCCACACACCTGAAAAGCATTGACTGCCTGTTACAGCAGTCTTGGCTTATTCTGCCTTGTGGTGTGGTGGGGCGGTTCCTTCTGTCTGAAGCACGCATTTGCTTTCAGATGCATTTCCCACCCAACAGGGTACCCTTGCTTGGTACTTTGCCCTCAGGCATGGAGAGAGCCCTTGCCCTGGACAGCTTTAGTTTTGTAAGAGAACTCTGGTTCACTTAGATGATGGTTTTGCCCAGTTCCTTGTAGTAAAAAATTATCTTTGATACAGAGGAGAATTAATAAAAAAATCTTCCACCATACCAGAGGAACTGTGGGAGAGAGACTGGAACTAAGAGGAAAGACTTTGAAGTAGGCACTTAATTATATTTGGGGCTTTTGAATGCAATGCTGTAAGTGGGAAAGAGAAAACTGTTTCACTCTTGGTTTTTCAATAATGAAAGAATAAAATGTCTCCTGTGTGCAGCAAGCCTGCTTGTACTGGGATGTTAGAGGCATTGCCGGAGTCTTGCCTGAGTCAGAACAGCAGGATGAGTGTCCCATGGAGCAGCACTGATGTGCAGCCGAAAGAGGTAATGGAAGAGTGGAAAGTAGCATCATTTAAAGAGCACATCATGAAGCAGTGTCAGGAAGCGTTTCTACAGACGAAGATAAATTACCAGTATGCAGTCATCCCATCAGCCAAGAGGAAAAATAAATTTTACTTATAAGAAATAATAGAGCTGCCTTTGTAGGAATGGTGCAATGCAGACAGTGAAGTGGTCCTGATGGAATTCCCCCAAACCAGAATGTAAATGCAAATTTATAAAGGCAGCCAGGAAGATGTTTTTGATTCTTTCTTTCTGGTTCGCTGTTGTTTCTCTTTACTGTACAAAGCAGTCATAATTCAGACCTGCCATAAGTTTTCAAAAAGAATTGATCTTCATTGCCCTTGTTTTTCAACAACTAATTAATGGGCGTTTTGGGCTTGCACCACAAAGGGTATTTTAACTGTTCAATATGGTGTGATTTCACCTCTGCCCTCAGCTGAACATCTTCGGGCTCCTGTGCCAGTACACCTCAGTGGGGCTGGAAAATGAGCTAGATTTTGGTAGTACTGTGTTGCAGGTCTCACCTCCCTGTTTTCCCTTGGTTTTCCTCTGTCATTTCTCCACTTTGGCAGGCGTTGCTCTTCCTGCTGCACTCCACTTCTTTTACTGGCACAGCACTGCCGTTCTTTAATCAGTGCAATGGAGACAGATTTTCATCTGAGACATGAAGCAACCTCAATGCTTACTTGAATTTTTACTAGGTCTTTAATTTTTTTATTATACTAACAAATGGAAATCTCGGAGCCATTAGAAAAGTAGTGACACTGAAATGGCCTCAGATTCACCTTTGATCCTCTAATTATGCTTTCTAAGATACTATCTCATTATCTAAAACTCAGCTGTGTCATTAGTTATATCTCATTTTTGTAATTACAAGCTATATATTTGTCATATCTATGGAAGCAGAAAACATTAGCATTATAAATCTATGGCTTATGCAACCTCAGCAGGAATTGCTAATGAGCAAACCTTTCTTTCAGTCTCTCTTAAATTTTTTTCCAAAAGCTTTTCCAAAGCAAAGTCCTGTAAATGGAGACTAAGCCTGAAAATTGAAATGGTGAAGTGCCCCCTTAGGCCTTCTTCTTGATTTGTTATTGAGATATCTGTGTCTGTATTAATAGACCATCGTAATAAACTCCCTGAATCTGTTTTTTCTGTTCTTAAAATATGTCGTTCTTCACCTTGGTTCCACAAATAAAAATGTAAATGCAAATTTCGGAGAGATTAGTGCAACTAGATAAACAATAATCTTAGCAAGCATCTGTCGTCACACGAAAACTGCACTGTGGAGGAAAGCAAAGCTCAAATTCAGAGTCTCTCTTCTTTTCTCACAATTTCTATGCATGTGTAGTCCAGATAGTTAGCTGAGTGGTCAGCAAAACTTAACTGTCATTGCTGAGTGGTGAGGGCAATGTGTTTAGATTATGCTTTTCCAGGTCAACATCTTGAGTTCAGTGACTTGGTATTTGTCAGCTGTGGTCTTCTTTCACATCTGTGTTATACATTGTAAAATCACTGTAGGTGTCTCCATGAAACCATAGCCAAACTCCAGTGACAGTGGAGTCTCATGCGTGGCAGATGGTCTTCCTTACCCTAAGAAGGGTTTCTCCATGCTTCTGGTGCCTTCCTAAATCACATTTTCCCAGTCTTTCCTTTTATCCTGTCTGCTCTGTGGATTGGTATTTTTTTTTTCCATCTACCTGTTGATCTTGGTTTCTCTGCACTGCTATTTTCAGTTGAATTTGGTTCTCACTGCTGCCTAGGTCTCCATATCTGCGATACATTCTCAGCTCCACTTGGACTTCCACGTCTGAGTTTTTCCATGTGACAGCTTTACTCCGTGAAAGGTCACAGTTCTTGTTGAAGATGACCTTCCCCATCTTACCTCTGAAATACATGTAGTGGGGCAATTTTCGTTTATTTGCATTTTTTCCTTATTCCTGTGGTTACTAAAAAGTCAGTAATTTAAAATCTTGTATTTCAAACAAGTAAATATTTGGAGTAGGGCAACTCTGCGAAAGGTATGCTTTCAGTTCAGGATACAGTAATAAGCTGTAATGCAATGCTGCTTTTGCAATTGCATAAAACCTTTAAGCAAACACGCAGAATACTTTTAAATTACTGCTAAGTATCTCTCAGTAGCATAGTAATTAAAATTCATACTCCTTTTCCTCAAATTCATGCTGGCTGTAGAGAGTAATATTTAGATCACTTTTTATACAAATACAACATTGACTTTCAAGAGTTAGTGGATTTGTTTTTTCTGGAAGTGATGATGTATTTCATTTTTGCTTGGCAAAAATGATGACTGCAATTTACTGGATTTGTTGCTTTTATGACCTGTAGATGCACAGTGTGTGTGTGTGCCAGCATACATAATCCCAATTTGACTCTTTTATGCAGTTAGAGTAAGAAAAAAGATTTAATACTGTGATGTCATCCATACCATGAAGACTTGCAGTGAATGGTAGGAAAATGGCTGTTGCCACCTTATGGAAACAAGGAACTTCAATGCAGCAGCAATTACATATGACCATAGTATGGTGCTGCTGCAGATGAGGCTGGCTTCCTTTTTTCTCTTCAGAATTCCCAGTTGAGTGGGTTTGCGTCTGTTCACATGCACTGGATGAACTTCAGTCGGAAATCCTGCCTACACCCCTAGTCATCAAGGAGAGCAATGCAGATGCATGCGGTGTAGGAGCAGAGATAAAGATGTTTGAGAACTTCACTATGTGGTCTGCCTAAGGAACTGCATAGGGTTGCAGGATTTGGTTGGGGACATAGTGTGCCGTTGGATATAACATGACCTGAAGCATAGCTCGAACAGTTGTCTGGTGGTTTCCTAAGGCATCATGAAAATGCCTTGCAGTTTTTTAGGTGTTTCCATCTTGAGTATTGCCACAGTTAGTTGGTTATTTCCCTTCCAATTGATCTTTTCTTCTGGCTGACTGAATTATGTCTTTCAATGATATCATAATTAGCAGTCCTGAGGTTATTGATTTCATTTTGAGGTAATTTTTTGTCTGTTTTCGCAGCTTACCTTCCTATCTTATTCTGCAGTGTGCTTTGTGTATGGAGGTAATGCCAATATTATTCCAAGGGTGTTCAAATGAAATGACAAAACATTTCATCATTTCTGTTTGCCTGAAGCAGCCAGATTTTCCATACCCATAGAACTGAACTTACGTTTGTATTTTTCTAAAACTAAAACCCTATTCAAATAATATATTAAATTGTTCCAGATGCACAGTGTTGCTTTGCTGACAACAGCTGTCTGTTCTGGAAACAACAATATTGGTGCCTAATTAGAGCTTACATTGTGAAAATTGTGTCTAGACTTTATAGAAGATGATATGATTTCTACAGAAATGGAAAAAAAGCCCTAGAAGATATTCATATTGCTCCACAGGGCCTGAAAAAAAGCAGACACTATTTCACCTTACTGAGTTATTGAGATTAAATAAAAAACTGCAAAAATGATATATTTTATAGACTGCTTTATTTTATAGCCCAGGCACTCTCTGGGCTATAGGTTGTTTCTAAAGGGTCATGCCATGCCAGATCTCCTGGGGGACCTTTGACAGCACTTACCCCAATGGCCGGAAGCCAGGCAGGGTCCTGTGCCGCTGGCCGTTTCTTCCCTGTCTTTGTGCCCCTCCAGTCTCTGCGAAGACCAGGCTCTCCACAAGGCAAAAAAAAAAGAGCAGAGCCCAACTTCTAGCTTGTTTGAAGACGGATCTCCCCTAACAGATAATCTGTGCCAATGCTGGCACCATCTAGAGCACTAAAAAACCAATTCGCTCGTGCAGTGTAAATCAGGAGTTGTTTTTATCGGAGCTGGTGGTCCATTGAATGAAGGTGATTTGCTCCATTTGTGCCATCCTATGGGGAGTCCCTTCACCCGAGGGCTTGGAGGAGCAGGCAGTGCCCTGTCTCACGTGCAGCTTTGCTCTGTGGAGGGACGAGGCTGGGAGGACCATGCAGGTCTTCTCCAACAGATATTTGCCGAAGCAAGACATGTTGGAGTCTGTCCATGGCCCTGGGAAAAGCATGGCATACAGCGAAGGTATTTGAGCCTTACTTTGCTGGGCTTGTTCACTTTCATATCATCCATCTCTTTAGCAAGAAATCTGCTAAAATAACTCTATTTTGATGACAGCTTTTTTGATATAGATCTATAGGGAACAAGGTCTTTTTATGAAAATCCTTTTGTATATTTTAATTCAAATGAAATTCATATTTAAATAGTTGTCTTTAGCTAAAATGTAAATTCAGATGCTAAACTGAACCAATCTGTCTGCTGCATATGCTTTATCATCTAACTGTCTTGACAACCCTTGTTAACATTTACATAAACTGTACAGGCTAATAATAATGATGATGGTGGAATTAGCTCGTTACTATCTTATTTTTGTTATATAATTTTAATCTCTGTAGGAAGGAGAGCCACTATATCTTTTGAATTACTCAATGACTCTACTATTATTAGTTATTTGTATGAATTTGTTTCTCTAGATAGCACAGAAAAGCATGCTGTTTCCTTGCAGGGTATCTAGAAAGCTGCCTGTTGTGCTTGTCATCGAAATTATTATATCATTTAGTAATGATATTTTAGCATGTTTAACTGACCTTTCTCTGAAGTGTATTCAGTGCTGTATCTGGTTGACAGTAATTTGCAAAGTAATTGTGGACAACATGATCATGCATCTCATCCACTCTATATAAATTTTTTAGAAGTCATGTCATGGATTTGTGCAGAGAAGTTAGCGAGTTGGTGCTGAGCTGCTGAGGAGTCAGTAGAGCAAGGTAACAGGTTACAGTGTGTGTCCTGGAGGAATGGCACAACAGTCATCTTACAGCTTTCGAGGTCCTGAGTTTTTTCAGTACCACTGGTCTGTGCTCTTTTATAAGATATGTAAGTTTGGTGGTTAATATATTTCTGTATTTTTCTATACTGATACACAGGGTTTTTTTTCTTTCTGCTTCTTGTATCAGTAATACATAAATGCAAATATATGTAATTTTAATCTTTTATATTTTGAGTATGAACTGCTTAAAATCTCTAGAATGGTGTTTATGAAAATTTTGAAATAGAGAAGTAATTATGATTGTTAACCAATGTACAAGAAAGAAAATACATCAATTTTAAATAGTTATATGAAATGTGTATGTATATATATATATATATATACACTCAAGGACATAGTTTCACCATATAAAATGATTTATCGAGCTAGTTTTAACTTCTTATTTAGGATTTTCACACAAGCAATAACAGCATATAATTTTGCAAAAAAAAACTCACTAAAGAGCTGGTTTGACTTTAGTTTTCATTTCTCTTGTAAATTGATCCTTTTTTAAATAATGTGAGGGAGCAATCCATGTTACTGGCTGAAGCTTGAAATACCTGTTTTATAATTATAGCTTTTAAATTATAGGAAAAAGGAGAAATTCCCTTTAATTTTAAACTTTACTTTTGTGTGTAGGAAGCAAAAACCAGTAGAGCCAAAGCACAGAATTATACCAATATATTACTAATAGCACGATATGGTATTGTCATGGAGGGACTTAGGGAAAAAAAAAGACATTGAAAAACTCTGCTGGCCATTTTGAATGATGTGAAAGAGATTTTCCTGCCATAAATTCTTGCATACCATACTGATTGGTTTTGATTTGTGCTTTCAACGTTGTATCAGCCATGCTTATTCTTTTCCTCTTTGCTTTTGTTGAGGACCTTCAAAGCCATCAGCAGCCTTCCAGCTGGGAGCTGCGGCGAGCCTGCTCCTCGTGCCCCGTGTCGGTGCCTCCAGCTGGTTCCTTTATACAAGTCTGCTCCCCCTTTCACATGCTTTGCCACAAGCCTACATATCTGAGACAAAATGTTGCCATTACATAAGGAATGTGACTTGTACAGTGCACAAGTGGTGTGTGGGTGAAGGCACATCTTGGGGAGAGCAGAGCGATGGGCTGTGTAAAAATAGGCATTGCGGTACATGCCAAAATGAGTAAGTTATATTGTCGACTGAACAACTAAACCTAATCCCCCTTCTCCTGCCCACTTTCCTCCTCCAGCTTCTAATAACTGTAATCCAATAAAATAAATGACACGAGCTGAAAGGAAGTAGAAACTGGCTTAATTCTGTCACTTGTCAAATATTCAATCATTTCGCCTGCTGTGAATTACATTGAAAATTGGCCACTTTTTCAAGTTTGTAAAATATTTTGATGGGTAAATAGGAAGCATTGGTCAGTTCTCTGTGTGTGTGTGTGTATAGGTGTGTATATATATATATACACACACATATAAATAGAATTCTACATGAAGGACCATGCTTCACTGGCTTATTTAAGGACCATTTAACTGCTTTTAAAAATGTGTTAAATAGCAAACAGGGTGGAAGTTGCGAATAGAATGGTTAAATGTGCTGAATTAGTGTCAAAATGTGAAGTTGATTAGTCATTTTGTATCAGCTGTAATTATGGAACATTACCGCAAATAAATCATGTACACTGGGATATACCAAAAGGTAATGTTATTGATTGCGTCTGACATTTAGATAATAAGCTCCTGTTGAAATCATACAAAAGGTAATTTTAAATCTTATGTCTTTGTCAGAGTTATGGTTTTATGGTCAAAACATTAAATTAGTTAGTTTTATACTACAGCCGTGATGAAGTTTAATTTTGCAGTGTTGGAAAGACAGCTCTATGTATAAGATGCTAAGTTTGAAAATGTTTCTTATGGTGCACTGATGTGGACAGCCACAAAGCCAGACCTTCAGATGCTTTCAGGTGCCAATAGCTATCTTTTAATATTGTACTGGTTGGCAAAATGCTTTTGAAAATCCAGTTTGTAAGGACTTCCATCTTGCACAAATCTAGAAATGGTTGGTCTGTGCTTCAGCTTTGGGATTTGTGACTTATATTTTCTGTATACATTTGACTTAAAGCCAAAGGAGAGCTGAAACTTTGCAAACCAGCTGCCATGTTACCAGCCAGCTGTGACTCAGCCTTGGAGTTTGTAAATAGAAAGAGGCTCCTGTGTGCCAGGAGTTACCGATATGAGTGTGGGTTGACTGGGAGAAGTTCATCATGTTAGGAAGGGGGCAAGGAGCTTGTTTTTCTCCTTAAAAAGGGTGGTTTGCTAGGATGGGTAACACCATCCCATTAATGTGCCTGTTTGTCCTCGAGCCCTGGGCAGCCCAGGGGAAACCTCTTACTGGATGCATGCGAAGAACGGTTTTATATTGCCTTGGCAGCCGCCAGTGGATGCTTGAGGCAGTTGAGCAGCGCCCACCTCAATTTATAACTCTGGTTTGCTTTGCTCGGTATTTCAGAGAAAGGCCAACAGTCTTGGTGAAAACAAGGGAGTTGGCAGGTCTGAGCTTTCAGCAGCTTGTGAGATGTCCCCACCTAAGGAACAACTTCGAGGCACATGATAGAGATGTGTAACGTGTCCACTGTGTGAAAAGACTGTGCCGTTTCGGGTATGTGCCTTGCTGAGCTGCCTGTTTTCTCTTGTGCTGTACAGCCTGCTGACCTGCAGGGTTGTTGCTATGATGGGTGAGTTCTGTTTCTCTAGCAATTAGAGAAATCTGCTATTTACTAATTAGAAGTGCAATAGTGAAGGTTTTTTTCTGAGAGAGATATCAGTACAGGTTAATTGTGCTCAATAGACCTGTGTGTGATTACATAAATCACAAATTATTTAAAAGGATGGCTGTGATTTGATGAGCTTGACTACTGAGCATCTTGGGGGAGCAAGGGAGACTTTCAATGGTTGGTTTGGCATAAAGAAGCTTAACTCTAATGCTTTGCTGTTCACGTTTGTGATGCATTCGCCTGGTCTCTATTTGCAAAATCAGAGTCAGTGGGCCAACACTTAAAATCTTTGAGATCCAGGCAAGTTGCTTTTGACTTTATGAAATCTTAGCCTGGGAGAGGCAAAAAAGCTACATGAAAACAAACACAGGAGTTAGTTAACCTATTGTTTGCAGACTGACTCGGACAGCCTGGCCAGAGGCTAGCATGTACCTAAAGGCATGGGCGAAAGCATATCCCTTACCAACCTGAACTTGCCAGCAGAGGAGATAACTCACACGTGACTGCTTATTGTAAATATTGTGGTCATATTGGGATTTTTTTTCTTAATTCCTCTCAATGCTGTCTTGGTCAGAAGCACACGTCTGACTCATTCCTACATCTGGGTATTGACGTCATTGTGATGCACTTTTCATTTCTAGCATGAATGTTCCAGTCTCTCCAGTAGGGAATTTAAAATGAATACATGATGCCATTTATTATTGATGAGAAGTAAATGAACTAGAAAAATGACATTCATGGGCTTTCCAACTCATTCTCCATTGCGTTGAACATATTGGACATCAGAGCCTGTCAACACAGTCATCTGAAAATGCCTCCTTCAGTGTTTCACTCCTAAGAGCCTGAATTATTCATCAGAGATTTTACTATGTTAACATATTCTTATGATCACATTGAATTTAATTCCAGTGCATGAAAAAGCAAGTTTGCTGTTTCTGTTTGCATAAAAGCAGATAAATATATTAATGCTTTATCAGCCCCCTTCTAAATCCATCGTAGCAAGTCAGAGCAGAAAGAAGCGCAAAGTAATGTCAGGTCATGTAAAATTAAAATGTTTATAATAGCCAAGGTGATCATGAAGCACTAAGGAAGAAGTTTCTAGTTCTTGGATGAGCAGCATGAAATAACAGATGTCTGGATTTAGGAAGATGAAGTGTTTTATTCTGCGGGATGGGGAGTCTGCAGCTGGATGCCCTCCGTGCTCAGGTCCGCCCGTGCAATGCATGTCACTGCTCTGTGGCATGGGGAGTCAGAAATGCCCTGGGCAAGATGAAATACTTCGGAGCATGACAGAAAGCAATGCAGGCCTGCAGTTCTGATTCAGTTACTGCTTGGTAAAAGGGTGGGAGGTTTATTTTCTAGTTTGTTTTTGTTTTTGTTTTTTTTTGAGACAAAATGAATGTATTCTAGAGAGTTTCTCTGAGCTGATGTTCATGGGCTTCGTTTTTATGACTGGCACTATGACAATGGACATAGCAAAAGTAAATCAATTTTTTGGGGGGAGAAACTACATTCTATTGTGTCAGTGGGCAAAAATGCACTGATGACTTTTCTGAAACCTGCTCAAAACTATTGTAATTACGGGGCTATTTACAAGCTTGAAAATAAGTTCTAAGGGTTAACATTTACATATGTACATAACTGTGGATGATGTCATGCATTTAGTTCTGCATATGTAGTATCATTTAACCCACAAAGTGGAGCTTAGCATGCTGGAGCAAAGCTCTGAGCCAGAATCCATGCAATTCATCTGCTTTGAGTGCTCACTTGGAGAGAGATGATTGTGTTTCTGTGCGTTCAAAATGTTTGTTTTCATGTAGCCATAAAGTATCATGACTGTCATTTCCCCACCAGCTCAGAATTGACATCTCACGTCAAGGAAACTTGTGGTCCTGCTGAGGTAGCTAACTGCATGGGTACATGGAGAACAGGAATAGTATTTCTGACCGTGCAGATGCTCTTATGTTCAGGGAGAGGACCAACGCTGTGGACAAAGCTAAATATTTACACATAGCCTGAACATAGTCCAGGCAACACATTTTGAGTCCCAAGTGCCTCTCAAACGACTCAACATTACTGCTTATGCAAAAAAGCATCTCTTAAAGTTACTGGCATCATTTAAATGTGAGTCAAGTATGAATTTATCTTAGATACTAAGTTGAAAGGTAAGCGTAAAGTAGGCCAAATAGTAGGATTGTGGGTTGTGGTTTTTTTGTTTGGGTTTTGGTTTTTGGTGGTTCTTTTGTTCCCCTGGCTGTTTTCTTTCTTTCTGTTGGGTTTTGGTTTGAATCAGATTGAACCATATTTTTTAAAAACTCCCATGATTTGGAATTGTTTAGAAAAGTTTATTTAAGGAACCTCAGTCCACAGGCCTTCTTGAATAAGATGAATCCAGTGACTCTGCCGCTGACACAAAGGCAGTTTAGAGGATGTCAGCAGAGGGAAAAGGGGATGTGTCGAGTACAAATTGTCTGATGCCATAAGGAGCCAGGAGCGTCTCTTGTCCATCTGTCTCCTCCCAGATCAATTTTAAAGGCCTCTGCAGTTGGTTGTACGAATCCCACCCACAGACCTGATGGCCTGGTTAAAGTCTGGGCTTTCTAGAGCACAGCTGGAGTGGGATTTCCTTAGCTGCTGGCTGCCCAAGAGCCATGGGCAAGGGATGCCTGTGTTTCCCCAGCCGGAGGCAGGTGAGCCCGGCCCGAGCTGTCAGCAGGAGCCTGGAGAAGCTGAGCAAAACTAAACTGTCCAATGTTCTCCAGGGTGAAATCCTTCTAGCAGAACAGTGGCTTTTTTCCACTAACTATTACTAGACTAAGCAAATCAGCAGCATGGTAATTATAATCTATCTGTTTTGAAAACTCATTATTACTCTCTTGCCACTCAGCAAGCATAGGCTTTTGATATGTATGTTGAAAATAAATATGTAAGAAGTGTTAGAGGTGTTTGCATGTCTAAAGTACTGCAATTCAGTTTGGGATATTAAAGGAAAAACTATTTTACAATTTGCTGCCTAGGGATATGTGAGTATTTTTGTAATGGGAACATTTATGTAAAACCAACTTAATTTCAAATATTCATATTTTGTGAACATGAAATTCAGCATATGTATTTGATTATTGTTGGGAAGGGATGCTGTATTGTGGTGACTGCTAATGATTGCATTGGTATTGCATCTCATTGGTAAAAAAATCATGACACGAATGCATGCCTAAAAGTTTGAATGCTGCATATTTCCACCTGAGGTTTGCAAATGCAGTCTTATCAAATGTTTAGCAAACCAATTAATAAGTAATGCTGAATTTGACACCTTTTTGCACTGCTCCTACCTATTTTGCAAGCAGAAAAAAGCTGAATTCAGTAACAAAATATTCATTGCTAACTACTGCTTAAACCTATGTGACCTTAGATTTCCTCTGGTGTTTAGCTTTGAACAAATTTTTTTTAAACAGCCCTCATTGTGTCTTAAGTTACTGTTTTAGCACATTTTCATGAAGTTTTGAGAGCCGTATACAGACCATGAATGCATGTGGTGTAAAAGAGGGGGAGAAAAGGCTGCAGTAGATTTCATAAGGCTGTTTTTTGAGGAAAGAAGGCAGTACGCAGTACTGAAGCCTTTATGTCAAGTAGAAGCATCAGAGCTTCAAGCCCTGTGTGGTGTGACTTCTGCCGAAGTATGGCAATTCCAAAAAACAAAGCAACCCCCCCTGCCATGTACACTTTGGATGTAAATATCACTTTTGTGATGCATGACGACTTGTGAAGCTCAGCAAAAACACCCTCTTCTCATTTCAATGAAAGCTTTTTGGCTTTTTATTTTCTATTTTTGTATTTGGAATTTGTTAGTTTTCAGTTCTGCCCTTTTCACACCTGACTTCTAGTTTGCTCCCAGACTTTCACAGCTTGAACTGCTCTGCCACTTTAAGATAGTGGGCTTTCAAAGTGTGGTTTAAAGCAATTGTTCAGATTTGATCTTGTTCATGAACAGTTGCTTCTTGTCTCTAGAATTTCACGTAGTATATTCTTGGAAAAGAAGGAGCACCAGCAATATCTCCCTTTAAAACTGCTCCTGTTTGCAAGGTGCAGAACTGAAGGCACCAACACCCATCCCGTTCCCAAAGGCCAGACTTCTGCCTCAGGATGGGAACAGCTCCTGGAACAACCTACGCGTGAGGGCACTCAAGGGATGCAAAACCCAAACAGATCAAACCCAAACTCAAAATGAACACATGAGCAAAAAGCCCCCTGTTCTTAGCTTTCGTATGAGCGCATTGCTTTCTAGGAACTTCATCCTCTGCACTTTGCTTTGTACAAGAATAACCAAGTCTTGCAATAGTTTTTTTCATATATTGATTTAAACTGCAAGTTTAACTAGTGGATAACATATTCTAGGAATTCAGTGTTATGCTAGAATATGATTGAGAACTGCAGTTTGATGCATAATGTCTATTTAAAGTAGCCATATAATTTATTGGAGCCAAGATTGTACAGAAATAGTTCTGCGGTTTCATTATCATTTCTGTAGGCAGACCTCTGATCTAGATAACCAAGTGAGTGCTATTTTGGAAGAAAATATTCTAAATGCTTTCTTCTTTGTGAATTACAGGGGGATAAAAGGGGAATACTTCCCTTGTGAATCAAAGGATGATATTTATTTCTCAAGTATTCCAGGGCTTGCTTTTCTTGAAGCTTAAAATAGAACTTGAGAGTTTTTCACCTTAACAAAATGATGGGTTTCTAAAAACTGAAAGATTTCTGATCCCATGTATTCTGACAATTTTTCTTGTAGGGCTATTTTTGTCCAAACAGTGATATTTCAGCCCATTCTGTAAATGTGCGCCAGACCTCTTCTGCAAATCCATAGTGCAGGTTTAGCAGTTCTGAACAAAGTACATGTCTGTAGGCTCTGCATTGTCATAGTCCTTCACAAATCATCCTGGTATCTTAAAAGCCGAGTTCCATCTCTGAAATGCCAAATTGTTATTTTTTATATAGAGACTTTTAAAGCTGATTCAAAGTAGCTATAAATCAAAGCCGCAGCCTCTGAATTTCCCTCTCATAGGTGGCCTTGGAAAGCAGCTGCTCACAGCCCTGGCCTTTCAGGCTCAAGAAACTGCAGCAAAGTATTGAGACTTGAAAATTCTCGTGAGCATCTTGGCTGCGCATCATAGCAGCAACCCAGTGATGAACGTGATGCAGGTGGTTCTTCGTTTACCTGCATCTGCATCTACATTAGTCAATGGACAACTCTTGGCTACCTCTCTTCTATGACTATCTGAAGGGCTCTGAATGTGCAGGGAAAGGTGAGCAGAGAGGCAGCAGTGAGAGCTGCTAGAGGTCTGCTCTGTAAAACACATCCCTGAAGTGTGGATTAGATATAAGATCAGATCTTGAAACAGAGCTATGTTCCTGGGTTTCAGAGAATCACTAAAACTTCTGCAAATAGTTTTGTTTGTTTGGGTTGTTTGGGTTTTTGTTTGTTTGTTTGTTTGTTTTCCTTAGCACTTCATATGATGCTAATAACAGGAGCCAGCAAGCTGCTGAGTTCTGCAACATGATTTTGGCAGATTTCCTTGACAGAGGTTGAAAAAGCTTGAACTCCACACTACGCTTCACCTTCCCTTGGTAGCAGAAGGACAGTTAACCTCTTATATTTGTAAATGTTTTAGTGAGAAATAGTTGGGGAACTTGCCTAAAGCTCCAAGATGTGACAAAGCTTCACTGGGCAAAGTCATCTAATGTGTGGGGAAGGAAATGGCTCTGGCTGTAACCAAGGACAACTGCAAGTCTAATCCTGGTTCTGACTAAAGACAAAGTTTTCATTACATGATTATTTTTCCCTCATAAAAGACTCGATTGATGATCTTTCTGACATGTTTCATAAATATCTGTTGCATTTATGTGTTCTGGTGGTTTTGGGGAGACATATTCTTAAAAACTTTATTTTTTTTGTGAACAAACTTTCTGATTAAAACTCTTCTACAGAAAGATGCTTTCTGCTGCTTTTTTTGGGGGGGGAAGAGAAAGGGAATAATCGTTGCATATTGTATTGAAATAAGCTGAGAAGGGAAGAAAAGCTCACTGAGAGTGTTCATTTTAGTTCAACTGCTCAAGACTCTCAGCCATGTTATCACCAGGACCATGGGGCAGTGGCCCTGAATCATCGCACCAAACCCCTATATCTCTGACTTAAACTAGATATGTGTAGGTAGTGTTAGAGTTTCCTACTTTTTTTTCATTTTTAGGCTGTTTCTTCTTGGTACTGTGGGAACATTAACCCATCCTTTTCTTTTGAATCTCTCCAAGCAATAAGTGACGATTTATCTATGGTATGCTGTTCAGTAAACTACACGTGCATTTTGGCTAACTTCTCCAGTGCTGCTAGCTTTGTAGTCTGGGAGTAATTTGAAAGCTGGGGAAGGCTACTCATAACAACCCAGTGGAGCTCTAAATACTATTGTTTATTTCAATAAATAAATAATCTTACTAGATGGGATCTTTGGAAGGTTCTTAGGAAATACATCCTGTAGTTCAGAAAAGGAGCTGGAAAAGAGAGGGTAGGGAGCTGCAAGGCCATTTGATTGTGCTATAGGCTTTAATATCTCCCTGGTCTTATTTCAGATGCTTGGAGTCATATTTTGCTTGCTCAGCTAATAGTACACAAAGTGATCATTAATCAAAGTAAATCACGTGGCCTTAGCAGGAAACATAAGGCACTGAATGCAGAGAGAGTTTGCATTGATTCCAGGGGATTTTGAACAGCCAGGTATCATCGCCGCAATGTAAATAGATAAGGTTTCAGGTTCATGATTAGTTTTTCAGTTCACCATGCATCACCTGAGCTGTGGTAATGGTGTACGAGCCTCTGGTAAATGCTGCTGTTTTTTAATGCAACTTTAACCCTCATTTCTCTTTACTGCAGGCCAAAATCATGCATTCACACAGCTACCATTACTCAGCCCCTGGTGGGCTGCAGGGTGTTAAGCTCCTGTGGCTTCAGTGCATGTGTGAATGGTTCCCAGGAGGAGCCTGTATAGGCAAGACTAGGAAAGGGAGGTGCTATCACACAACGTCTGCGCTTGCCAGTTTCACCAGATCATCATCAGGTTTTATGTCACACAGGAAGAATATTAGTGAAGAATCTAATGAGGTGATTGTACATTTAATATTTTGCACATGATGCATAAATTTTATCTGTTGTCTTTGGAAGGCTGCACCAGAAACAAGCAATTTGAAGCAGAGTATGTGCTAATTAGCAACCACTATGTAAATACACGTGCAGGAAGGCAGGCAGGCAGGTTGTGTGCAGTACTGGGGCAGGCACTGCAGTACCAGCCACGGGGGAGGAGGAAACCCTGGTAAGCTGGCAAGAGATGTTCCATGCTTGAGCTGAGAGCATTGGCACCTTAACAAAGAAATCCTGTTTTACCTCCATAGCAGTAGTTCTCACTTAAGCACAGTGAGCCAGGGCTGTGAGCTAGTTGCTTTAGCACTGGAGGAGGATATTTTTTTATTCTGTGTCAATCATGTTTTCTCATTTTCTCTCTTTTCAACTTTGGAAAAAAAAAAGTTTGAAGTGATGTAATTTTTTTTTTTGTCTGGTGATGGAGTTGGTGGGAAATTGCAGCTGCTGGGCACTCCTCACTCAAGGATCTGGTGATTCATAAACTTGGGATACTGGGACATCTTAACTCTCCAGCTCCTGAGCTCCAGGATAGGAAGCGGGTAGTGCAGTCAGACTATACAGGCTCGCATGAGAGCTGGCTTTGCAGTAAGGAGAGGAAAGCAGTGAACGCTGGTGATGGACGATGGGTAGGAAAGCTCTGCTTCGCTACGTGGTGTGGGAAACTCAATCCCAAGTGAGTTTATGGCATACTTGGATTTAAACCCAGAATTAGCAAAAACCAAGCACTTGGAGTCATAAACTCATAAAGTAGTATAGGTCAGACAGGACCTCTGGAGATCTCTGGTCCAACCCCCTGCTGCAAGCAGGGCGAGATTAGATGAGCTCTCTAAAGGCCTAATCCAGTTGAATTTTGGATTATGTCCAAGGCTGGAGAGTTTCATCCTTCATGTTTTCATGTTTATATTGCATAATTAAAGAATCTTCCCTTATCTTGCCTAATTATGGAAGCTACAGAATGTACACAAACATCAAAATAATGCAGATAGGATTTGATTATTAAGTAGCAGCTTAACTGGGAAGCCACCTAAGTGAGTGTCATTTTATTGCCTCAGCACTAGTTGAGACCAATTGTATACCTTGTGAACTGAGATGCTGACCTGGTCGAGGCCCATTTAAGGCACAAATTATTGGTTGAATTGTCATGTCTGGGGATGACTGGAATAGGCTATACTGAGGGCTCCCACTGCCATGGGGACAAAACCAAGACTAGTAAGGTTGTAGCCCAGAGAGAAAGACTTACATTTCCCACTTTCTAGCCCTAGCATCAGCACTTCCTCCCCCCCCCCCCCCCGATAGCAGTTTAATTCTTCATTCAAGATTTTTCACCTTCAATTGTGAAGTTGGTGTCCAAGAACTGGGTTGATGTGAGAGAAAATGGGGTGTTAGATAAAATACTTGGGCGCCAAAAAGGCCATGCACAAGCTAGAGTAAGAGGAAAACCTGGGGCTGCTTTTGTCCTCTTTTTCTAATCATCAGAACAAATGACTTTGTTAACATTTTTCCTAGATTAGCCTCAAGTGTTTTTATAAACATACATGTACTTGACAAGAATTTGGGGCTTTTTCCTAACAGAAAAGCATCTTAATTATTACCTTTATAAAGATGCATCATTGTGTAATTTGTAAGGAATTTCAGGGATTTGGAAAATGTTCCCTTTGAAACCTGCGTGGTATTTTGTCTGAAGAGTTATAACTTTCTGTGGCTGTACATCCTGGCAAGTGTTCAGAATGCTTCTGTGACCTTTTTGCTATGGAAGTATTGCAGATCTGACCATATAAATATAACCTCTCTTGTAATACCCTACAACACCATAAATTCTTGTGCACCTCATAATCAAAAGTTGCCTAGTAAGCTGGCACCCAACTTGATGGGGGATGGTGAGCCTCTAAGAGTTGCAAGACATTTCAGTTAGGTGCATCACCATGGTCATTCATTATCTATAGATGTTGTGTTTGCATGTTGTGTTGTATGGCATCTTGGAATCATAGAATCATTTAGGTTGGAAAAGACCCTTAAGATCATCGAGTCCAACCATTAACCTATCACTGCCAAGTCCACCACTAAACCATGTCCTTAAGCACCACGTCTACCCGTCTTTTAAATACCTCCAGGGATGGGGACTCAACCACTTCCCTGGGCAGCCTGTGCCAGTGCCTGACTACCCGTTCAGTAAAGAAGTTTTTCCTAATATCCAACCTAAACTTCCCTTGGCACAGCTTGAGGCCATTTCCTCTTGTCCTATGGCTTGTTACTTGGGAGAAGAGACCGAACCCCACCTGGCTACAACCTCCTTTCAGGCAGTTGTAGAGAGCAATAAGGTCTCCCCTCAGCCTCCTCTTCTCCAGACTAAACAACCCCAGCTCTCTCAGCTACTCCTCATAAGACTTGTGCTCTAGGCCCTTCACCAGCTTTGTTGCCCTCCTTTGGATATGCTCTAGTACCTCGATGTTCTTCTTGTGGTGAGACACCCAAAACTGAACACAGTACTCGAGCTGTAGCCTCACCAGTGCCAAGTACAGGGGCACTATCAGTCTTGGTTTAGGTGAAGCTGTATCCCCTTTGCAGTTTGCCCCTAACTGTGTAGGACTGAGGAAGTTTTGGTGATCGAGGCACAAGGCTGAGAGCTGTGATCTGGGTTGTCTCCCCGCCTCTGAGACTGGCACTATGCGATGCTGATCAGGATGTTAAATTTTTTCTGTGCTGTTGTTTCCTTCCCTATAACTGTGAAATAAATCTCCATTGCTTGCAGAGGATTTTGAGAATGCAGATACGTTAACATTGGTTGGCTCAGATCCCTTTGTAGGAAAAGCCTTGGAAGGGCTATACAGAAGTTTTAGAAGACTGCAGCTGGTATGGCTCTGTATTGGGTCCAAAAGGTCTTTTGGCACAGACCCTGATCTGAATGAGGAGGAAGGGCCTGTACAGTGGGAACTGGGTTACAAGCCATGGAGGCTGATCTGCTCCCCTGGGTAGGGCTGATGGGGGTGGATGAAACACTCTTGCCCTTTCCTCATATAAATCTGCAGCTGATGCCCTCCTTCTTGAGCCTCACATTCATTGAAAACTATTGTGATAGTACGGGTGGTCAGCTGAAAAATCATTGCTTTTGTGTCTAGGATTTGCTATTATGTGTTTGATGTTCTATAACTCAGCAGCATTGACTGTTAAAAATAGTTTCAGTCTTCAGCACGTGCAACTGCAAAAAGGCCTGTGCTTTCTGCAGCAGGGGGAAGTGCTAGCAGGCTGCTCTGGGAGCGCGGCACTATTCACACGCAAATGCTCTTTGTCTTACCAAACTGGTACACTGAAACTCATCGCTGAAGTAGGTGTAGCAAAAAATTTTGGCATGCCTTATGTCACATCAGTAGGAATTCGAAAACTGTCTGTGTATGTAGAAGTAATGGTACTATCAAGCAGTGTGAATTCAGTGGATAATACACTGAGGAGGAACACCTAATGACTGATTTCTAAATACTGGGCCTGAGAAAACGTCAATATTAAATCACTCATAACACAGAATTCCTAGCTGCAATGTACCTGCGTGGGCGCACAGCCCTTAATTTTGAAGAGTACGAACAAGTAGAGAGCAGAAATGAACTGGTGTCATCTCTCCAAGTACAGAAAGATCTCAGGATCTGATGTGGCTGCAAGGAGGTTGCTTTGGTGCCGTAGAAATCAATGGCAAAACTTGCACGGACTTCAGAGAGAGGGGCTCTGAGTGCAAATGGGCATTTTCCCTCCCTTTTTGTAACTCAGAAGTTCTTTGTCTTGGGCATTGTTGGGTGTAGTTGTGTAATTGACAGTGTGCTGATGAAAGAAACTGTAGTAGGAGAACAAATAGTAGTAAGGAGGTAGGAATGGAATGAATTCTGAGATTAAGGGTGGCATTCATGTGCCAATCTGTCAAAGTCATAGCAGAGACAAAAGCTAATGCAGAGCACTAAAGAGCAGATTGTGTTAAGTCATCTGAACTGCTCTGGTTTACATAGGGTGCCATGCAAAGTGACTTTGGAAATGATTTAATTTTCCACTGTGCACACACAGGGTCCTGAAAATAGCACAAATACTTGAGCAGATTTGCTGAAAAACCTGAAAATTTTCCCTTCTCTGAGAGCTCCTTTGGTTGTTGTGGTTTAAAATAAATCACGTTTCCATGCATTTTGACTTCCTTGAGCATTATGGGAGATTATAAACTACTTCATATGCAGGGTGACATTTCAGATGTGGGTGTATGGGGCCCTCATACATTTTGCAGCTATTTGCTTTGTCACTTACTTCATCTGTATGCGACCCATCTCCATCAGTGGAACTTGACATGTTCTGCAAAGTTCCTGCAGACTCCAGTTTGCCAAGAGGATCTATTTCTTCATTTAACTGTAAATATGTGGGCGCTATCACTCAGCTTCTTAGCAGTAGCTGCTAATGCTATAAACAGTCTTTGGGGCTCTTTGATCCCAAACCACTTGGCGACTCTTGCACATCTGATGGCAGCTGTAGTTTGAACCAACTAACCACATCAAGGAGGCCAGATGGGACTCCCTCAGAGATCAGACAGCCTTAAGCATGAGCCCTGTAGTAGCATCCAAGAGGTGGTTAGAGTCAAAGCTGTTTTAGAGGGTTTGGGATAGCTGAGGATTTCCTGAGGTAGGCAAATAGTGAGCTCAACCATTTTTGCGGTGCCTTTGTGGCATTGTGAGATGCATCTAGTGGGGTGTCTGATTCATCTTGCTGGGTAGGGCAGAGGAGGCTGGGAAAAGAGAATAATGGCCAAAGGAGTAAAGCAAAAAGGCTGAAAGGGAAAAATCAGAGGAGAACTTTCTCCCACAGAGACAAGTGCCAGAACTATGCAGCTGAAGATGGCCCTTGCTTGCTTGTGAAGTACCACCAGATACCTCCCAGCTGTGGCTCTGGCAGTGCCTGGCAGCAGGGAGAAATGTGATTATCTGAAATGTGTTACTGTAAAGAAATGCTGAGACCCTGCAGATCATGCTGACTCCAGAGTGTCCCCATGGGCAGCTGCCTTCTAGCAAATAAACCTGCTGATCCTCTCTATAACAGTCAGTCATGGAGCAATACCTGGAAATTGGTTAAATGTTGCAGGCAGCATTCAAAACAGAAGTCTTCTACTGTTCATCTCATAACAGTAATGCCAACTTTTGCAATAATACCTAGTAGTTACTGATAAATGCTCTGTAAGCACAGAACAACATGATCACCCCTGCTGTGGGCTTTATGATCAGATTTGTCCCAGTAACACCTTGCTCCAAGGCATGGAAATCTGAGACTGGGATTTTTTCAGTGCCTCACCTCACCTGCATATTGACGGTTGGTATACCAACAACCCACAGCCAGGACACCTCAGTCGCTCTGAAGTCAGCACTGCATTGGGGTCATCCTTTCCTGAGGTGGGAACAATCAGGCAAAGAACATACTTTACTCCTTTGGGAAGCGATCACAGCTATTACCTATTTATGGAAATTTGTCCCCAAAGGCAATATTCAAATATATCTATTGATATCATTCCAACGTCAATAAATAGGCATGGGGACATTCCTATGCCTTTTCCCAACAAATTTTACTCACCTATTACTTCTTTTCAACTGCAATATCACATATTTTGCAAACAAATAATTTACTTACTGCTATCTAGTACTTCTTACTAACAATTTTTTTCTCAGGATACTATCAGAGACATTTCTTTGATGTTGTTAGCCTCGATGATACTCCGCATACTAAGAATAAATTTCGTATAACTGAGAAGCTTTCTGGAACTACCAGTAAAAGATATAATTTTAATTTAAAGATTGAGATATTGATAAAAATACAGTAAAATACAATTGGAAGTAACGAGCGATAGCTGCATGTGTCCAGCATGGATCTTCTTTTCCTGTTTGCAAAGGTTATTTATTTAGTCACACAGTCGCAAAACAGCCCAATTACAAAAACAAGCCCTAGCATAACTTTTTTTTCTCTGAGTGCTTTAAACTGGGGAACTGCCTGAGTAGAAGTAATTACCCAGGTTTGTACTTGGTGGCTTTCCTTTTATTAACGTTTGGAAACAATACTGTATTTTGAATCCCATTATTCTTTTCATCCCTAGCATTAAACACAACGTTAGTGAGCCAGCTAAGGGGCATAGGGTGAGCACAAAGAGGTTTGCTTTGCTTGGGGAGGGAAAACATGATTGACGTTTATCAGTGGTTAATAAATTTCGTGGCTAAAGTCAATTTGCAGCAGCAGCAAAGATTGTTTTATAATGCTATTTCCTCAGTAAATGACATTATAGATTTTCCCTGATTATTCATCTTTCTGGTTTTGAAAATTTCTAATTTATTTTGGAAGCTGCGTGGTAATGAGCTTGCAGGCAGCCTATCACGTAATTTCCAACTGGCAACAACACTAGTCTGTGATTATATTTTTGATTCTGATAGTGTTTGTTTGCTTTATGCTTTACCAAGCATTAAGGTAAAAAAATACGCTTTATGGTAATTGGGAGCCCTGTCTGTGCCCCACTGGAGGGAAAATTAACGTTTGGACTCAATGATCTTAAGGGTCTTTTCCAACCTTAACGATTCTATGATTCTAAGATGAGTTTAGGGGTATCTTATCTATCAACATGCCCCTGAAAACAGGTATGAGTCTCTTTGTGAAACCCTTGCAGTGGGAGATGGCAGTGGGGACGTGGCTGTGCAGCTGCCACGCATGACTGTATGATGATGAATTCCCATCGGTGGCAAAGGGATCATCTTCATCCTGCGCAATATTTCTTTTCTCACATGAAACAGGCTTAGAAAGTGAACACCACCTTCTCTGCTCCTCTGTGCTGAGGCTCCAGGGCCTGAAGAACTGGATTTGGGCCATGAAGACTTGTCTCCTGGGGTGCAGGGACTTTCCTTCCTGGGGCCACAGGCTGATAAATTGAACCCAGCAAGGAAATTGGAGTGGTGGCACTGAGCCTGCAAACCAGGATAGGTGGCAAGGCTTCCTCAGATCCAGGTTTTCTCCCTGGAATGTGGGGGTTTGCAGCCCCCTTCACTGAAAGGAGCTCACAGTCTGACCATGGCAATTTTCCTGAGAGCAAGGCACTCACTATTGCAGCCAGACATGGGTACAATATGCATCTCTAGAAATGAGCGCTTTTATATGCATCTCCAGTAGTGTTCCCAAATGGTCTGTGCTAAATGGAATGTATTGTTTTGTTGATTTAGCTTTTATCTTAAGAGCAGGGTTTTCAAATAATCATGCATCAAAAAACATCGTATTTTGGAAAGCATTGCACTCAATAAAATAAGTAACTAAAACATCTTCCAATATTCTCGCAGCAAGTACATTTAAAATTCAGGCTGTGTTGGGGGCTAACACAGCAATGAATACCCTGAGACAGGATTAAGACTAGATTTTGGCAAGTCAGAGGGAGTAATCCCAATGCTCACAGCAGATTTAGTCCTTTCCATGTGGGGTTCAAACCTTGCTGCTCAGAAAGAATTAGCATGCAGACCACAAACTCAGCATGTGTTACACAAGATAAAAATGGACATTCATTCTAAATCATGATGGGTGCAGAAAATATTATTTTGAAAACTTAAGGGAACTATTACAACATCTCATATCCATTTGTTTATGAGCTTGCAGGGGAGATAAAAGGATGATTACACAGCTCATGCAGGCTTTGCTGTTTTAGAGTTGGGCTCAGCTGCTATCTTGGCTTCCTTCTTCTTTACTGTCAACAATAAATAGACAATTTTTGTTGGACTTCTTCATATAGCTGCCTGTGCTGGTGGTGAGAGGTCCACGTACAGAGTTGTATCATGCTGTATGCTGGAGTGGGTACTTGTTTGCCACAGCTAATATCTGAAGCATGAAGACGTTGCACCATGAGGGTGTTGTGTTGTTTTTTGAGCCTTAGGTTACAGACAAAGAAAAGTTTATTTGTTCTGGATTTTTATAGAGATTTAGTTACATGAAATTACATTGAATTCCTCATAGTAAGCGGGCTATTTTCTCCCTGCCTCACCATTTGAGGGGGCTGATTTAGATAGTGAAGAGAGGAGACCTTGGGCTGTGCTGCAGTCAGCAGAGGAGGAGGATCTCCTCTGGGATACAGCTTGGCATGTCTGTGCATCTATCTGATGCCTAATTGCCTTAGTCTGCTCCATTGTCACCAACATATCTGAAGACCTTTCTGACTGATCTTCATGCCTAGCTATGGCCATTAAGGTATAGATATATAGATATATGTAGGCTATTATAGGTTATAGGCTGCTGGTTGCTTTAGAGAGGACAACACTTGGGAGCAACCTGCTCTCTGGGTATATCCACAAATGCGGAGGTGCAGGGGCTGTGGTGAGCAGCTGGAATTGGCCCAGGGATTGCACCAGGACTACAGCATCTTTTCAGCAGATTTATGGGAATGTATGCAGTATTTTCTCCTCTATTTCCCAGTGTGACAAATAATTTTGAAATAACAGCAGAGAGATCTTTCAGCTATAGAGTGAAGAGGAGATTAAAAAAGGAAGAACCAGGTTTTTATAGAAATCTGTACCTCTGTGTAATAAAATACTGAATGTTATGAAGTAGATTCAGGCTCATGAAGTGAATTCCGTCTCATTTTTAGTCCTCTTAAGGTCAGAGGATGATAATGTAAAGGAAAACCTATTCTAGACATTTCTTCAGGCATTGCAGTTACTTCATTAGCCTTTATTTCTTCTCATTTCTGCTCTCTGACAGCGTTTCAAGTCTCAGGTTCTTCCTTCTTGAAACGCTTTGATGTGCTCATCCATCTGACAAGCTGTTTAAGGTCTTGATCTTAATTTAACGTTTGTAGATACCCACAGAGAATTTTGTTAATGAAGTCTTTAAAATACTAGATGAAGTTCTAGTTTTCTTCATGAATAAAGTTTTATCCTTGCTATTATTTTTCCTTTGGAATGGTGTTCCTATTTAACATCTAGGAAATTTTTATTCCTACGAAGCAGCAATGGGCTTTTCGGGCTAGGTATGTAATTAAATGAGGATTTTATATTTCTTTGGGGGGCCTTTTGTTAAAAGAATAGGAATACAACATAATTGAAAAGGTCTTTTCAATGAAAGAAGCCTTAGATACTGCAGAGGCATGAGAGCAAGTGGTTGCCCAACCTCAGATTAGCAGTGCTCCTGTAAGTTGACGCATAGTACACTGTTTTCTGTATTGACACCGTGGTTTTCCCTATCTCAAGTTTGGTGTAAGGTAATGAAATTGAACGGAGGGTTGCTCATAAACTATATTCATTAATTTTGGAGCTACTGATGATGATAGCAATCTGAATTCCTGAGTCTGTAATATGGGACTGATGGGAATAATTCATTGCAATGTTGTAGCCTGATTTGGCATTTCAGATCCATAATATGAGACACAGCGACCATAAAAACCTCCTTGAGGCAAAAGGAAGAGACGTATATAAGAGGAAAAGGTTGACATTAGGAGGAAGAAAATGTTTCTAAAAGGCCTGTGAAACTAGGAAGCCACATCTGCCTTATTGTTAAGAATATTTGGGGCTATTATGGGAGTGCTGCTGCAGTGCTTAGGGACCCATTGCAGCCTGGAGGAGAGACCGAACCAAGAAGAGCACAGATGAGAGAGGAGCACATCCACATTGTTCTCTTTGCCTTCACTGACATTGGCATATGCAAACTTTCAGTGTACTCTGAAGCTGTTTTCTACTTGAATCACACAAAATATTTCTTTGCTATAGTAATGTTTGCATAAAAAAAAAGAAAAAAATCTGGGAGCAGTTTTGCTGGCAGTGTGAACAGCACAAATGTACTGCCAGTTTTAAGGCATTTGTCATAACCTTGGTCACAGCAGACTAGTCAAAATGTGATCTCTTTTTGAAAAGCGAAAACAATCTTTTTTTTTTCAAGGGGAAACTTTATGGGAAAAATTACTTCTGGAATGTAGAATTTCATATTGCTTTTAATCTGCCAGCAACTGGCAGTGTTTTGGTTGTCTGTTTTTTTTTCTTTTTCCTAAGTGCTTTCCCTCACAAATGAAATCATGTAAAGAAATTATTTACATTGTCTAAAATAATGTAAATTCTATTTGGTTAATGTGTTGATTCTTCTTAATGTTGAAAAGAAAAATATTTTGCCTCTGGTTGCATTTAAGACTCAGCATGCACAGCCCTGCCACTAAAAGGGAGACCTTCAAATCTTAATGCAGGCTTGTTCTTTAGATAGGGACTGAGTGATCTTTAAGAGTGAGAAAGCTGCATCAAGAGGTTTGACAAGGTTCGTTAAAGTCCATTTAGAAATTTCATTTTAACACTAGGCATCCAGTCCCTTTTATCTCCCAAGCAAAAACAATAAAAGTTTCATCACATAAAGTAAATACATATTTAAAATGTATTATGGAAATAAATAATCTTCATGTTTAATTCATCTCCTTGTATAATAATTTATGTCCATTGGGGATTCTGACCAGGCATTAGGTAGGACCAGCTTTGTCATAACTCAGTGTAGCATTGGATGTGTGATTCTCAATTGTCCATAGTGGGGAATTGTATCAAGTGAATTGAAATAAAAATTATCTTCAGAAGAGTTATGAAAGATCTCTTTTAAAGAGTTCATCTGTTTTCTGAGCAGTGCAGTCTTGGCACACACTCAAAAAAACATGACTCAGCACCTTTATATTGAGGGATATTTAATGGTTCTTTTAAGTACTTCTCTAAGTTTTATTCATTTTAGGATAATATTATTCTCAGCTGTGGGGAATAACCTCCTCCCCCCTGCTCCCAATATTACAAAAATTGAAATTTCCACTTGGTTGTTTGATTACAGAATATGAGTTTTGTGAGACTCATAATGGTGTGGACATTTACAGCATCAGTAAATCCAGACATAAAATTCAAGCATTAGGCAACTCCTATGTCCTGTGGCTCTTATGGCTGCTCTTAATTCCTTTTTTGCACCAATGAACCTGCCAAGCATGCAGCGTTTGTTATGCCATGGTAGATGTCATGTGGAGCCAGTCCTTTTCCCCAGTGCCTGCCCTTTCCCTGGCTCCATTTCCTCCGCAGTACGGCTTATCTGTGCGACATTGTACAGCCTTCTGAAATTGTGCAAAACCTTCAAATAAACATTGTATTTCGGACTGAATGCAGGTGTGGGGAGTGGGGTGATGGCTTTTCAAAGTACTGGATTGTGGCTGTTCAAACGCTGTGTTTGAGTGGCCCGTGCTGCGGAGCGGATACTGCGTGCCTGAAAAATTATTCATTAGAAAATGACTGGGAAAGGTAAGTGCGTTCTGTGATGCTTTTTCATTGCATTTATCACAATTACATGCAATTCATGTAAAAGGATTTCAGGAATCTTAAAACATAGAAAGCAGAGTTTTACGTGAGCAAATCATATGGAAGGTAATGGCACATTTCAGGGGAAGAGATGCCCGTTGTGCTCTCGTTCTAAGTCTTGGCCATAATGAGTTTAGGAGAGTTTTTAATTCCCAAACTGATGATGTTCAAAATTTGCTGGAAGTTGCAGCTGCTCAGTTCTTAGTCCTGTGGCACGGCTCATTAGGGACTGCAGCGTTTTGGCTGCCCCACAAGAAATGTATTTCCATGAGTTTTAAATATTATTCATTGGTACTGACCTTGCAATAACAGCCTTTCCCAGAGGAAACTCAGGTTTTAAGGTTTCATAATTTTTAATGTAAATCACTTTGGAACCCTACATTAAAGGGGAAAACCCTCATAAGATATTTATTTCACAACTGTAATTACAAAAATTATGTTCTGATCTGAAAAAAAAGACTAATAAATGAGAAAATCCACAGAGAACACCTTACATCTAAAACCAAGCCAGCCCAGTAACTCAGATATTATTAGTTATTATTGTTTAGTGTTCTTAAAGACCTTTCTCTGAGACTATCTTGAAAGACTAATAATTAAACGAAATAATCTGCACTTTTCCTGTCTTAGGTAGGCTAGGTCTTAAAGCTAACAGTGCAAAGTGTAGCCTTTAAACATTAAAGAAGCATTTTGCAAAGGCAGTGGCTGGAACGGAGGCCCTGGTGTGTGTTTCTTCACCCCTCTGTGAGCACTCGGCCAATTATTTTGGTGAGTCCCACCTGAAGGGACAGAACTAAGCACACCCATTTTAGTAGAAATGGCTCAGTAACTTTTAGATGGTGACAAAATTAGACTTGTGACTATGAACTCTTGGGGTAAGTACACTTGATCATTCCTAAACAGTTGTCGTAAATTTGACCCAAATGTTTCCTGCTGATAGAAATGGCATTTCCTTCATTTTGCTTACATTCAGAATCGGTACCTTATATGATGCCTGCAGCTTGGGCAGTGCATGTCATTCTGTCAAGAAAAGAGCAAGCTAACGTGGAATTTGTTCTTCCCAGTGATACTGTTTGGAGGTTCAGCTCTCTTTTTGCTGCCTGTACTGCTGTCACCCAGGCTTAAAAGCTGTAGATATCCCAGGGCTGCAGTGAGGGCTTTCAGTGACTTGGATGAGGACTACAAAGATGCATCAGAACAGTGCAGGCAATGACTTCTGGGAAGATCATGAAAAAATAAAGTATGGCTAATGGACCTGAGTTCTTCTCTCTTCCCTTTTGGCAGTCATTCGTGATAACACAAAGTAAGTATAAAGCCTGGAGCCGAGACAAAACACTAGTGATTTATGCTTGCTTTAAGAGATCCTAAAGCCAAGAGGGATCTTTAAGGGCTTCCCTGAATTAATTCCTGTTTGAACTAAAGCTTGAATCTCAAGCCAGACCTTGCAGGACTGCAGCTGCCTGCACCATGGCCGTAGCACCAGGGAGCTGAGCTCCCAGACTGTCTTTGTCACAGGGCTTGGGTTCAGCTGGGCACATGAGCGAGCCTGCCAGCAGGTCTGTGGGATGGTTTGCATGCTCAGACCTGAGCAGGGCGAGTGCTCTGCTGGACAGGGCCATGAGGAGCTCTCTCCTGGGCTGCCCTGCATCTGCTGGTCTACAGGCTTCACTGCCAGCTAGGGAGATGACATCCTGGTGTGCGGGGATGAGCCTTGCTGAGCATCTGGACCCTCCTGAGACCAGCGTGGGTCACGTTTGTGTTGCTGAGCAAAACTGATGTGGCAAAATCGCCAGGGCAAGTAGCATGCCGAGAGTTTTCCCACTTTGGCAAGCAGGTCAGTGGGATCCAGTGAAAAGCAGAGAGTGAAGGAGTGGGTGTCTGAGCCTGGTGATGAACTGAGATGTGCCCAACATCCTGCTCAGCCCAGGCGTTGTCTCCTATTTTGGATAAGACCCTGTTGCTCCTGTGAATTGATTGTGTGGGGGTGCTGGACTACATTTCCTGCCCCATCTGCTTCGGTGCCATTGAGGATTAAGTTTTTGGACATGCCCTGTGCTTCTTCTTGTTGACAGCATCCTTCAGATCAGTTCCATCTCCAGGGGGTGTGAAGTGTTGTGGGTTTTTTGTTGTTGTTTTGTTTTTTGTCTTTTTAACTTAAACCTGGTATTTCTATTTTAAATTAAAACATTTGAAATCATGTCCTTCAGAATTAAAATGGCATCTCATCATTTCTATATTAAGATTTAAGCCCATCATATCTTAAATTTACATAAAACCAATATTTAAGCATTAGACATTTCCTATTGACACGTAAAGAAAGCTACAACCCAGGGAATTATCTGGCTAAACATGTGAAATTATGGTTAACTGCAAACTGTTTTAGTTCAGAAGAGCAGCCATCATCAATCCTTTCTTAGGCAAAGGTGTAGATGAGGTAAGGTCTCTTCTAGCCCTTTGATCGTATCATGATCAGCAACAATTGGCTCAAGTCACTAGTTCTGGAGATAATTTTCTTCATATGATGACTCTCATTTAAATGCAAATCATGTTTGAAGTTTTCTTTTGTAGCCAGTGCACCTATTAAAATATCTTTTTTCTGTATTGTTAATTGAATTCTAGCTTCGATCCAAAAAGAGTTTGACACAAACTGCAGGTAAAATTAATCATCTAATAAAAAAGAAATGTAAAAATTAGGAAAAAGTATAGTTGCTAACCATGGTGTGCTATCAGCATAAAAAAATTTGAAGTTACTGTAATGACACAACCAGTGGTAACTGTTACCAGGCAATCAGAATCAGTCTTTTTCTTCAAGGAAAGATTAACAGGTAACTAGGATTATACAATAGGGTTAACATCAGTTACTTAAATGAAAATGTTTTGGCTGCAGTCAGTGGCTCCTAGGTTAAACTTCGATTTAGGTCATACTTGTGCTTTGCGTAGTGTTCCCTCTAATGTTTTCTGCTCTTTAAATGCCCCAGTTGGGTTTAGCATGTGTTGCTTTGGAGGTGAAGGAAGGAGCTGATGCTGCTCTCACCCTTCCTGACTCCAGAGCAGCAGCTCCCCTTCCCTCCACCCACCCGATCCCAGGGCTGGGAGTGGTCTGTGGTTCATGGGCTGAGGTGTTGGGCTGAGTATCTGCTCTAGGGGAAGGAGAAAACAACCCCGACAGTGCACTAATGCAAATGGCTTTGTCGCTGGTGGATGGCTTCATCTTTTCAAGGGGCAATTTTTTGCTCTGTTACAGAAAAGGATCTAGACTCCAGACACTTCCCTGTTGGCCACAGGGTACTTGTGCATCAGGGGCAGAAAGCAGGTCCTGACCAGGTAAAATGTGGGCAGTCCAGTTGAACCTCACTGGTGAAGAAGGGATGTCTTCTGCTTTAAGGCATTTCAGGAAAGGAATGTTGTCTCCTCTTATTTAAGAAATCTGTTCCCTTTCTTATGCAAAGCATATAGTAACAGTAACAGAAAGCATCATTAACCTTCCTCTCATTTTAGGAGGAACTGGTTGACTGCACTAAAATTATTACAAGCATTATTATTGGATAACAAACAGGAATGCTAATTGGAGACAATGTCAGAGAAGTGTCTGAGGGACAGAGCAAAAGGCGACTCTTGCATCTGTCTCATTCTCTGTGCAAAGGACTGCAGTAAAAAGGAAAATGACACAGGGCAAAGCTGGAGCCATGTAGAATTGCTGTGGGTTTAATGTGTTTGCTGTACCCTACCTTGGTGGCAGAGAACCTGCCACTTTGCACCCAGTTTAATTTCAGCTCAGGGCCAACTTCCACGGCATGAAAATTCGAGTGTGGTGGTGAACGTTATTGCCTGCTTTTTCTGGCTGTGAAAAAGCTTAATCAGTCTTTGCTGTGTTCTATTCTATTTTCTTTCCTAAGAGTGTTCTATAAAATCTACATACCCGAAATTGCCCATGCTGACTTTTTAATGAGGAAACAGTGATGTGCTCATACCTTGGGACTTTGGATGTCACCAGCTCAATTGGAATAACAGATTGGAGTTAGATGGATGGCAGGCTGAAAATGGTCTCTTGGTCTGTGCTACTCTGAGTTGCTTATTGTCCACTGGAGAAAATGCAGTTCTGTGTCAAAATTGTGCTCTTTTTCATCAAAAGATCAAAATGAGAGTTAATCTTCTGCCCTCTTGTGAATGTGTGTGTTGAAATTGCTCTGTTGTGGGGTGTTGGGTTGGGTTTTTGTGGTGGGTTGTTTTTTTCTAGATCACCAAGTGTGCTGAATTAGAGGTTTTAAATCAGGCCTCTGGAGATAGGCAGCTTTCTTCTTACATGCCATGAAGCCATTCAAAGGAAAACTGAAAGCCACTTTCTGTAAAATAATAATTTTCCTTTGCTTTAGTTAGTAACATCCAGTATTAATGAAACTGGGTTTAAATATTCTTTCATTCTGTTTTTTTGGGGTTCTATTTGCTGGTTCCCAGTTCAATTCCATTTAAGCAGTGCTGGGGTAAGGGGCAGGCATAGCCCATCTCCCGCCTCTGGCTCTCTCCTTCAAACCAGTGTGCAGAACCATGCAGAGAAAAAGTTGTCCAGTACAGCGTCTATATTGTGGTCAAAATGCAACTACAGTCTACACAGTCATACTTTCAAAGAACAAATAGAAGAAACATTTTTAATTGTTTGTGGACCGAGAGAGAAAAAGACTTGCAGTTTGACCTGAGATTTATAACTTTTGCAGTTCATTCTTCTCTAGTTACTTCTTTCCAAGATCTGTAACCACTATTGTCTCCATTTCTGTCCAACAGTTAATTACATTAGTTCACTGACAAACTATCATTAAATGACTGCAGTCTACTTTAATAGCTAGTTTTCTAATTAAATATCTGTAATGGTTTTGTTCTCAGTCCTGGACTTCAGGCATCTAATTTGTTGCTCTCCAGTGTCTTCCATCTTTTATATTTTTTTTTCCTTCTCAGACATGTTTGTGATGGGAGGCCTTTTGTCTGGCTGTGTTACAGTAGGGCTGGAAATGCCGGGTATAAGGCTCTTCCTTCCTGCAGAGGAAGCAGGCACGTGTTTTTGCCATATCCAGTAACACCCAGGAGTTGCCCAGGGTGCATTGAGTTTGACTACACTGTTCTGCAGGGTCGCCTTTTGCAGCGCGGACAGCTGCACGCCGGCTTCATCCCATGTCTCATCAGGTTGTGTTTCCCACACACAGCTGGTAGCTTGCAGTGCCCTCCGGCAAAGCCTGATTCAGTAACTACGGACGTTTCTGCCTCCTGCATGCACACATAGCTTGAGGAGGATGCTCTGAAATGGGCATCCTCGGCGCGGGTTCAATGTGCTGGGGACATTCTCTGAAGTGGATGGGCTACCCTTTCGTCTTCTTGGATTTACTTAGTATAGGGGAGTCCATGGGTAGGATTCAGATATCGTACTCTCATGCAAGGAATACATATTTGTCTTAAACAGGATTGTAACTCGTTTGTTTTAAAAGAATAGTGTGAAGTCAGCGTAGGTGGCTTTTCTTCCTAAAGCCACATAAATCTCTGTGAGGCTCCTTTGTCAGACCCAGAAGAAATCCAGTGGGCTTGAAGTCATGGGCTCAGAATTTTGCCTATGGAAGGAAGGTCTGGAGAAACTGGGCTTAAAGTAGAAACAAAAATGGAAAAAAACTGAGTAAAACCCTGTTCTGTGTCTTAGTCACAGCAGTTTAAAATTGCGTTAAGTTTTCAAATTTTTTGTAGTTTTTAGGGTTTTTTTAAAGGCGATTCTGAGTAGTTGTGTAGCAGCTCAACTACAGTGCTAAGACACTGAAAGAGGTGTTAATAATGGTACGGAATCTTAAATGCCCTGATATTATCCTGCTACTGCACTGGCTTTAAACATTTACAGATTTCAGGGGAACAGCAACTTAATTCTTAATTAAAATCATTAAGCAAATGCAGATTATGTTTAATTTAAATATTTATAGAATTTGTTTAAGCTTTCAAAATAGATTAGACGTTGAACAGCAAATCTGCTAACATCTGAATGATAATTTTACTTCCGAGCCCAATTAAGAAACTAGTCAGGAATACAGCTAATAAGTTGCCGTGTTTGAGGAAATATTTTATAATGTTGTATGTACAGAGGGCCTTTAAAAATGAGTGCTCTCAAGTAAAAGGGATAGTTTAGAAAAATTTTGTTACTTCTGATAGTATTTTAAAATCTTGCATCATCTCTTCACTTTCTGGAAGTTGCAGTTCTTCCTGTTATCCTGAATACAACTGCAAAAAATATACAGTGAACTAAAGAGAGATGAAAACATACCAGCATGCCAATCCACTTGATTTTTATAATGCTTAACATGTTAAATTGAAGCATATGATTATCCCAGTTGATTTTAATTAGTCAACACATGTAAAGTTAAGCATGTATGTAAATATTTTCAGAGTAGAAGTATAAGCCTGCATAAAGAACATTTTTACAATCTTAAGGATGTTCCTATCTGTAAATAAATTCTTTGTGTTAAAATCTGCCACAATATTCCCCCAAGCAAAATTGTTTTGGTAATCCAGTATATCCTTTGACACAGCATTTTCTCCAATATGGTTCAGCCAAGAGTAACAGACTGCCAAGGCTTTTTCAGGGACAAGTTCAAACTCTTGGCTTCTCACTCCTCCTTTCCTCAAAGTCAGTTTTATTCCCTGCCACACCTTTTCATTTTGAGAGGCACCTTCCCTATTGCATTTACCTGTCACATACTTAAAGGTGATCAGACCCTACAGGCTTTAGGATGATTTAATGTAACTGTAAGTTTCATCTTGAAAAAATGTTAATGTTGCCCAAATAAGCTGGTATCTATGAAATCTTTCGGGATTGGGTTTGAAACTTCTGGAAATCTGCTTGGCAGTGTCTCACATTTTTCAGTGTGGCAACAAGTGCTCCTGAGGTTGAAATGCTCCTTGTGCCTTTCATACAGATGTTTCAACAGTACCTCTTAACTTACCTTACGGTCTTCCATTGGTTTTTACTCTATATTACGAAGTCTGTAAGAGCTGCGAGATCTGTTCTGGTTTTCCTTTATAATGCTACTAAATGTTATGTGAATTGTTTTAGATTGTATTTCCTGTCTATTTGTACACTGATGCTTAGGCTGGAATATAGCATGGGTTTAATTTTTTCTTGGCCTCATTACATTTCATTCCTTGCTTCACTGCATCATCTGTCTTGTTAGTCCATAAATGTGATCTATTCTAATCACTGTAAATTCTCGGTTTCCCTTAGCTGTGTGTCACCAGCAAGACTAGTCACTTTGGAAATTGCATTCCTGAAAGGTCATTTTATAAAAGATACAAGTGGAGGCATTGTGCAGTGTTGATGCTTAAGGCTGGGGGCTTGTCACTCGTCTTAGCCCCAAAGCAGCTGCTGCAGTCTGTTCTCTGTTTATAGGCTGATCTTGGTAGCTATCGCGTGCCGAGGAGGTCACCAAGGTCTTCAGCCTCAAGCTAGTAGCACAGCAAAGTCTTCACTGGGATTCGTGATCTGTATGCAGTATAAATTACGTTGTATTTGTAGGGTGGCCTGGTAAAGGAGGGTTGCCAGTTCAGAGTCACTTTTGTTGGAAAAAGGACTTTTTAAAGACAGAAGTTTTGTGGTACTTAGAAACAGACAGTGATGCAGAGCCAAGAACATGCAATGCCTGTTCCACCACAGAATCCTCTTATACAAGAACACATTGTGCGAGTCTCCTGTGCTCACGCTTGGCTTTCTCCCCTCTTCCAAGAGCACCAATGGGTTGGTACTTGGTATATTGATATGACAGCAGGTCTGTGGTTTAGCTGAGATCAGTTACACTCAGTAACTTTCCCCTGTTTTCCGTGCTTATAGATGTCAGTGCCTCCACTATGCTCTTGTTTCTGCGCTGATCCTGCTTTGGGGCTGGTTTGGTGGCACAGATGCTGTGTGCTGCAACCAACACGCATCTGCTATTGGCCTTCCTTGTACTGCTGCTGCTTCTCCTCTTCCTTCCCACTCATTTAGCACTTCTGCACTGTGTTAGATATCCACAGGAAACTCTTAGGCAGAGATTTCCATCTTTCTTGGATGCCTGTACAGCCTCTAGCAGAATGAGCCTTGGCTGGTGCTGCTTCGATGCTCTGTGATCTGTGTGAGTATACAGGGTGCACTGTTGAGTTTTGTCATTTATTTTCACAGGCTGTGCAGCAGTGATGTTTTGGAGCAAGAGGTGTTCAGGTCCTCAAACTATCATGCTCTTCCCTGGCCTGGGCTCCTGTGCTGGACTGACTCCCCTTGCCAGCCATGCTGTGTTCCATGATCTGTGTAGGGGCTCACGGCTACAATTCATGCTTGCAAAAGGATACTATTCACTGTCTTGGATAAATGAGTTTGAGATTCATGAATGAAAACAACAGGATGAAAACTAGATACTAGTACTTATTTTTCTTGAATCTCTCCGTCCTGTTTTTTGTCCCTTTCTGGTGTTTCAGACGGGTGTCTGGTGATGCTGCAGACATAACCAGGGAGAATAAGCAGAAATGGAAAAATGCCAAGTTTTGGTTGGATTACTGAAGGGCAGTTTCCAAAGCCATGTGATGGTACTAAAGCAAACTTCAACTCTGTTCTTTAATAGAGATTTTAATTAATTCATGTATTTATTTAATTTTGTGAGGTTTAGTACCTTTTTAATGACCTTTTGAATTTGTTTCTGTTTGTGGGTGACTCGGATTACTTACTTTTCTAGCCTAGGGATGCTGCACCATCATGTGTCATGCTATATTGGCTTTGATAGTCCACTGGTCACTGCAGAAGGTAGAAATTCTCCCTGTTGCACAGAAATATGCCGTTATATTCCCTTCTGCTAATTTGTCAGATACGCTACTTTAATTACCAAAGTTAAGGCTTAGGGGTCTGATTGCTGAAAAACTTTGGTGACGGACTAAAGCTTCCTCGCTGGAGCTGGTTTGTTGTGTTTGCAGAGGAGCAATTCAAACAAGCATGAGCTTGCGTCAGTTGAACCTGGAGAAGAAATTCAGATGTAAACCAGACTAAATAAACAAGTAAAGTGGAGTGGAGAGTGATGTGAGCTCTTGCTGGTGTTTGTGTGATGAAAGCTGCTCATATTTGAAGCTGTTAATTGCGGGCAATTTTTGCTTGGTGTTGTGAGGTTTGATTTACCCAGAACTATGTTTGATGATAAAATACTAAAACCACAACAAATTCTAAGTAAGCCACAGCTGACCAAGTCATCTGATTAATAGGATTTTATCTAATGGACTAATTTAATGGGGATGTTTGAAATGTACTGTGTGGAAGCCACAGATAGATTCAAATTTCAAGGATGAACATCGTTCTTCATTCCTCCTTCTCTCTCCCTCTCTCTCTCTTCCCCCAAAGGTCTCCCTGGTGTATTTGAGTCTCTTCCCTGGTGAGCAGTTCAGCTCGGTGCCATCCACAAGTGCAGAGTGCTTCAAAAAGAGCCCACTGAAGGCATGCTAGCAAGACCCTGAGTCACAGACGGAGCAAACTTTCCTAGCTTATCACTGTACACTGGCCTCAAATCCTCTTTGGAGCAGCTACCAGAGGGGCTGAACTTTGCTGTTTCCTGCTGTGCTGCCTGGGACCTTTTCCGTGTTAGCAAAGGCTGAAGGAAACCTGCGTCTAGGTGGTACCACGTGAGAGTGAGATACTCGCCCTGCTCCCTGACGGCCTCTCCCTGCTTCGGTCCCTGCCGGCAGCGCTGTGCCACCACGCACCAGATGTGCAGGTGGCTGCAGAGATCTTCCCTCCCTGAGTGCAGGTGCTCTCTTTCAAGAAAAAAGTAAGTGTTGGTCAGTAAATGCTGGGCAAATGTATTACTGTATGTTTGGATTAAAAAAAATGCTGCTCTTGGGGGCAGGCAAGGGGGAGCAGGCAGTCCAGAAGTCTGGCAGTGGCTGGGTTGGCTGGATTGGGAAAGTGCCAGTGCCAGCCCACTGCCCTTAACTTGCCTGGCAAGGCAGCCCTCTCAGATGAGGTGGATCAGGTGAACCCAAGATTCTTTTTAGGAAGGTTTACTTGGTTTAAAATGCTTTGTTAGCAAACACTGCTTTTGACTTCTTGTAACTTTTAACTAGCCCCAGTTCATCTCTGCCTTTATTTTAAATTGAAAGGTACTTTACCTAAAGTGTTCTCATCAGCCAAAGCACTGCTGGGTTCATACACAGAATAGTTCAGTGTTCATCTGTCTCATTTCTTTACTGTCCAAGGTGAATCTCAGGGGACTAAAGCTCTGAACCAAGTGGCTTCAGGCTATTCATCTGGAAGACAGAGCCACTTAGACCTTTGTAAAGAAAATAATTTAGTAATCAGTGCAAGAGACCTGTCTCTAAGCCAACCCATTTGGAAAAATTGCTAGTGTAGTAATTACAAACATTTTATCACAATAATACTGATGATGCCTTTCCATTATTGCCAGCATTTTTTCTTCCCTACAACTACAGGCCTGAGCTGGTTTTGCATCCTCTTCTGTAGTCCTGCATTAGAAATGCTTTGTAATTTGAGATAGACACTGCAGAGCTGGACATTGAGCAGAGACATTTTTCTGAGAATTTCCCTGTAGACTGATGCAGCTAAAACCATTGGGAGGTGAGGAAGACATTGCTGCTGCACTGCTGGCAGGGCAGCAAGCGTTGCCTTCCCCGCTCTGTACATCCTTCCTCTGTAGCAGGAAAGGACACCAGGTCTCTGCCCTCTTGTACAGAGGGGAAGAAAGGGCCAGATAAGTGTTGGTTTGCCTGCACCCCCCTGCCTGCCAGCCCATGTGACCAGCAGCACACACCAGGTCCTGGGTGTCTCCGGGAGCACACCAGTGCCTATGGCGTGGCACTGGTCTCCTACCCTGCCCTCCAGATGTGCCGATTCTAGGTAGTCTCACCCAAACACAGAAGTTTCTCACTCTCTTGTAAAGTATCAGTGGATCAGTGTTTCTGTGCATTCTGCTAATATGTATAGTGACTCTTAGAACTTTTATCTAATCTCACACTTCAGGCACTTACTTACCATATAGTTTTTCCTCATTCTTATTGCACATGAGAAAATGCTTATTTGTGTTCTTGAATGCACATTTAATAGTGCAGTTTCTGTACCTTCCAACCAGCAAGGTCCCATGGTGCTGGATATTGCGCAAACACAAACGATACTGCTTTCTATTTTGAAAAGTTTACTGGCAAACATAAAATTTGAGGTGAAATACTGCATAAAAGCAAAGTGAAAGGTAGGCTGGTCTACAGTTGCAATGTTAATCCCAAGGTTTTGGCTATGTGGTTTTTAGCTTTGCTTTTGTTTTGATTATCAGTTGTTTATAATATTTTGAAAGCGTAAGTATTAGGGTAAGGATCGAGTTCCTGTAGCTGTGCTGGGGAGATGCTCGCTGCTGTCCAGCAACGGTTACATGTTATTTAGGGCAAACTTCTGCAGGGTCTTGCTCGCTTGACTTGGTTGCTGTGGGCTGCTATGTGGAAAAAAAGACAGGAGGCAAAGCTTCCCTTGAAGCTGGGAGCAGGGAGACAAGTAACACAGGGTTTCCCATTTCAAACTTGGGGAATCTCAAGGCGCCACTTTTTCCTGCAGTTCACAGCAAGGCAGTCCAGGCCCAGCACACATATCAAATCTAATGTTTTGTCGTCTTAGTTTAATGTGATAAAGGTTACTGCCTATTTAAATTAAAAACATGGAAAAATACAACAAGGAGCAGAAGTGGTATGCCTTGAGGAGCTGTGCTGTAATTTGTAGGCATGGAAGCCTTTTCGGTGCCTTTCACAAGCTGGATTACATTGCTGGCAGCTATTTTCATCATTGTTTTTTGAGCAATACTAGTGAGGAGGGAGCAGAAAGAAAATAATTTTAAATTGATGAACCCTAAAGGTTCATCTAGAAGATTTTCACTAGCTTCAGAAAAGCTCCTGTAGACTTAATCTAAAAAATTACGGCAAAGATGGTTTATCTCCTTTTCACAGTCTTGTCTTTAAGCCTCTTGATTTTTAATGTACTACCCTTGTCCCTTAAAATCCAGAAAAGTGTTTTGAAGTTTCACAGACTAAAAAACTGGCAGGTACGAATCTTGGAGGGTGTTTTGAGCAACACTGTAGCAGGTAGCAGGGAGACAGAGGTCTACACACAAGGACAAGACCCCAGGAGGGTCTTACTGGTGACGGAAGACTTGTGAAGGCTCAGACTCCTGAAGCACATCCTCCTCTGATGCAGGTAGAGATGGCATGCTTTTTGCCCCAGCGCTTTTTGTGGTTGCTAGTTTTGTCAACGAGTCCTTGATTCTGTAGAGATTTGGGGAGCAGCAGATCCAAGTGACCAGAGTTTACTTTGAGAGAGAACCTGTTCTCAAGAACAGGTAGGACAAGAATCAGTGATGAATGAGCTGGTATTGGCAGCAGAGGTGGCCAGTGAGTGTTTCAAAAGGCAGACTCTTCTCTTGTTCTTTGAGACATTCCTAGTATTTGGAAGTCCATTACAAGTCCATCAAAGAACAAACTTTAAAAAGATGTTTATTCCAGAAATGGCATTAAAGAAGATGTGGAGGCTGTTGTGCAAGTTCTGCTCAAGGAAAACATTTGGTTTTCCTCTTCTGGCAGGGGTGGCAATGATTTGTTAGAATTTGTTTAAAAAATCATGAGAAAGTAACTTTCTGGTGAAGAAACAAAAAAAGCCTTAACAGCACTGACCCATTATTGCTTGCAGATTTTGATAGTGAAGATTTGTAATTTTGGAGAGGGTAACTATTTCCATGAAAAATCCATGGTTGCTGTCTAGCAGTAAAAACACTCTGAAGAACCACACAGGTTGTTTCTGGGGGAGCATTTCTCCCTGTAACGGCTGCAGTAGAATTGCTCTCTCAGGAGAGAAAAAGCCCTCCTAGCCTACTAGTGTGCTCCATGTGGTCATCTACAGGATTTATGAACTGCCCTGCTAATCACCCAGTGGATGTAGGTTAGGATGTCCTGACATCAGCGTTCAGAGACCAAGAGGAAGGGAAGCCACCTCCAGCTGGATTTTATACAGAGCTATTTGTTTCCGAAAGTGCCAGCAGATTTAAATTACTGCTGCTGTTGTCAACAAGTTCCTCCTGCATGTTCTGTAACGATTAAGGTCCTTGGAGGTTTTGGATCACTTATGTTTCTCGGTGTAGCTACATATTGTGAACATAAGGGTTGCATCAAATATATTAAATAATGAATTGAAAGGCAGAAGTTCCTTTCCTTCTGTGTACTTTGGGTAGAAAAATTCCTGCTGACTCCACATTTCTTGCTACTGAAAAAGATAACCTGGTCAGGTAGCTAAATGTTAACTTGAAGGTTGCCAGCTTTTTCACTTGATGTACAATTGCTCTTAGAAACAGCTGCTGCCTTGCTGCTACCAGTGCCAGAGAGCATTTTGTCTGATGACTTAATCAACGTGTTATTCTATCAGGCACCATTTGTGGATTCAAATACAGATGTAGGATGATAATTTTTGGGAAAAAAAAAAAAAAGTTAATTTCCTTGAATTCAAAACATGCTCATCATAAAACAGCCCATGTCCTATTCCTGATATGCTCTGAAGCCAAGTCTAAGCAGGTTGTGCACCTAGTCTGAACTATGCAGGGCAGTGACTTTGCTCTTATTATTTGCAGCAAATTTTCTTAGAACGTGATGGCTAAAAAAAATGAGGCCAGTTTTTTTCTGTAAATGTTAAAACTCTATCTATATCTCTTTGCAGTTTATTCTTTATTGTGTGATTATTTTCTGTACAGACTGAACCATGCAGCAGCAGTTTGAGGCTCACCTTTCAAAAACAGGAGAGTTAAAATGAATTGCCAAAGCCTTAGATAGACCTGGCTAATATGGACGAACCGTAGTGTCTTCTGATCACTTCTAGTTAGTGCTCCTTAGTTCTATCCTAAAAAAGAAAAAATAAAATAAAAAAAAAAATATAGTCTGGGACTTTTCTAAAGCAATTGCAGCTGAAGGAATATCTGTATGGAAATTGGTTGGGGAAACTTCTTGCAGCATCACAATTTTCAAAGTATGTGGAGCAGGAACAAAAACCTGCGAACAATGGGTCCAGTCCTCATGCTTCAGTGGAGTGATGCTGAAAACTTAGAGCTGGTATGTGAGTCGTTAAACCCAAGGGGAAGCAATGGACACTTGGAGTTTTCTTTTCCAGGCAGCAGTATAGATTAGTGCAAGGAAAAACCCAGCAAAACATAATATTTATTGCTTCTTTGTCTACACAAGCCATTTCTGATGCTTGTGAGATTGATCTGAGGTTCCTTCTCTGTTCCCATCCTATTCTCAGGCTACACGTATCGTTGACCCATCATTAGTTGCTTCATTATATGAAGTTTCGTGTGTTCTGCCAAGCAATGGTAGTAAGAAACCAGTGTTTCTAGGGAACAGAAGCAAGCTGGAAATGCTAGTCCCTTTTCCTCTGTATAACATCCACAGGTTTGCCAGTTTCTTTTTTACCACCAGGTGCGTAGCCGTGTTATTAGGGTGGTGCAGAACAAGGAAAGTACAGGCCCTGTCTTCAGATCGTGACATGTCTATGTTTAAGTCTTCAGGGAATCTGGGTAGTGCTCTGCTTTGCCAAAGAGCAGATCCTGGGTATGATATGCCCGTTACCAGAGAAATCATGTCCTTCTGACTTGTACTCAGCTCAATAAATGATGCCTGAAACACGCAGTCAGACCTCATTACTCTCCCTTGATTTGTGCCTGTGCTCAGCAGTGCGGATGGGTAGTTTCTCTCGCTTGTCTTTTTAAGAGTTTATGGACTGCAGAATAGCTGTTGTTTGTCCACTGTGAAAGCGGAGAGTGTTGATTACTGATGTTCTCAGCATTTACAGAACTTTATTTCTTTGAAAAGAGAGAAGAGGATGAGGCTTTCTGCTCCATTACAAAGATTGTTGCTTTTTATGCTGAGCGGAGGTTTGATTGTTTGTTTTTTTTTCCCTGGAAATAAATTTCATTGAAACTCTTTACTGCTGCATTGAATTAAAAGCTTCTTCTACCTATAGGTATTTTGATAATATTGCAAGAAGCCAATATCTGGTGACTTCCAGAAGAGACATTTTCATCCAAAGTTGGCTTCTGTTGTTCTTGATTCTAGCTGGTATTAGACACTTCGATAGATCCGCTATATTCAGGTTTTTTTGGGTCAATGTAAAAAGGTACGTTAATGTTATTGACCTTTGATTTGGGAGGGCATGTGGGTTAGATTACATGTTACATTTTCTTTTGAAAGGCGTTGCAAATTTTTCCTTTGGCAAAAATTCAGGTGCAACAAAGTGAAGGTCAGCTTTTCATTTGATATGACCCTTTATTACCTGGGCTTGCTTCTAATCTTGTTCTCTGGGTTTTTGTATTGCTGCAATTCCATTGTGCTTAGAGTAAGTGGGACCAAACCCAGGACTCTTGTGTTTATCCTGAAGACCTTGATAGGAAGCTTGCTTTGCATGTCTTCGAAGAGTTAACAGTTCTTTTTGAATCTTGACCTGTATGTACATTTTAAGTACTAATTTAGCTCCTAGACTGCCCCAAAGCTTCAGCATTAATTCAGGAGATAATCAGTAATCCTGGCTTTCACAAAATTTTGTAAGTTTACAGAATTATAGAGCTTTCTCTTGCAAGGAAATTTCTTGATCTTATTAATAAGGAAAACAAGAAGGTCAAAGGTGGCACAAGAACAGGTTTATTTTTTTAATTTCCAGGGTCTGATCATAGTATGCTTCCTCAGTTTGCAAGCAAGGACATGAAATGCATCTCATTCCCACCAGCAGAAGATTTGCCCCAGCCTCTGCTGGGGAGACCGGTCATCCTTAGACAGTCATGTTTCTTCTTTCTTTTCTCCCTAGTATCTTCCTGACTAGGAGTGCCCAATTACATCCTAATTGGCTTCTTTCTTTTTATTGACCAGCTCTCCTTCTGAATGGGGGTCAAGGCTGACCTATTTTCTCTGCTGGATATGCTTGCATATTTTTGTAGCTCTTTTGAGACAAGCTATTAAAAAAAAAAGAAATAAAGAAAGAAGTCCTAATTTATCCAGCTTGTGGATAAGCAGGATTTAAAATGCTACAATTTGCTTCATAACTCCCTGTAATGAGCAGGAGGGGGCACCTGCCTATTTTCTTAAGCTTAGTAATTCTAGTGTATCCTATATGAACAGGGATGTAACTATTGTTCCTAACATCTACTTTCCTCTGCTTGTTTTAACACTTCCTGGATAGGTTAATCAGTAATTTTAACCGCAATATGTGATTCCGACCTACAGTCATCTAGTAGAGGTTGCATAAGAATGTGTTTTAAGCTAAAGCGAGGGTATGCACACTGTATCTTGAGAGATGTTTCTTTCAGCTCACTTCTTAGCAGACCTTTCCGGGGGCTTTTCCTGGTTTATTCTTAGCTTCTCCTGACACTCGCAAATGACTGCAGAAAGATGGGTTATCTCTGTTGTGTAATGACTGCCAGCAAGCAGGACTCCTTCGCTTCTTCAGGCCAATAACAGGAGGAGAACAGCTGACCCTCCCCCTGTTTTATTCTGAGTGATGACACTCTGTAACCTTGTGGGGGATTCTTCCATAAAAGCAGCGATGTGTTAAGAGTAGAGGTAGATGACATCAGAGAAAATAGCTTCAGCTGCTGTGAGTTATTTGTGGCCATTTGGCAATCTGCTCTTAGCCTCAATTAAACACCAAATTGCCCTGGTGTTCTGCATATGCATTGCTATGCAAAACAGGTATGAAATAAAAGCTACTGTATTAAAGGAGATGTGCGACCACGCAGTAAGGCTGTTAGGTGCTTAGAGAGATGACCACTGCATCCAATTCTTAAATACACTGATTTTGTAACTGGTAATTTTTACAGGCTAGGAAGACTGAGAGCATATTTTCCCTGTCTGACCTCTCTCTGGGTTTGGGATAATCTGTTTTACATTGAGTGTCATCACGGTTCGTGCCTTGCCATTTCCATATGGTAGGAGGAGACATTAGGAGATCTTACCTCATGCCAAAGCAGCTGGTAGCTACGTAAGGCATGACATTAGAAAGCAGCTTGCTATTATCAGGGGAAAATACTAAAGGCCCTGTGTTCAGACCTTGTAAAATGTCCTTAGTTTGGCATTGTGAAATACGAGGTGATATCTCCGGTGGTTCTCACACAGTTATTTTGGCTTTGTATTGCTACTCAGCAGGAAAGTGTTGAGGGGACCAAGCCAGCTCATGCATGTCTTCACTGTGGCCTGGTGGTGTGGCTCATAGGGATAATCACAAACAAGACATCTGGCTGAAATCCTGCAGTTGAAGTTGCAGCTACTTGTGCAACTATCCATCACCCACCACCATTCTTTGGCTCTTCAGCAGGCCAGTGACATTTTCTTATGAAAATCCATGTTGTTACTGTTGTGTTTTAGTAGGAAGTAAAAAAGGACTCCTGGGCTAGAGACAGACAACTCTCTATGACACTTGCCATGAGAAGGACACCTGGGCTGGAAGTGAAGAGTGCTCAATACTTAAGGCTATGTTTAATATCCTGTCCGATGACCTTTTGTAAGAAGAGAGCTGAGAGTGCTAATACCCAGGGTAGTCTGTGAAAGGATATGTGCTTTCAATCAGCTTCCCAATAGTAGGATAATAAAAGCAATAATCCTTTTAGTATTCTGTTTCTATTATATCTGTTTATGTTTTCCAAGGTCATTAAAGCAGTAAGCAATGGGGAAGATAAGCTTCCAAGGAGTTGAACTGCAGAGCAGTGAAAAACATCACACCCAGCAGTATGGATCGTTCTCCTGCTTCCAGCTCTTGGTGGGGAAGTCAAACCATGTAGAGAACAGACTGAGTGGTTTCCCAGGGCACTGGTCACAACAGATTTCCAATACAGCGTGAGCTTCATCTTGTGGTCTCCAAGCATCATTTGTTACCTTCAGACTGAGAATCTGGACTTTTTCCTCTTACCAGGAGACCAAACTATTTGGCCTGGGGGAGAGAGGGAAATTATTTTTATAGCTGAGGGCTCTGATTTGTTTTGGCGTCAGTAAGTTTGTTTAGGTTCTTTAAAACAAGAACAAAACCCACCCCATCTGCCCCCAAAAAAACTGTCAGCCGCTGCATGTACTGATTTCTCTTGGTGAAATTTTTAGCATGATAGGTTGGATGCAGTAGCAAAAAGAAGATGTCATTTAAATGTCCAAGGTGTGCTTCTGTTCTCAGCTGTGGTGAACTCTACCCCTAGGTAGATGATATGCATTTTCCCTTGACTTCATTAGACTCCGTACACAAGAACCAAACCTGGCTGTTCATATTAAAGCAGCGTAATACTGAGTTGCCCATCCCTTGTGAACTCTTGGCATTAGAGTGTCTCTACTGGGTCAGTCCAAAGGTCCATCCAGCCCAGTATCCTGTTTCCAACAGTGACCAGTAAAAACCGCCTAGGGAGCAGCACTGGGCCAAGGGCAAGCACACAGTCCTCGCCCCTGTAATCTCCCAGGCTCCAGCAATTTCTGCTTTGGGACTTCCTAAGCCAGATCTGGTATTACCCTGTTTAATAGCCCCGAATGGATTTTTTTTCCTCTCATTATTTTGTTTAACTGCTTTTTGAACTCATCTAAAATTTAGTATTCATGACATTCTGTGGCAATGAGTCCAATAGTTTTAACACAGCATTTTTTGAAGAAGTATTGGAGGATTTCTGTAGGTTACTGGAGGATCTCTCTAGTTTACCACCATGTCACTGGTATTGGCTACTCCTAGCTTTTCATGGGAAAATATAAAAACTTTGAGATGAACAGTTATATACTCAATTTCCTAGAGAGAGAAATGTATTCTTTGGGCAGTCAGTAGTATATTGCTGTCATGAACTAAATAGTTCACATACCATATGACTTGTGGCTGTTTTAACTGTGGGTGATGTCACCTTTGCCTATACAGATGTCTTTTGAATGCACCTCTTACCTCTAATTTAGTAGTATTCTATGTCATTGAGCAGCAAATTTTATTCTCCTGCATAGAAAATGCACTGCATTTTTGTTTAGGCCTTGATTTGTTCTTTGATTTTGCTTTAAGTAAAACAAGCAAGTTTTGTCCTGGAATACTAAATAATTATTTTACTATAGATGTTTTGATTAATTAAAAGATGTAGCCAAGCCCCAATTTATAGTACAAGATGTATTTTGATTGCCAAAGCCTTGAGCTGCCTTTACAGCAGGGCTCTTGTCCATACCCAAGTTCTGTTCATTATGCTGTTCACGTGGAGCTCTGCAGGCAGTTCTGACTCCATTGGCCGAAGGACTCCCCGTGGTGGACAGGGTGCATATGAGGACAGCATTGTAACATACATGTTGTGTGTGTACGTTGGTGATGGAGAAACGAAGAACAGTGGTAATAGATTATAAGCAGCAGGATCAAACAGTACTTTCTCATGCCACAAGAAACCTTGCAACCTAATCTGACCTTTTCACGTCACATAGACAGTAAAATTTAATCCCTTGCGATTCCAGCCCAGGACCTTTTTTATTTTAGGTGCTGGCCATGTGCTGCTCCTCTCTATAGCATTACTGTCAGTGTTAAAGCCCAGTTTTATTGCATACTGTGGCACGGTAATGATTTTGTTTTGTGTACCATGCTGTACACATCCAAGCCAAATTGTTGACAGTCTTAATGTGTTTTGGAGCAAATGCATTTCCTGAGGTACAATGTGTTCCACCTTATCCTTTAGTTAATATATCAATTCTTCTGCCTCAGGCAGAGATGCTTAGGCTTGTGTCTCTTGGTTGTTGCTTTTAATTTGAATTCAGTTATGAGCATTGAAGAAACTGTCTCAGACATTACAATTGCTTTAAATTCACAATAAGAATGGTCCATGAGCCATCACATAGTTTTCAGACATTCACGCTGCTGAAATTTAGGCGTCTAGCTTTGGCTGTGCCAGGCAGCTGTAGAGAATATCTTTCCACGTGGGCTGCATAGGACAGCAATGATATTCAAGTTACATTGAAGTTGCATAAGATGAGTTGAGCTCCTCTGCTCCACTAACTGCTGAGCATCTAACTGCTCTTGAAAGGAGTGGTCCTGCTCACGTTTCCCCACCCTGACTTCACTCGGGGCTGCATGTTCCCAGCACTTCTCTTGCATTAGTTCTTGCCTTTACTGACCCATTAGTGAACTAATTCAAATCACTGATTAGATGGTGAATATCCCAGCTGGGGGGGAAAAAAAAAAAAACCAACAAAAAGCTGAGCTGGTGAACAGATACAGCTTACTTCCAAGTGATGGATTTCAGACGTGATGAATAGCCAGTCCAAAACATGCCCAAAGTCATGCTTTCCATTACGTATCTGATGGAACAGCACTGAAGCATGAAAGTTCTGTGAAATACATTCCCGACTATCTTAATTTTATCATCTCCCTCTATTTTCTGCCTTTCTGTTACTGCTTCTAGTCTGGCAAGCAGAGTGGTTATCAAAGAGTTCCAGTTTATATAGGAGGGTGTGCTTTGCTCTCGTGGCTGAGCAAAACGCTTGAAAACTTTGAGTGTGTGCAGTCCAGGCTTTCTGTAGTGAGAAACCAGGGATGAACCCAGCTGGGGTACGTTGTTTGCTCTACTGCTTCTCTCAGATTTTATTTCCAAGATAGGAGGTCTTGATTTATCTGCTTGTAAATTGAATATAAGTGTGTTTACCAGTGTTGTACAGACATTGTGTGGCTGAAAGGTTGTCTGAGAGTCCACGGATAATTGCTGTGTAAGCACTTGTAATGAAGGAGTCCTTCTAAATTAGCTGTCAGGCTTTCTGTGGAGTTTTTCCTGTGAAGATATACCAATATATTGGTGTCTTAAGGATGCTTTGAAATATGGTCAGGTGAATTAGTTCACCTAAAGAAAGAACATGTCTAAATTATAGTCCCATTTCTCTCTGTATCTGAGAAAAGCTGGTTTCTAAGACTGCAAAGCCAAAAGAAACCCAGGCTGTGGTGTTCTCCCTTTTGCTCTTTCTTCCCCTCCCGTTTTGGCAGCTTGCATAGCTCCTGCCACTGGCCAGGTATGTAAGTGGAAAGCTGTCAGTATTAGCCACAGGAAGCCTTCAAGCCTGACTTAAAGCAAGACCTGCTGAGGAACTTGTGGGGAGGCTCCTTCAACATGGTTCTCCACCCCACTGTGCAATTCACCAGTGTCGCCTTGGGTCAAACCAACCCATAGGTCCTGAGGCTGGTGGAAAAGCATCAGAGTTTCATTAAGATGCAGAGATGAGCTGATTAGTCATGTTGATTTACAGCAATGACTAACTGATTGGTGAACTTCTGGGTGCAATCTGAATTTCGGGGAAGGCTGTTTGCTCTGTGACAGTTCCCTGCTTTTCTTTATGATTGAAACAGAGTGGCCTTTTATCTCAGTGTTTGGCAGAAGGTGAAGCAATTGTACTATTTTGGCTGCCCTCTGACAGCTTCTCACAAGGATGCTGGGACTTGAGACAGGCATGAATCAATTGGCTTCTCAGAAGAATTCTGAGAACTGGCTCTGTGCCACTCTGCCTGGAAATGGGACAAAAATAATGTCATTGCTCCATTCTCTTCCACTTCGCTGAAATGCCCCAAAATCCTCAGACTAGAAAAACCCTTCACAAAACAAAACAAAAAAAAAAAACAGCAGTGTGTTTCTGTTAATAGTGACAGGATTTAGGGTGACTGAAAGACCCGAAGTACTTGGCTTTGCTTGGTGAACTGAAGCAGAGAAATATGGATTGAACAGTCAAGTGCTAATCTGCAAAGAGCAAGTGGTGTGGTTTTTGCCTCGGGAAGAAATCATGCTCGGGTATGAGTGATGCACAGCAGGGGAGCAAAGCTGGAGACTCCCGAACTAACAGCACGAGCTGCTCCCTCTCGAGCCGAGGAGCTTCACTCCCCAGTTGCACACTGTACCTGCTCGTTCTCTGCAGAGCTGCCTCAGATTTAGGAAACCTGTAAGGGTAGAAGGATGTTGCTTCAAAGACATGGTATCAGAAGATGTTATTGTGGTTATTTAGTCTGCCTTCCCACATCTGGAAGATCGGAAAAATGTAAAGGCAGATGATAAATGCAGCAGGAGTCATTTGGGGAAATGCTCAGTTGCGGTTTTAAGGCTGGGAGCACACCTGTGAAGAGCAGATGTCCCATATTATTTGTCACAGGGGAAGATAATTTTCTTTCAATAATGCAAAAACACTTTTTAAAAAACAATGTTTTAACGTTCTCAGGATCTAATTAAGGAAGCGTGTGCAATAAGCAACGGAGCTAGCCCCTTCCCAGAGCTGGTGTGACCACACGGTGCAGTGTCCCACCTGCCAGGCTCTGATGCCAACGCTGTTCTTTGATACCTGCAACATTCCCGTCTCTGGAGCTAACCTCTGGTAGCTGAAGGTCTATGCATCTTTCAGCACCTTAACTTTTGTCTCATTTGTTGACAAGATTAGTATGTTCATATTTCACAGCATTTTTGAAGACACAAAACCAGGCTGGTTTCAGTGTTGTCTCTGGAATGTTAAAATGCTTTAGTGTGATTTTGCAGGGTCTGTTATACTCAATAACACAATTTGCTTTTTCCATTCTTGTTTAATTAATTTTGAATTAAAAGGATATGTCTAGAAGTAAGCATGTTCTTGCTAATTTAAGATCACTTATTAATAATATATTTGAACCTTGAATAGAGATTAAAATTTAGTATATTAGTTACTTTTAGGCAGCTTAACGTTTTTAATAGAGAGAAAAATCCATCTTATGTAACTAAGCCTATAATTCTAAATGAAACTGATTTAGCTGATCTGATAAATAATTAGTGAAATTGGAAATTAGATAAATTCTGATTCATTAGCATCTGATTTTAGATTGTGATTGTAAAGAAACAGGAATGGGAAGAGGATGCTGGAAGTGTATCTGTTGGTAAAGTAACAATTAGAGAGGACAAAAGTAATTTAGTCAAGATTTAAGATTGCCTGAACTGACAGTACTCAATTTTTTCCCACAATGAAACATAAAACAGTGCTAAAGATTTCTCTGTTGTTATAAAATTGAAGTGAAAGTGAGGGTCATCAAAACTCCTATGAGGACCATGAACATGTTGAATAAACTTAGATGAATCAGTAACTTGTATCGAGTAAGAAATAATAAATTTATCTGATTGATTGCTCCCTGGAGTTTCATCTGGGGTTTATGGGATTGTGGTGTGGGGTAGAACTGGTGGGAGCGGGATGAGGCAAATGAACTGAAACACAGCAAAAGCTGAAGGAAAACTTATCCCACCCACTGCAGAGAAGGAACCTCAAAACTGAGCATTAATTTATCTTAGTTTGATATATCTAGTACAACACGCACTGCAGTTATGTAGCTGTTTGATATGAGCTGTTGTTAGATGGTGCTAACACTTCTTCCGTATGCAGGATTTTCTTCGACTTGTTTGTGGACAGCTGGTGGTCTGTGAAGAACTGGCTGTTGATGTGGCTTCTGTTCCTCATTTCTAATCCTAAAAATACATGAAATACTTTCTTCATCTTACTCTTCCATGCAGCAGAATTGCCTGAAGACTAACCATGCATCTGTGAAGTGTGGGGAATGACAGGATCCACGAGACAAGGTGCCTGGTAGGAGTTGGTCTGTGCTAGGAAAATGTCTGGGAATCTCATATGAAGCACCAGAAGGAGTCCAGTTGCTTTTAAGATTTTAAAAAGTTCTGGATTCACAAGAGACTGCTAGTCCCTGCAAACCAGCATCTCTGCCAGTTTGAAAATGCTGTTTTTTCAGTGCCTGTTTCCCACACATCGCTGTGCCTTAGATAGCAGAGAAGCACGTTGCTCTCATCTGTTTGGAAACTTCTTTCTTGCTGCTGGTGGTGGGGTAGGTCCCCTGGTATTAAGCATGGATCCTCCCTACCCTCTCTGTGCCCCAAAAAACCTTTACCTGTACGGTAGTTATTCTGTTCTCTAACATATGTTTTGGTGAGCAACCAGAGCTTGTGTGCGCATGGAAGAACAGAGCTTTAGGTGCCAAAACAGACTTTGCATATGCCAAGATGGTTGTACTGGATTACAGGAGTCTGTGAGCCCAAGCTGGAGGTGAGGGATTGCAGGATGATGGGCTGAGAACTCAGTACGCCATCCTGAAAGTCCTTGAAAAAAAAGGAGTCAGAGATACCATTGACTTAAGATCTGTGAGAAGCCATTTTTAGCTCTTGCTCATGGTGTTTGCATAAGTTACAGATGGCTGAATTTTTTGTCCCCTGCTTTGTACCTAGTACGCAATGAGTAGTTTCCTCAGTGTGTAGTGAGACAGTCCACTGTCATTGCAATGATTCATTACCTCACTATCATTCTGTACACAATTTATCAGCCTGAAACCAACTTTCCGAAAATGCCTGGTATGTTTACAGTATGGGGAAAATATAACAGAACTAGCTCTGTGGATAATTAGAGGTTGGGGTCAGGAGCATAGATAATACATTACTGAAATGGCCAGTGCCATAAATATGTTGGTAAAATTCAGAAGTACTGGAAAGCAAATTAACAAAGAATAAAGACCCAACTGTTCTAATGGCCCCAACGTAGCCCCTAAATCTGCATGAACAAATGTTTATGAGCAGAATTAGCCCATTTGGCTATACAATCTGTGCAGTGTGTACTTGCTTTCATTTGCAGTAAATGTGAACAAAAAACTTTGTATTCCAGTGTTATGTATGCAAATCCAAGCCCTGGATCTATGGTATGTTTAGTGATGCATAGTGTACCTACTTACAATTTTCAGCACCCCAGTGCAGAACTGGAAACATTTGGGAAGACCCAGACTGAGTGTTCTTTCTTCTTCAAGGGCTTTTTTCTTTCATTGGTCCTTTTAAGAGTGACTAGATGTAATATAATATAATATAATCCTTTTAATAGGCCTCTGACAGAAATCTTTTTTTTGCCTTTCTTGCAAGGTAGGTGGGTTTCATAAGTTTTTTCAATACACTCACAAAAAAACGTTCACAAAGTTTCCAAAACAGGTGGTGTGGTTTGTAACTGGCAAACTAGCCACCCAGACTAAGGTTCATTCCCAATACTACTTTGATGTGGGAGTAACATTTTGTTCAACTTCAAGCTGCTCTGCCAAGTTCAGTTTTATAGGTATGCAAAAATCCAGGAGATTCTTGAGTCTTCCTTGACCGGAAATCTGAGAATGTGGGATTTCATTTTTCTGCCCTGCCTGCTTCCATCCTATGTGAAAATCAAGACAGAGATGAAAAAGGTACACTTTCAAATTTCAGAGGAACACCAGCTTGGATTTATGCCTAGTACAAGGGTAAAAGGGTTGAGCATTTTCTAACTAGGATTGTGGTTCTCTAGTATACAGCGCTACGGTTGACTCACTTCTATAAAAAGAATGTAGTTCATTTTATTTTGTAGGTACCAGAAAATACTCAGAAAAGTGACCCTACTGGGTCATGATTTTCTGCTAGTGATTCACACAAGTCGGTCCCCTGGCTGAGTGTTCTTGAGGATGATCCTTCTGTAAGACAGAAAAATCTCAATTATTGCTTTCAGCAGCAGTTAAACAAGCTGCCATCTTGAGCAGCTTGGAAGTAATAGACTGTGCTGAACTGAGCTCAGCTACAGGCATGCATCCTACGCAAGGCTCTGGTCCTAGACGCATACAAACTACTAGCTATATACTTATGCTCCAGGGACTATTAAGTTAAGAAACATTTCCCTTTGTACAAAAACTGTGTGAGTGATATATGACAAAATGACACATGGATTGTCACCTATTTAGGCTTTAATATGTTCTGTTTTCCAGGGAAAGCATCAATTACAGGTAGATCGACAGCCAATGTACCTTGGGCACTAATGTCTGCAATCCCAGCACTGCCACAGAATCAGGCTCGCAGAAAGGCAGCCCAAAATCAACACAAGTGAAATAAACTTTTGAAAAGTTCTGAGGACTCTTACTTAGTTGAACCATAACTAACAGCAACAAATTTAAAAAAATGATCAGGTAATTATTAGAGAACAATAACATTGTTAGGCTGACTGGGCTATACACCAAGGGGCTGTCAATCACGGTTGTTATGAAAAGCAAAGCATTTAGAGGCTGTCAATCATACCTATTTGTAAAAGCTGAAGGACTTCAGGAATTGTTACGCCTGAATTTACCAAACGCAGAAATAACAAAAGCACCTGAGTCTCATGCAGACTGATATTACAGTTTATGTAGAAGTTCTTGCATAAGTTTATGCCTTTATTAATCTGAAAATATCTTCTGACACTGGGAACTTGAAAAGGTTTATTTTTCAGCTAGCTCCTTTATATCACTGATTTTTTTAAGGCTGCTTAAGTGTGTCAAGTCTAGTAACAAAAAAGTAACTTTTGTTACATTCCTTTGCTGTGAAGCAAAAATGTTGGAGTTAGTATGCAAATAGCAGAGAGCTGGTGCTGGAGCCCTTCGGTTTCCTGGGAAGTTTCACACATTTCTGCATATCCAAAACGCTGCAGCAAATACCAGCTGGAGAATTTAAAAGGACTCAGGAAATCCTTGACATGGAGGTACTCACCCATAGATGTTATGAGAAATGGTCCCCCTGAGGCTGAAAAAAGCCCATGGAACCTTGTGTCTGTTTATTTTTAAGAGAAGTGCTGAACGCATGTACTCACCTAATTCAAACCAAAAGTAGTAGTTAGTTGCTTGTTTGTTTGTTGGGTTTGTTTTTTTTTCATCTTTTTTTTTTTCATCAAATTGAAGAGCTTTTATGAGATAATGGCTTTCTGATGATACCTTTCTGCATTTGAAAAAAAGGAGTTTCCTGCAGTCTGCATCACCCCACTGTGTCCTGGATGTTCTGGATTTGTAAATCACTGCATTTTATACCTGAGGTCAAGTGGAAGTGTGTGTCTGCGCGTTGTTTGCGACACTGTTTGAAAACCTGTTTGTTACTGAATAACTTATGGATTTCTACTTCTTTGAAAGGTTTCCATCGAGGAATCAGTATCATTCAGTTTTATCCAAGACCAATGGCTTTCAGGAGGTTTCTTGCTGCTCCGGGCCCTGCAGGAGCCCCAGCGTGAGTAACCCTGGCATTAAGCCCTACCTAGGCATGAATTTTTACGTTAATTTTTTCTCATATTGGGAGCTTCACTTTACCAGACACAACATCAGGAGCATGTTCCCTGAGTACTGATACCTTCCCTCCTTGCCAGCAGTTGTTACTGCAACAATGACCTTGGTGTCCTATTGTATTGGGCACTTTATTAAGCATGGTGGGACTGAAGGAGGAGAAAGGGGAGGAGAAGTCCCTGCTCCAAACAGTTCATGACCTGACCATCCTAAATAGATTTAGAAAGTAAAAGAAAAGGGGTTAACCTGCCCAAAGTCATCCAGTGAGCCAATGGCAGACCCAGAGGTAGAAGCTACATCTATTTGATGTTCAGAGTAGTTTCTTAGGTGGACATGGACCACACTGCCTCCCCTGGTGGCATGCCCATGTACCGCAGCAATAAGCATCATCTCGCCAAAGCAGTAGCTGCACTCACACAATTGGTAATTAATTCAGTGAATTTTTAAAGCAAATGTTAATAATTAAACTCAAGTGGTTAATGAGTTTCTAGAGAAAAGATCAAATTATACTCTTCAAACATGGAGTTAGAATTTTGACTAATTAGGAGAAATATGTTTTTCCCGTGAGGGGCAGTTGCTGAAGTGACAGTTTGGAGACTGTTGTGACAGCATTTGCAGAGATGGGTGCCAGCCAAAGAACAGAGCTTTTTTAGTATCTCTGGTAGTGTAGTAGTTTCTTTTGAAGGCATAATTATGTTGCATTCTTTGCACAGTTCATTAGGAAAAGAAAAACAAAGAACTTGTATTCCATGTGGTTGGTGTTCACACATTTTTATCTTAGCAGGATAGAACAAGTTGTTAGATCTAGAGAGTAACATGGTGTCTCTCCCTCTTTCACTGCTAGCCTAATAACATAGCTAGTGCTAGGTGGAAAACAGCTTTTCTAGCCCACAACTGTTATTCAGGAGTCCATTTTTTTTTTCCTGTGTGAAATCTCAGGAAGTGTAAAAATGTCAAAAGGCCTATGTAAACTAAAAATCTCAACAAGAAATAAGTTTGGGTCAATTTGGGTCATTTTGATGTCTTCAAATCTTTGATTTCTATGTAATTTTTAATATGACTTTTTTTTTGCTGCTACTTTGTTAAATATAAAAATGGAAAAGCAATTTCAAGCTTCAGGATTATTTTTGTTTTCAAACTACAAAAATGAAATTTTCTCAACATTTTTCCCCAGTACTTTCCGTTGAGAAATGCAACAAAACTGTTTCCTCGCAAAAAAGTTTCTATGTTGACTTAACACATTTTTTTGGCAAGAAAAAAAAGTTTTGTGGAACTATTCCCAACCAACTCCAGTAATATATATTCTCTTCATTACATCTTACCCATTTGCAAGCAAAACAAGTAAACAGGATTGCTACAGAGCCAGAATTTATCAGTGGTGTCAAGATAAAGCAGATTCATTTTCTTCAAGCATACGTAAGGCGGTCTTTATGGTACAAGAGCATACGAGAGAATAAACAATCTTTACTAGTCATTAAATGGACATAGCAGAACTGAACCATCTTGTACTTCCAGAAGCTAGCAATTACTTTTTCACACATCTGGTTTAGTCCCTTTATACAAAGGAGAAAACCTAATAAATACATCCTAATAACTATAACCTGCCTGATACCAACACAGCCTGTTAAACCAATTATAAATGGCTTAACTCCCATTTCTCTTTAGTAACACCCTGAACTGCCCTGATATGGTGGGAAATTAGCTCCATACCCTAGGACATCCAGTCCTTGGTGTGGAGACTGTTGGGCGGTGATACCTGATCTCCTCAGATGGAGAAAAGACTATCTTTAATGTCAGAAGGAGTAATGGCTTGTGCACTTGCTAGCCTTAGTTTCTGCATTTTGAAGAATCCCAAATTCTGCAGGTAAGAAGATGCAGAAAACTAAAGTAAAACATAATAACTACTATGTAACTACTACTAAAATTAATTAAAAACACACTAGTATACTTAAAGAAGTGCCTTTTATCTGCAATTTCCCAGCTTGTTTCTCTGTAATGAAATTGTGATGGGTTGGGCATATCAGGACTGATCTGCTTTCAGATGTAGGTGTCTCCTCCGTGGCAGTGTGAGGACTGGGGTGGGCAGGAGCGGGGGATCCGTGATGCTGCTCTGCAGAGCAAGGTCCTGGAGCAGCGCTGGCATCCACACAACAAACAGCCCCTGCCAGGGCCCAGAGGCAAGTTCCCTGCAAGATCTGCTGCTTTACTGACTCTTGTTTTATGAAAGCTTGTGCACCTGTGACATGTACTGCAGGGATTTTATGGGGTAATTTGGAAAAAAAAAACCCCAACCCTTCTTGCAATTCTTTGTTGGTTTGTTTGTGCTTGCAGAAGCCTTTTCCTCTGCCTAGGGCAAAGGGAAACTTTTTCTGCTGCAGAAGCTGGAGAACTGACCAAAACCAATGATAATCCCCCAAATTTGTAGAGTAACATAACATGGGGCTAGTTGGTTGGGGATGCTGCTTCAACATTTTCAGGCAATTTGCAGTGTTCTCCTTGCAGCTGAGGAAACTCTTCCAGCATGCAGGAACATACAGTGGAGATGTTCCCCTGTTATATGTATTTTCTGTCTGTAACTCTAAGCTATGAGCTGTGAAGATAAATCACAGCAGCTGTGCCACATTTGTTTTGGAAAGAACCTAGTGGTACCCCAGGATACAGCTGTCACTGGGAAAAGGAAGAGTGGAAGATGCTATTTTCAGATACGTACGAACATGGTGCTCAGCTCTGAATTCTGCCCAAAACCTCTTCCAGGTAAGAAGGTCTTTTCCCAAATAATAGGGATTTGAGGCAGAGATTGTGATAAGGGAAATGCCCAAAACCCAGGAGTCTGTTTTTATTCTCTTTCCTTCCCCCCCCCCCGCCCCCGCATTTTTTTTTAGAAAAAGAAATTATCACTGAGTTATTTATTACTAACAAATGGATTGAGATAGAAATCATGCATGGATTATATATATATATATTTGTGCACACACACCCCCACACACACACACACCCACCCACCTACCCCTTGTTATCTTCCAGCCTGAGCTGGATGGGGGTAAATTGGGAAGAAATCTTGGTTATCAATGGCAAGCCATTCTGGTAGGGCCCAGGTGGGGTCTGTTCTTAAATCTCACAAAACAGTGCAGAGCTTGGTATTCTGTGGAGGATCTCACAAGCACCAAAAAAAATCTTCTAAAATAAGGGATACTCCTGGCATGGAGGAATTCCCTGTTGGTTTATTGATATCACTGTATCAGCTCTGCAAGTGAGGCATTTTGAAGCATGGGGGGAGGGGAAAGGAAGACACTTAAGTGCACAGCTGCTGTTACTCAAAAATCAGGCCAAAGCTCATAAAAATCAGCACACCAGGCACACCTGGGTATGTATGGCTTTGTTTTTGATAGCTCTGTGTGAAGTACATCAGAGCAAACATGCTTTGTGCTGCCTGTATTGATAAAGAGATCTTCTAAATAACATTTATCCAAGCAAGAAAAGAGGTAAGAGGATATTTATAGAAGTCTTTCATATCCTTGTCTTGTCCAGAAGAATTGTTTAGGATTATAGCTTTGCTCGTGTATTATTCGTGTGCATTTTGTATTATTGAGAGCCTCTGTTTTCTGTCTTCACAAAAATGTAGGAAAAAAACTATGCAATCAGCTGCTCACCTCTGGGGAAAACATGATCAGGCAGCATAGCCTGTTGGGTTAAAATAGTGCAGTCCTGTCTGCTTATTTTGTCAGTCCCTGGGTGTCAGTGCAGTAAGCTGTTCTTGGTGGACCTAAAGGGCAGAAGGTTAGGGTGGGTGGGTTTGTCTTTTTTCTGTGTGCCTATAATTTTTTTTTTTTGGCCTTTCACTTAAATTTTTGTTGTGATGCTGACAGCAGAGATTAATTCTCTCTCCCAGAAGGTTCCAATCTAGAGTCTTCTCACTAGTAAGGAAATGTGTTGAGCTGATTGATGACACATCTGTAGGTAAAAGGCTTGTGAATGTCAAAAACATTCCTGTTTTAGGAGGTTTGTCGTACAAACTGTGTATGTACTAAGTTTGTATGGACTTTGGCTTATGTTAAGTTTCTGTGATGCTCTGTAGATACAAAAAAAAAAAAAAAAAAAAGGTTTTCCAATGCAAACGAGGTCTCTTGGCACCAGCAGCCCTCTCAGGCCAGAATGTCACCCCATGCTTGCAGGCTAGCTCCCAGCTGGCCAGCTGCAGCCTCTGCTGTGAATGCTCCTCTCTGTCCAAGAGCAATTAGTCACCATCTTATGATGTTAAAAACTTGTCTGTTACCTGTCCGAGCAAATGTCTATAGGGTTATAGGAGAAATTTGCCCTGATCTGATTCATCCCAGAGACTTGCCCCAGCTGTGGCTTAACCAGACTGTAGATCCCACTTGCATCATGCTGGTAAGGGATAAAGTATCATGGCTTGCACACAACGCAACGTACAGGAGCATCGGGGCCTTGTTACCTGCTGCCCGGCCTCTCCTTAGGTTTGGCACAGCTGAGACATGCGAGTTGGAGTGCGAGTTTGTTTGGGGAAAAGCAGTGCTGTGGAACCTGGTAAACTTAAATGCTAGCTTTGGAGAACACAGTGTGTTATTCTGGGGACATCTGCAAACAATATTGTGGTGAAAGGATGGTGTCAAATATAAAGCTTGAACCCTTTCCTTGAATTTTAACTGTTCTGGATGTGGAGCTTTTTAAGAATCTCTCATTGAAGTTTTTGAGTGCAAAGTCACTGGCCTTGAGAGCCTTTCAGAACCATGAGTCAAGTGCCTAAGATCAGAAAATTCAGAAGATAATACACCCTGCTGCTATATATATAGTTTGCTTATATTTTGCTTTCTATTTTTGAAGCCTTTAGGAGATATATTTTTTTATCTTTTGTCTGCAGCCGTGAGACCTACTGTCTCAAAGTGCTGGGATTTAAAAGCCCAAGACTAAATACTAGATACTAAAAGACTTGCAAGGAAAACCTGTGACAGTTGGCAACACTAGGCTAGTTTGATTTTTCCCAAAGTAATATGAAAGCAGGAATCTGAGTAACTCGCACTGCTGTTACCTCTCATAACTGGACTGTGCTTTTGTGGCTTAAAAACAATGAAATAAAAAGAATTCATTTGATATTAAATAGTAGCAAGTGGGAGCAATAAGAATTTTAAGATGTTTATCAGAATTCTTTATAATGTTGTTTTAAAAAATAATTTTAAGATTGAAATTCCAGCTTTGTCCTGTATTTCAGTCATTCCTGTGAAAAGTTTATTCTGTATTTTTCCCATTATATGTTAAGATTCAGACTTGTGAGGTGCTCACTCTGTTTCTCTCCTGGGAGCAAGCTGCATAGAGTATTTGGCTTTGATGTAAGTTCTTGCTTTTCCTGGGTCTTGTTTTTCTTGTTGTATTTTAAATATATGTATTATTATAATGAGCAAGCTACCAAAATATCTCTAGTTCTCAAGAACTAAGCCCTGTTCTTCCAGCCTTTTCTACCCTGCCCTCCCAATTGCACTCCTAGGTGTTGTCACTGAAGCCTCACAGCTCTTCTGGAGCTTGGTGAGAAGTGACCCTTTCCATAAGCTGTCGAATGAAACGGTTTTATCTCACTTGCCGTATAAGTAGCAGAACTTACTTTGTTCTCAGTGGGCTGCAGTGGTGTGGTGAGTAGGATCAAGGGGAGAAGTGCAGCACCCTTGTTTCTGAATGAATCAGCTGCTCTGATTCAGAGCTGGGTCTCAGAGTTTCAGGGCTTCTGTGCTGCAGCAATGGTGCTGATATTTTTGGCAGAATAAAGCCCTTCTACTTTCGAATGACTACAATAGTACTTTTATCTAGAAAGTGAAAAGTATTATGTCTTTCAGTCTTCTAAATGAATTTAATGCTACAGAAGCATCCAATATAGAAAATTTTGCTTGGAACTGTCATGCCTTATGAATCCTCAATGAAGTTACAATCTCTAGTTTTCGGCGGCTGTTTTTTTTTTTTTTCTGCTTTCCTCCTCGATTCTGTGCTTGAACAATGTCTGTCCTCCCACATAGCTTTGCTGGGGAAAGCAGGATTAAGTTCACGTTTCCTTCCTTTCAGAGCTCTTCTGTGCCCAGGGCAGAGTTGCCTGCTGGTTTTGTGGGGCTCAGGTTCTCACCTTTGGTGAAGTTTCTGTGCCTTAGGCCAGTATATGCCATAGTAATAATACTTATACCATCCCTTTGTCCTCAGCAAATATGATGTTGTACAACTTGTCTGGTAATGAAAGAGCTGTAAGATAATGTGCCTTACTTTGCACTTGCCATTGGCTCAAACAGGATCCTCTTTGTGTTCAATGTTTTTTTTGATTGATACAAACTACTGCAAGAGGATTTCTTGGGTTGCATCAGCTGTGTTTAGGTGACTTTCTCCAGTGTTTCAGAGGCGTTTGGTTTCTAACATGTTGCATCTCAACAGCCATACATAAACACTGAGACTGAGCTAGGTTCAAAATCCTCAGTTTTTTGCTCAGGAGCTGTAAACTGATATTTCTACCCATTGTGTTTAATTTCTGTTGGTTGCCTCTTCCATCCCTGAGGTTTCTAACAGCTTGTATGGTGCTCCACGCTTTGGTGAACATGTCTGCCTTCCTCAGTCTTTCTTTCTGGTGCAATATTGCTGATGGGTGTTCTCAGGTGTGTGTTTTGGTAGCCTTGGTCTGGAATAGTGCTCAGATGCCTGTTTAGCCAGATCTCCTTGCTTTCTTTGAAGCTCTTGCAAAGTGTTGTGCAGTAGCACATCACCACCAGCATGATTTTTGCTATCTACCACCTGTTGATATTCTTGCCCAAAGCAAGAGAACATTGTCCTGTTTTGTGTCAGTATCTGTATTGAACGCCTTGCTTTTCTGACAACTCAGACTTGCAGAACAAAGCGCTTGAGTAAGATACTATTTTTTAATGACACTCAGAGGTCTGTTAATTTTGGAGCAGAACATAAAACCTAGTTCTGCTTAGGGCAATCTCATGGAAACTTTTTTGTTGTTACTGGAAACAAGGCTTGGATCACACTCCACACGGGAATTTCTCCTCAGTAAGGTTTAGATGTTCAGGTAGCCCTGTGTTATGGGCTTCTGCACCCTGCCTTCCTCATCTTTACATAAGGATCGCATATCAACAGGAGTGAATTCGTTTTTACTTTGGGGAGTTACTGAGACATTTCATTAAAGGGTCTGCAAGGTAAAGTAATGAGTTCAAAACCATACGCCTCATGGATCAGCTGGAGTGACTGGCCCAGTGGCTTTTTTCCCCCAAATCAAAATGATTAAGGAGGTAGCAAATAGAGCTGGTAGCAGGGGTTCACGCCATGTCCCCAGTCTGAAGGTCACAATTTCAGCCCTGCAGGTTGATTCCCACCAGCAAGGCACTGTGGCTCACGGCAGCATCCATGGGGTGGGACGTGCTCCTGTTGACCCGTGTGGCTGAAGCTGATTTCAGCCTCACTGAGTAGTTAGTGTTTCTAATTGCTATTTGTGCTGCTTTCGTGTAATACAACTGGGAACTGAGAAATGTGTTTGCTACTTCTTTGACCTCTATATGCAAATCTTCCTTGAGGATCAGATGTGTGTGAGAGAAAACGATGCCAGTGTAATTCAAAAATTATATGATGACATTTGTTAGCTCATCTGCACATGGAAGTCTATTATTGCCTGTTAATTAATGGAAGTGACATAATTGTTTCATTTTTAGAGTGCTGCCATTTATCAAAATGTGTTTGTAACAGTTACGCTGCCTGATGTAAAGTTGCTTAAAATATTAGGTTACCTGGCCTGATGCTGCTTGTTTTTAAATATCCTCATCATCATTTCTTTGTATTAGTTGGTGGCAGGTTTAGAAAACGAAACTATAAGATGCACTCTTACTGTCAAAGAACTTGAGAGGTGTTTGCATTGTTGCTGCACAAATATACCCAAACCCTTTTTCTGCAACTGTTCCAAATGCCGGCCTGCTGATACAGGGGAGAAGATCTCACTTCAGCTGGGATGTGCAGGAAACGTGGCCAAATACATGGGAATGATACAAGAATCAGGGCTTTGGGCTTCTGCTTCTTGGCTTTCCTGTTTGCTAATAGGTCAACAGGCCAGCATAATTAATTAGTCCAGCCTGCACAGAAGTTGTACCTATTTGGCACAACGCGTGTGTGTATTGGGAATCCCAAACTACTGTTGATGGAGCAGGAGTGCCTGCGTGGTGCAGCAGATGCTGTGCAAAGACAGAGCTGACTCCCAAACACAGCCTGGCTGTGGTTGTGTCACACTTGTCCCCACATTGATCAGCAAAGTAATTAATGTGCCCAAAGAGATGTCTCTGCCGCTGACTTCCCAACCTTCGTTCATGTCTTTCCATGCAGTGCGCTGTAGTTGTACTTACAATAAAGTAATTTCTGCCTCAAACCGTTAGTTTGTTTGAACTTCTCTGGCAAGAGACCCGCTCTTTCCTCAAAGACTTCAGATGTCAGAAAAGGTATTGTGCCCGTTGCCTTCAAACATACTTTTGTTCCTTGTAAGACCAAACATAAAAGAATTAAATTCCAGCTTAACTGGAGTCAGCAGCAAAACCCTCATTCACTTATAATCAATGGTGCCAGCACCCAAATTATTTTAGTTTGTGGTGATACTGAAGTTGTTAGAGATCAGAAGCCAGGAGTGTTGGACCTGCCCTGTTGTTTCTGATGGAGCATTTCCCTCCTGTGAAGGGCTTGTTGTTACCAGAGGAACAGCAGTGTTTCTCTTTCAGATGTGCTTTACCTGGGGGGGGGGGGGGGAGAATGTTTTTCCCCATTTGACAACTGATGCTTTATTACTTCCTGAACTCTGAGCTGTTCGCATAGATATTACCTTGCTGACAAAGTGAAAGCAATTTAGTAATCGCTTGCAAGAGAAAATCAACTCCAGTAGAGTTCAGTTGCCTTTGTTCCAGCCATTAAAATGCAGATGCTACCCGATTCATATATGAATTGTTTTGATAGTTTCATTATTTTTCCTTAGTAGCATTTATTAAAATTGCAGTTGACCACCTCGCTACAATATACTCGTGTTAGTGTGACCTGCGTAAGGAGAGCCTGGTCTCCCATCACCCATTGCTTACGCAGGGATGGCTCTTTGGGTCTCTGACCACAACACAGCAGTCATCCACAGCTTTGCTGGAAAATGCTGCTGATGCACCTGACAAATTTCACCCAAATTTTAGGTAAACGTAAGAAAAATATTCATTTGAAAAAGGAAATGGTTGCTTTGGATCCTGTTTGAATGATGCCATTTCTTAAATACCAGTTTTCCTTCACTTCTAAATGTTAGTTTTCCTTCGTAGACTGTCATTGGGACCAGAGGTTGTCTTTACATTACAAAGTGTCTGCTTCTTTGTTAGCCTTTAACCTTCATATTTTCTCCATTGTTATGTTCCTGATTTTGTCTACAGCTTCTCTCCTATTTTCATTTTCTTTGCTGTGGTCCTAACTGTTTTGTCAAATGCAGCCAAGCATCTGCCTGCTCTTTGCAGCACGAGCCATCTCAGGACTGCTTCCCTTGCTGCAGTTTCAGCATGCCTCGTGAACTCTATTTCTGATAGAATCCAAATTGTACAAAATCCTTATTTCATGTGTATGCTCAAAGAGAACCGGGTTAATCCAAATTGCATCAACTTTTATAGACCTATTTTGCCTTTCACATTATGCCAGAAACTGAAGTATTTTCCATTATGTTTCGTCTCCTTCATTTCGTTTTTCCTGACTCATTTACTGATGTCATAGATGACAGTTTGTGTCATTGCAATTTGCTTCCATGGAAATAACTCCTGCACATGTGCACGTGGCATCCGACTCCTTGCTCTTCACTTCTTACATAATTTGGGAGCTGTCAGAGCTCTACCCCAACGTGCCCATCTGTCTATTCTCTCAAAGTTAATGAGCCTTTTTCTTCTTGCTTCAGGCATATTACACACCCTGACTTATTCATAGATGATGTCTATTAAAATTGTCAAATGCTTTGAAAATTAAATTATTTCTCTAAATAAAGAGCTTGCTTCTAATCTCACTGAAGATGTTTCAACACAATTGGCCTATTTTCTAGAACAAATCAAGAGCGACTATACTGAGGCCTGTCTGACCGGAATGGCAATTGGGCCTTCTTGTTTAACTGAAGATATTTGTGGTTTTCTATAGTGTAAGAGCTCAGAATTTGCCCCTGACTTAGTCTGGAAGCAGCAGCGCAATGCAGAATTTACCTGGAATAAGGCATCCAGATTAAAGTGACCTCTCATGACGTGAAGCAGTCAGCATTGGGGGTGTGTGTTTATTCGCTTTTAGAGTGGTGGAACATACAGAAAAACATTTGATGTTAATTTCTCAAAAGGGTGAAAGGGAATGAAGGGAAAAAACATACAGTTCATAACAGAGTTGCTACATCAGTCTAAGGAGAATTCATAGTGAATTATGAGTATGAAATAGTAGTGCATTAACTGAAGTTAGATAACAATAAACAAAGTAGGGGAAAAAAGCTCAAATTCGTATCATTGTATTAAGAAAATCAGTAGCAAATTTAGTTCATACTGGGGTGTGTATTCCCCAGAACAATTTTGGGGAAAAAAGAAAAGTAATTTAAGATTTTTTAACAGTCAGTGTTTCTATTTTTTGCTTTCTTTATTACTAAACCCAAAGCTGATCAAACATTTTGTTTCTGGCTCCTTTTTTCTTTCTCTCGGCTGTAAGGCCTAGGAAAGGAAGAAAGCTAGAATTAAAGAAATGAAACAAAATACTGTTTTAAAAAAGTCAAGCTAATAAGATTTTTTTTTTTTAAAGTGTGGATAATAAGATTTAATCAAAAAGCCATGTTGTTAGAACAAATTTTAAAAAGTATTAAACTGTCCCTATTCAATGCTGAAAAGGAAAAGCAGGCTTGCAAGGTGCCTGTGTACATGTGCAAGGATGCATCTGATCAGAGAGAGAAGGAAGGGGGAAAAGGAAAACAGGTGGAACTTGGGATCCTGGATTTTGGGAGGAAAGCTGGCTCGAGATAGGAGTGCTGATGGCCTCTTGGGCTGAATCTGTGGCTCAGCCTCCTTGGAGCTAGTCTGGGTGCATGTTGATGGGAGGGTAAGGTCAGCAGGGCTTTGGGTGACCTCCCTGGAGGATAACCCATGTTACCACCCTCTGGTGCGGTGGGAGAGGAAGGAAGAGGGTGAAAACTGATGGAGGGAGCCAAGGCAAGAAGTCTAATGGTGTAGGAGTAAGGAAGAGGGGGTGAGAGCAAATTGGTATGCAGAGAACCATGTAATCACTTAGGTGCTGAACACCAGTTAGATGATTGATGTAGCTGGAGAAGAAAATGTACTTTCTTGCAAACACAGAACTTACCAAGAAAGGCAGAGGAATACTTGGAATTCAGAAATGTGTTACGAGAGGCTTTACCTAGATATCACAAACCTGATTGTGCAAGTAGTCTCTTTTCTTCAAAGCAAGAGTCATGACTATGACCCTGCCTCAGTGGAGCCTGCAGAAAGAAATGCAGTGGGGACACAGGGATGGTGGTGGTGGTCAGTTCTACTTTGTTGGAATCCACCACGTGTTGCCCCTGGTACGGTTAAGCAAGCCAAGCCTTTTATTCTTTTCTTCTCAGATGTCTGTTGTTCTGCTGTCCCCATGGATGAGTGCAGCCTAACCATGCTCACTTTGCCCAGCCTCTGAGTTGGCTGGGTACGTGCCAGTGCTGGTCTGCATGGTTGTGTCCATATGGCACAGCAATCTCCAGTGCTTCCTCAACTTCTCATTGCACTAATGCATTTTAGGTGCAACATATCCATGGCCTTCTGCCTGGAGCTGTCTCACGTGCAGGACACCCCTGCCCATGAATGCACAGGCTTGCTCCTGTTTGAATCGTCTTTCTTCAAAACATAAGATTAGTGAATAAAAATACAAGTATTAAGACTCAAATGTCTTGTGCCAGTGGCATTAATTCTGCCTTATCTTTACAAGAAATCCCTTTCTTGGTGTGTGTATATATATAGCTTAGATTATATTTTTCTCTTTCATGTCCCTCTTGTGCTGGCATGTGGCTCAGATGTTGAAGTAATTATCTTTGTTTCCAACTGATAAACTCATAGTTTACAGCCAAATTCTGTTTTTTATAGTTTGTTATCATGTTTCATTATTAGTTATGCGATTAGTTCAGTCCTCAAAGCCATTCAGCTTCTCCTGTGTGATGATCCAGCCTTTCCCAATGTGGGTGTTGCATCCTGGTTTTGAATCATCAGTACATTTAATTCCCAGAGTAAATGTTTTGTTTTGGCATCATTAAAAAAAAATCAGAATTAAATGACTATAAAGATCAAACTTTGCCAACCTCAACGAACAACTTACTTCCAGACCAGGGTTTGGTTTTTCAGCCTAATCCATTTTCATCTCTGCAGCCAATTCCGTGGCAGTTTCACAATTGCTCTGTTTGTCTTTTTCTCTGGAGTTTACCTAATAATTTCCCTGGTGACACCATATCAAATGGTTTAATGAAATCAGTGTAAATTAGAACCACTGTATTTTTTTTGCCTAGAGAATGAGCCGTTAAAGAACAAACAAAATCCCAAGACACCAAGCCAAGACTGTTGCAGTGTACATCTGGGAAACTCGTGTCGCATTTTATAGCACTTTCCATGTATCTTCATGTCTTTAATTTTCCTTTTAAATCTGTTCTGAAATTTTGCCTGGTTAAGATCAAACTAAGATGTTTATAATTATGTGGATCGTTTTCTATCTTTAAATGCAGGCATCACACAGACCAGTTATTTTAACTGTTTCAGTCTGATATTGGTTTTTGTCCTTTTTTTTAATACCTATTGTTAAGAGTTTTCTACCTACTTTTGTCTGTAGGGTTTCCCTTAGTACTTATTTACTCAAGTATACAGTTCTGATATATTTAGATCAGAGAAGTGTTGGCTTTCTGAATTTATACTGTCAGTCATCCCCTTTCAGGTCCATATGGATCAGTTTTCCAAGGAAAAAAAAGAAAACAAACAAACACTAAAAAGGGGAAAAAAAACCCCAAACAACAACCTCCCTTGCATTTTTGCAGTGTTCTTCAGATGTGTGTGTGTTTGTTGGTTTTTGTTTTGTGGTGTTTTGCTTTTAATCTCTTAAAAGGTAAATTAAGTAGTTCCTTAATCAGTCTTTGTTGCCTAACATTTCTAGGATCCAATGTATTCCTTGTGTATTAAATAGACATGTGAGAGCCTGTAAAACTGGAAAAAGAGGGAAAATACAACTGCGAGGTCATGGTCCCCTTCTCTGCTGGGGAAGGTTGTAGAGCATCTCTGCAGACCTTAAGGAAGAGGTGCAGTGGTGGGACCAGAGCTTTGGTGTGCAAGAGGCTGCACGCTGCCGAGAGCTGGGTTTGAATCACTCTGTGAGCATTATCCATGCAGTTGTAACCTTTGACTATTCTTGCTATGAATAACTACATTTTCTATGTAATTGTTCTTATATCAGCTGTTGTTGTGTATGAAATACAGAGAAGTCAAGTAACTCATGAATATTTCAATAATCCCTTCTCTAACACTGTACGGCTATGTGAAAACACATATTTAATTATACTATTATAGTAAAAGCCCTGAGTGGTTTGTCAGTTTGTTAGGGACACTTTTTATTATGCTTTGCCCTTTGCTTTGCTTTTTCCTGGCTTATCTGATGCTATGATGTTTTTTTAAAAAGATGCTCAGACAGCACTGACAACAGGAGGGGCACTCAGTGGCATATATTAATAATGCACCACCACATTAGGTAGGAGGCTTCTATTAAACATCCTATAATTTTAAATAAATAGCTCTCTGTGCTTTGAATTAGAGGGTTCTGTAGATTCAGGTGCTTGCTGAGAAAATCAATTTAAGGGAGAAGCGATTTCGGCCATGTGAACCTCACGGTGAGCAGCCGCGTCCTGGTGACGTACCAGGCTGTGCATAGGCGCAATGGGCCGAGCTGCCTGAGCCCAGGGTCCGTGTGCCAAGGGAAGGGGAGATTCTCCCTGGATCACGTGTGGCATGTGGTGCAGGGTGTGCCCCACGTCACTGCATAATAAATCCCAGTTTCTTCATTAGAAAACGAGTGAGTTACCAAACTGGCATGATTTCAGAAGACACAGAGAGCTGGAGTGAAAAGAAAGCTATAAATGCAACATCAAACGATTTCTTGCTTGATTAAGAAATTTGCCTTATTAAGTAACAGATGAGTCACCACCATTCCCCTAAAAATGGGCATGTGTTTTATGTAATGGTGTGGGTACGCTCATGCCATGACTCGTGATCTGGCCTGGTGAATATTCATGTTCTTCCTTTCCAGATTGACTGTTGCTCTCTATTACTATTACAAAGTATGCACAATAACTTAAGAACGTCAGGTTCATTTTTACTGAATGTGATATTTCCCCAAAAACATAATTTGAAAATAAGTCACTTCATGATTATTTTTTATTTAGATGCATGTATGTATTTAGGTGTGTTTTCCTACGGGTGTGTACGTAGTGGTAACAAATGCCATATATGTGGTAACTTAGAATTATGAAGATATTCAACCACACACAGGATAGAGCACTGTGCTGCAAAAACTGCTGAAAGTTGTGTAGTCTTCTGGTTTTTAAATAGGTGTGGCTTTAAAACTTGCAAAAAGTTAGCTACAGAAAGCCAGGCAAGTGTTTTCGTTGTTTTGTTTTATTTTGGGAGCAAACGTTGCAAGTGCTGATTTCCAGACCAAAAAGCTGTCATGCAAAAGCATTTAAGAGAGGAGAGAAAAATTGGTTTTCTTGTGAGTAGGAAAGTGTTTAATACACTTTACTACAACAACCCTGAAAAGCTGAGGGTAAAAAAACCTACCGCATAAGATTTTCCACCAATGTTACATTTGATGTTTACCATGTCATACGATTGAATTAAAAAGGGACTGAGGGAATGTCACCCCAGTGGTGGCAGAAGGGGGGGTCTTTACAGCCAGAAGAGCTGCCTTGGGGGATTCTGCAGACTCTCAAACCTCTGCGTGCCAGGGAGCAAATACACACGATGCCTGTAGCAAGCGTTGACTTTTTAATGCGGGTATTGAATGCTTTGTTGTTTAACAATAAGGATGAAGCAAACTCCAATTTTTAACTCACGATTAACTCCATGTACAGTGGCAGGTAAACATGCCACACAATAATAAGGATCCCAAAATATACCTGCCAAGGAGGCTGAGGGATGCTTGGCTGGTCTGTTCACAAAGGTGAATTTCAGCCACTGGGGACATGCTTACTAAAAAAAAAAAAAGGCAGTTTGGAATGATATCTACACATAGAAAATATGAACAACTATGGTGTAGTCATTCCAAGAAGTTAGGACAGTATGTGATGAGACTCAGATTTATTTGGTTGTAGTATTTCTGTGTGTCTGAGCTGAGAGAGCAAGTTTATCATTGTGGGGAGTGGCAGAGTACCTACATCTTCTTGTGAGGTTCCCAGGTGCTCTTCCACCAAGGGAAAATAAAAAAATAAGGATGCTAGTCTTTCTGCCAGAAGGTAGATTAAGATCTCTTCTGTGTGCTTGTATTGCCTTGAAATGTCTGGAAAAGAAATTAATGCCTTTCTGACTCAGTATGAGGGAAGATACAGAGAGGGAAATTAATTCTATTTGGTTTTGGACAGAATGGTAGTGATTCATTATTATGACCCTACAAAATATCATTACTTGAGCTTGTGTCTGAGAAAATCCATTTTCCTCTTGCTGTGAAAAAATGAAATTTTTTTTTTTTAGTTTGCAAGTAATTAAATAGTTATTTTCTGTGTTGGAATTAAAAAACAGTGGTAAAAAGCTGTGTTTGGGGACATTTCCCTAAGGTTTTATTAAGTGTTTTTTTACACTGATTTATCTCCAGTACCTGCTGGGAAAACTTCTAGAATTTCTTGCAAAACTGAAGAGGGAGTATCAGATACTTCCTTAGAAAGAAAGTGTCTAATCAAAGTGCTAGTAATATGGTCCCCAGTTCAAGAGTGGCTCTGGAAAGTATTTAAATACTTAAAATTAGGCATAAGCGCTTCTCTGGACTGTTTCTTCAGTTAATTTTGAAGTGGGTATCCACAGAATAATCATTAGGTTTTGATTTTTCTTTTCCCACTGAAATTATTGAGAAAATGTGCCGCTGTATTGATAGTGCATGTATTGCTTTCAAAAGACAGGAAGATTTCCTGATGCTACCAAGTCACTAAAATGAATTGGGGCTTTCTACAATTGCCACTTTTCAGAATATACTTGAACCGTAGGTTCCTCAGACGCCTGCAACCTCAACAGATGCCCAGAGCTGAGGACTTGGCATCACTGTGTGCATCTCCATGGTGTAACAGGGGCACGTGTTGGTGCAGCTGTAGAGTCCTGGTCCCCACATTGTGCAGGCTGGGGTCCTCATGGTTGTGCTCTCCCACCTGAGCATGCAGTTTTATTTCTGGCCTTGGGGAAACAAAAGGGGACAGGATGTGCTGGTCCTACCCTGAGCTTGAGTAGTAGGGACAAACATAGGGTGTATATCCAGGGATAGGAGCTCAAAACCGCTCCCAGGTTGGACAGCTTTGCTCAGAAGCACATTCCGATCATAGAATAATTTAGGCTGGAAGGGACCTCTTGAAGGTCTCTAGTCCAACCCCATGCTCAAGGCAGGACTAACTTCAAAGTTAGATCAGGTGTCTAAAGGTAATCACCAGCTGTGTTTTGAGCATCTCCAAGGATGGAGATCCTGCAGTCTCTCTGTGACCCACTTCTCTTGTCTGACCACCCTCACTGTGATTTCATGTATTTTTTTTTCTTATTTTATACATGATTTTCTTAGATTTATCACTGTGACGGTTGCTTCTTGTCATTTTGCTGTGCAGCTCTTGGAAGAGTCTCACTGTCTTCTCTATAAGCACCAGCAGGTAGTGGTAGACAGCAAATATGTCCCTGTTCAGTGCCTTTTCTCTGGGCTGAAGCAAACCCAGTGCTGAAGCAAACCCAGTATTTAATGTGCTTCAGCCCCAGTCACCTTGGTGGTCTCTGTTGGACTTGCTGCATTCTCACACACCATTTAAAAATAGATCTGCACAGAAATAGGGTAGCATCTTAGTGCTGCTACAAAAAGGAGAAAGATAAGTTGCAAGTGCCTAAAATACAGAATTCTGTAAATATAAAAACACGATTTTATTCAGTCGCTAAAAATAAAGGGGCCCTTGCAAGGGTGTCATGAAAAGATGTATTTTAAAGCAACCTTCTGTTCCAAAGAAAAATGAAAATGAATTTGGCAATGCATTAAAAAAAAAAATTAGTAAAGATGCAAATAGCAGGAAATACAGAGTTTAGAGTGAAGAATGAAGCCTTAAATCTGCCTTCTTGAGCCTAAACAGTGTATCCTATTATATAATTTAAAATTATTTGCCATTTTGTAAAGGGCTTCATGGAGCAATAACAATTTATATCAGCTGATTATCTGGCTCAGATAGTTGTGAACTATCTGCAACTGTTTTCCTGTCAAAAATTGCAGTAATTGCAGTTTGGTTTACTTGACTTCAGATTTATTTTTACCCTTATGGAGGTCTACCATCAAAGCCAAGGCTGAAGGAAAAACTTTTGATTTTAAAAATATGTTTGATCTTTAACAACTTGTTGGCTTTCATCTGCTTATCAATGAAATGTGAATGCAACTCAGGGAATTGAATACTGCTTACAGTTCAGGAAAAAAACCATCTCTTTTGCTCACATATGGCCTTTGTGCCTTTGACAAGCCATTGGATGACGCTTGTTTTTCTTGTGGTGAGGGAATTGCTGAAAGTCATTGCTTTTGATCATTAAGTACTTTTGTTTTTTACAGAAAGAACACCATGAATTAATGTATTATTCTCCTCTCTGAGTCTGCCTGAGACTCAGGTTCTTTTTTGGCCTAAATTGACAATCCTTGATTTCTTACCCAATTTCAAATACATATTGTTAACATTCAGACTATGAGTCCCAGAGACTTATTAAATGATTTACGAGAGCACAAGAGCTCTGCAGTCTGTCCAGGAGAGGCAGAATCCTGGCTGGGGGCTGGGGAACGTCTTGAGTTCTCAGCAGGTGGCGGATTTTCTCCAGGAAAAAATGTTCTGAGCTTTGAAGGGTAGAACAACTAAAGACGAATGCATTTAATTCAAAGGAAAAAATAATTGTGTTTATTCCAAGAACTGTTTGTTTGTTTTTCCTTTTAGCAAGAGTAATGGCGGTAAACACTCCCAAAGGCATGTGAACCCCCCAGTGCCCCACCAATACAGACTAATGAACCACCATAGCTTTTGTTTCTCTTTGACTAACCTTCTGGAGTATCTGAAAACTTCAGCATACCAAACTCTTGCTTTAAATAATTCATGTGCATAGAAGAGAAACAAAAATGTTTTTCTCGCTTCAGTTTATTCTAAACTGGGCTTAAAGACTGAAGGAAAAAAACATGCCCAAAGAACTCATTACTTACCTCTACCAAAAAGCAAGAGTGGCATAGACAAGAACTTGGCTTTGCTGAATGTTTAAATTATAAGGACTGTCGGCAGTAGATTGAACTGGAAGTAATGATTGACCACAAAACTCAGTATGTGTGCTTTGAAGTTAGCTATTGGAAAAAAATCTGTGGTAGGCATAGGTTTTAATTTTATATGCAGAATTCATGAATAAAATGTGCATTATTTTTCTGGTACAGTGATGTGCTTAGACTGTAGCTGAAGGAATTAGTCATAAAGTTTTACCTTGTGGAGACTGAGGGATGCATTGAAAAGGAAAGCTGATGACTTCAAGCCAGAATCCATGTAAAATAATATAAAAGTATTAACAAAGCAATAGGATGGTTAATTCTGAAGGTGGAGCCCAGTCTTGAGCATTGCTGTAGTCAGATTCCCGTGTATCATTTTTCAAAATGAATATGCAAAATGCTTCCTCTATTGATTTTAAGGCAGTTGAGATAGATAGCGTCTTTTGTTTGGTGTGGTTTTTTGGGTTTTTTTGGTTGTTTGTTTTTTGGGGGGTTTTTTTGGTTGTTTGGTTTTTTTTACCATTATAATCTTGGATAAAACCTATACCACTTTTGAAAACCTTCATTATCCTGATGTCTTCTCCAAGGTATTCCTGCCACTGGAGAACCTGATGCTATTCTGGGACGAATAACAATGATTCTTCAGGCAGTGAAAACTGAAAATAAAACAATAAATAAAGGCAGTGTAGAAAAAAGGAGGTCAATGAGACTTGATAAGGACTTTAGCACAGGGTTTTTCACAGAAATGTGGTAGAACAGAGCCAGAAGCATTGACTCAGACCTAGGAGTCACCTCTCTTCCATGTAATGTTTATGCCAACGTAAGAAGTGAAGGTCCATCACTGTTTATGCCAGGCCTGATGATGGCTGAATTTAGGCAACATCAAAACAAGCAGTGATGCTATTCTGGGCTGAGAGATTTTCTCTTCCTTCTTCCATTTCTCAGGTGTGGGGACTTGGCCGCACGCAGGGGCGGCTGTCGGTGGCAGCGAGAATGAGGGCTGCCAACTTCTTTTTTGGCTACCGTTAGGGACAAGGTGACAATAGAGAGCAGTGCCAACATCTTTGATCCATCTAAACCAGGAATTTGGGAGCTATAGGATAAGGCAGAGCTCCTGCCAGTGTCATTGCTTTTTTTTTTTTTACACATTTCTCCTACATATGTACCCAGTTATTTCAGGTATTCCATTTCCATAAGTGCACCTGGAAAATGCTTTTTTAGGTGTCTTTGTCATTTCCTTTTCTTTTCCTAGTTCTTTATTGGCACAAAAATAGTAATGGTTCTCTTCATGAGTCACTGCAAGTAATAGACAGGTGAATGGGCTAAGTTTTAAAAGAAATCGTAATCCCTTCTAATAGCGAAGATGGAATTCAGAGTTGGAGATTCATTTTTACCATTATAGTCCTAATTAAAAAAAACTAGTTTCTCCATATCATAGCATAATTTTACTCTTGCACGTAGAACATGTACATTTTTAACTACTGACAGGAGTGTGGGGGGAGGATTATTGAGAAATCTGTTAGACTTTAGAAAATGTAATTTTCTTGCTGAGAAGTTAGTGTGTACCAGATTTGCAGAATTTACTTTGTGTAGAAAGCATTTTGTTCAAAGTCTGTCTCTGTGTGTGTTTGAAAACTGCTCGCTTAGGGCAAGCAAATGAATTTTGAAGTCTCCCTTTCTTAGACCTTCCTGACAAAACCGATTTTTCTTCTGAGGATAATTTAATTCAAAGCAAATTGTATTTGGTGACTAGTACAATTTTGGAACTCCATGCTTTGCAGTATATTAGTAGCCAAATAATGTAAATTTTATTTTTAATAATAAAACTGATGACTAAGCAAGTGATAATTCTGCCTACTGTTTTTTTAACTCCATGCTCTGATACAACATCATTCTTGGAAGAAAATATAATATATCTGTGAAATGCAAGAGAGAATGACCCTACTGACCATTTCAGAATTCAGTCCTCAGCGATATAAAATAAGACATTTTTAATTCGGAAATCTTATCTTGCAGTTAGGTTGGGGTTTTTTGTTGGTTGGTTTTTTGTTGTTTTGTTTTGGTTTTTTTTATGATTTAGAGTTGAGGCATCTCTCTGCCCATGTTCCTTTGGCAACCCCACCTAACACTTGCCATGAAAATCAAGCTCATTCACAGCTATGGCAAGAGTGGTGGTAGCATCACCTTCTCCCAAACCTCCAAGAACTCAGACCTGGGAAGAGGTAAGACCAAGGCTGGGTGTCCCACTATGTCCTCATGTTTGGGCATGAACTTTCTGCTCATCCTGCCAAAGTATTATTGTGGCATGATCAGGAGTGCCCAAGAGTCATGGAGTCAAAGAGGGAGAGTTTTTGGAGACCCAGAAATTCCCACTAGCTTTAATGGGGGTATCCTGCACAGCAAAGCTCAAGTGCCACAAAGCTGCCTAGTGTCTCCTTCACTGTGGAAAGGCGATTTGGAAAAGTGGTTAATTTTGTTCACAGCTTTAAAGTAAAAGCTGTGTTTTGGGAAAAAAAAAATACTCTGAAGAATTCTGAAACTTTCTAGAGACTTTATTTAGGCCAGCTAAGTTGGAAAAATAAATGGCCCAGTGACTACTTGCTAATTCATCTGCATGTGCAGCTGCAAAATTATTTTCTGTGCACATAGTGCAAAACTTCTTCCTAAATATGAGGTTTAGAGACCCTTTGGGAGTAATTAACTGTAATGCAGAAGCAAATCTGGGTTCATTGTACACACCGCTCATTTAAGAAATGTTTTTGTGCACAAAGCCCATTAGTAAGTTTCCAAAACCTCCATGAACGCTAAACATTTTATTATAGGACTCTGAGTGCTTCTTATTTTACAAAAAATCTAACGTAATCCCATGAATTACATTTAGTTTATGATCCCTGGATAGCAAATTGCTGTTTCACATGTGTGCCACAGTATATTCAAGGGCTAAAATCTGGCTTTTATTTAGTTGTTTATTTAACAGTGATAAAACAGCTTTTTTTCTTGTGGACTATACAAAAAGTTGAGGATATGCTCAACATAAGTTGCATGCTATTGATTTTATTCTACTTACTGGTCAACTTCCATACAGCGTGTGGGTCTTTTTTGTTGTTGTTCCACTAACTGCTTTTCTTCTGTGCTTTTGGTCCTATGCTGTACATGGTTGTTAGGATCCTGACTCTGGTGCAATGGAAATGCAAAGCAAAGCTGATGATTTCATCAGTTGTACAGGATCGGCAGTCAAAATAATTGAGTTCCCGAGGATGTGATTTAGCCAGGATTGGGAATACGTGCCCTTGGCCTCAGTGGGTGTAGGCATGTGCCTGAAGTTAAGAGTATGTTTAATTTGCTGAATTAGGTCAATGCATGAGGCTAATGGACTCCTTCAGAGGCAGCAGCGTGATGCTTTCTGGCCTATATTAGACAGGCAGTCAGGGGATGTAATCTGACTTGCCCTTGTTGTCAACTAATTTGTGAAGAAGCATAAATCATGAGATACTCTGAGGAAATCTATCCTACTGACTCTGTGTGTGATGACAGTGCTGATACTTGCATGTGCTGGGCAGTAGTCCTGGGCAGCAGGCTGGTGGGACTGGGTTTACTGGCCCAGCTGCGTGCTGGTGAGCAGCATGGAAGCACAGCAGCACAAAAACAGATGAAGAAGAGTGCTTAGCTTTTATGAAAGTTTGTCCTTTCTCTTCTCTTAACTGTTTGTTATCTGTTCGTTTGGAGAGATTGACAGCATAACATCCTATAATGTTACCCAATATATATTGCATCTTATCCACCATTTATTTCCCAAGAAAAAACAAACTATAGTCTTTATTATTATAGGAGTGTTAATGATTAACATCTGAGGGTTTTTACAACACCTGCGCTTTGTCTCGGAATATGCGAAATATATCCAAACACTTCCATTTAAGGTGATGATTTACACTGTGCTTTGGCTGCGCTATCTGGATTGGTTGGAATTTCATGCAATTACTATTTTACACAGAGGCAGAGTATCTGTGAAGTGGCTATCAATTGAAACATATTTTGCTCTTCAGACTTGCTTTTGCAGGTTTCACAAAACATTTAATTAGTGATAATCAGCTTTTAACCAGCCAGGCCACACTGATGTGATTCTCTCCCTCTCTCTCCCATAATTGTAGGCATAGTCTGTACCCATAAGATAAATTACTTGCAGTCTGGAGAACATCCTAGCCAGCAGGAAGGGAGAGACTAAGAATGTCATTTGCATGGGGATAAAGAAGGTGTTGTGTATACTGTGATTTCAGTGAAGAATATACATTTTCTTTCCTTTTCAGAATGGTGGACCTAGAAACCAGCTGGAGATTGCAAAGTCTCCTTTCCCTCGAACTTGCTGGTCAGGGGTCATCTTCCACCACACCCAAGGAAACTAGAAGAGCTCCACGCTAACTTCTGTACGGTTTGTTTCACTATGGAAGATCAAATGATTTTCTGGCTCAGGTTTTGTGAAATTCGGCATCTGCCTTGGACCTGCAATTTGGAAAAGGGATCATCTCTGAGGCACGGTTAAGAAACAGAAAAACCAGTCCCAGACGATGAGCACTTTAAGTAGCACTGGAATATTACTCAGCTTAACGACAGTGTCTGTTACGCTGGATTTCAGTTTGCATGGTGGTCTGATGGCTTGGTCCTTAAGCAGCAATTTGACTCTGAATCAGAGTTTGCCTACATCTGATCCTCTTAATGCTTCTGAGAAGGGTGAAGTCTCTCGGATGTCCGTGAGGGAGAAGAACTGGCCGGCCCTCCTGATCTTGGTTGTCATCCTGCTGACCATTGGGGGGAACATATTGGTAATTATGGCTGTGTCCTTGGAGAAGAAGTTGCAGAATGCCACAAACTTCTTCCTGATGTCCTTGGCGGTGGCAGACATGCTGGTGGGTATCCTGGTCATGCCCGTGTCGCTCATTACAGTCCTGTATGGTAAGTGGCTTCCCTCCTTGTTTGACTATATGCTTTTGCAGGGAATCCCCCAAAGCTGCAGAAATCTACTTTGTCCAGTTTTTCATCTGTTGATAACTTGGGGAGTATCAGTGTGGGCTTGGCCATGGGTCTGTGCCGAGGTTCACGCTTGGCTGGGTGAGGGCGGTGCTCTGCTGGGAGCAGAGCTTGTTTCCATGCTGTTGGGAACGACCCATGAACGGTGTCAGCTTTGGTTTTTTTCGTTGCTGAGGCTACCCAGAGAAACTGCAATGGTGAGTTGGCTTTTTACCTTTTGGTTGGACTGCTCCGAAATTAGCTAGGACACAAGAGCTTAGGGAAAAGCTGAGTGTGTTTGTGATTGACCCAGCTCTAAGGCAGGTCAGAATCAGTCCTTGAGCCCCCACTGATATTGGTGGGATCTGAGCAATAACATGGTTAAGAAAGGAGGTTTGCACTAGTAGATTGGCGTTCAAATAAAAGCCTTCACTCTTGACATTTATACCTGAGATTGCCTTGTGCCTTTCAGGGGGTCATTTTGCCTTTCTGTGCCTCAGTTTCTCTATCTCTAACCTGAGAAAATGCCCTCTGTTTCAAAGCACTTCGACATCTGCATGTATAGGTGTAAGCATTTATTACTCCCCTACCGTATTACGGTTGGTGTGTTTGTGCTGAAGTGGGGCATTGCTCCTGCACTCAAGTGTAGAATCACTGCTAGCACTTCACAGAAGTAAAATATCAAATACATCCAACTTTCTCATCTGTCTGAGACTCCGAATCTGATTTTTTCAGTGTGGTTCTAAGACTCTCCATCCCTGGCTATTACAGAGGGGTATTGCATTCGCCTCTGTATCTCTGATCATCATGTTTGTATACTCACGTATCAATATAATGTGTGTGTGTGTGTTTAATAGGTAACAATCATTTTTGAAGTCTGTTTTCAGATTTTCTTTGAAAAGTATTTTAATATTGATATTTCTTAGAAACAAATAATGCTGTTTACTTACGGATTTGATTAGAAATTGGTTTACTGTCCTATAAAGTAAAATGTAGGGATATTTATGTGACTGCTTCCCTTGCCTAAATGATTAAGTTGGACAGAGATTCATTTCTAAAACACATTGATCAAGCATACATAATTCCAAAGCTTATTGATTTAACTCACTGTAGACAAGTTATATATGTGATTTAGGTACAGACCTAGCCATTGAGATCTTATGCATAAAGCTTTTTATTTTGGGCTGTCAGAATAGTTCCATCTCTAAATCTTCTGTGTATTACAACATGTGTATTTTATTTTTAGCATTTTACTCTGGTTCCCTGGAGCTTGAAAAGGAGCATATAAATACTGAATGATTTGGCCTGCACTTGCATAAATTCTGGGTTACCCAGTGACTCTAAAAAGGTGAATTTATGGAAGTGATCTTCCTACATACATACTTTCTGAGTCTTTGGAAACTAATGGAAATGGATTTTCTGTTCTGCCTAGAAAATGATTACTTAAGGTCGTTTAAAGGTGTAAACCATGCTGCATATTTAGAGGCAAGTAAATATCATTGATCTGAGGTGGAATTGTAATTATTCCTCTTTTCTACCAGAGCCCCAGTATTAGCTGTTAATGGCCCAAACACTTTTCCGCAGGCAAACAGCACTAAATAGATTTTTTTTTTTTTTTTTTTTTGCAAAAGCTGTAATTTCAGAACAGGCATGGAAACTTTGTGGAAATACTGTGAGAAATGAGAATAGCTGCTGTTATTTCAGGGGAGCCAGGAGGCCGCCGGAGCTGTGCTGAGTGCTGGCACTGCTCCCTTGGGCCAGCTTGGTAGCCATTGCTGGGCTGGACCAAAGCAAGCATGTTGCCTTCAGGCTTTGTGAGGGGAGGAGGAAAAGCTCCATTTGGGGAAAATGGAGCCTCAGAGAAACTTGTGGACTGATGGATAGGACCCCTGTGAAATCACTTGTCTATGTTATTTAAGCTACTAATTGTTGAAGTAAGCAGCCAGGGTTGTGCTACTCCAGCAGGAAGGGGAGAAGGCTGCCAAAGGGAGTAGAGAAAGTCTGTCCCCTCTCCCGAGTTGTTATTTGCTGATTAATCCTGAAAATAAACACTTGGTTTGATACCCAGAAGCTAAAGGGCATGGACTGACTGGGTATGTCTGAGAGAGGACCAAAGCAAAAAGACTGGCGTTGTGTCAAGGGTATTGCTCCTCTTTAAATCCACCATAACATGCAGATGCCCTTTTCTGGGCATCTAGAAAAATTGTTTAGGATATAAGACTAACAGGGCACATCAACAACCTCAGCATTTGATGGTTCATGTAAATAAAACATGCATGCAAGATCACAGAGGAAAAGCAGGCTAAACCTGTCACTCATCACTACATACAACGTGGACCACATACAGCCATGTCTTCCTCAGCTTCAAGTGTGCTGGAGTCATCAAGGTTTTTCAGATCCTACACCTATTTCTAGTTTTGGCAGGGAGGCGAGACAGGTATCTTGCATATTATATTCAGCTTGGTGGACCAGCTCTTACGGCAACATGAGACAGCAGCTGGAAAGGCTCTTGGCAGAGTCACAACATTAATAAATGCTGTTATTATAACTTGACAGCCTCCAGAGATCCAGCACTTATTCCCAAGTCCGTTTTATCTGGTGTCATAAGTAGCATCTCTGCACCATTGCACACACTGGTTTTGAGGACAAAATCTGGCCTTTTGTGTAAAATGGCATTTCTTGGCTTAGTTTCTTTTGAGCTATAGTTTTTGGAAAAACGGTTCTTCTTCCAGCAGCCTGCAAGCACTCTGAATGCCACAGTGGCCAGTAGGACAATGGACTTCATCTTGTTTTCTAAGAGCTAGAGGTCAGGAAATCCAAACATATACAAATGCTTTAGTAGGTTTTATATTCTGTTTGACATGGTAGCACACAAACCAGTATCGGTGATTAAGGGGGCAAATATTCTCACATCAGCAGAATTCCTCTGAGAGTAACTGGGGTTCGTGGCCATGGACCGATCAGGGAGAGTGTTACTGCTTGGAGACATAACTGAATGTTTGGTCATTTTTACTCTGTATATTTTACCCTGTGCATTCTAGATTGTCTACATATTACAACACTGGGCCGTTTCAAAAGCTGCCATATGCTGTGTGGAGAAACGTACGCAGCACATCTCTTCTAGATTTGTAGAAGTCACTTTTAATTTATGTAATCAGAAAGGAACCTTAAAAAATACGTATAATAAATAGAAGAGTGATGAAGTTACTTTAAAATTTCCACATCAGCTCTCTCAGCCCCAGTGATAAATTTCAGGTGGCAGAGTAGGTTCATTTCCTTACTTTTCAGCTAATGAGGTAGATGAAGTGGATTTCAATTCAAGCATAACCAGAAAATTGAATAGATACCCTCCACAAAGACTTCTGGTTTTCAGTGATTTTCTTAATTAAAAGAAGGAAAAATCAAGTTGTCAGTTAATTCAAGAATCTTATTACAAAGGAAGGGATGGCAGGATGCATCATGCTGGATTTATCACCAATTAGTCCGTGCTCTGATATATTTATCAATTAGTCTTTCTTAAATGTCTTGGACTAATCGATGAGTTGCATTTGACAACTTAGAACGTTTTCCATGGCATGCAGTTCCTAAAGAACTAAACAAATTAGTATGCTAATTAATAAGCATGTATTGAGGAGAGTAAATGAGAAATAAACACTGTGTTTAATCTCAATGGAGAAACTTCTGATTAATTAAAAACACTGGTGTGATAGGGCATCAGGTATTCTGCATGTAATGGAGCTTCTGACAACACATGGAGATTGTCTCCTCACCTTGGAGCATTTTATGGACAAGCAGTGCTGGGTTTGCATCGTGTCTAGGGTTTATGGGCAAGAAAGAGAGGGCTGCTCTTTGTCTACTAAGACTAGTAAAGGAATGCCAGACAATCTCATCAGCTGATCTGAGTGGAAATTACAGAAGGTATTAAACTTTCCCCATGCTAGTGAAACAGGTTCACAGCTGCTAACAAGTTGCCAGAGTGTGGCCAACAAGGGGCCAGCACACTCGTCTGCGACTCCAGGTGCCCAGGCTTGTCTTTTCTCTTTGAGTTTCAAAAAACACTGTAATGCTGGCGGCCTGACGCAGCTTCCAGGAAGGCTGGTACTAGAATCAGCATCCATTAGCCCCAACTGCTGGAGCAGCTTTACATCCAGATTATTGTTGTTATTGATAATTACCATCATTATTATGTGGTGACAGAGATGTGCTGAGCACTTGCGGCAGACTTCGCTGTTTATTCTCCCTGCAGAGGGAAGGGGGGAGCAGAAAGAGCTGTCAGTCAAACAGCCTGTTCTGCAGTCTCATTTCACCTGACCCTGCTTTGCCTTTCTAGGGTGGCACTTGCTATCAGCAGTGAACATCTTGCAGAGAGACCTGATCAGGTGAGACAAGGGCAAGGAGCTGCTGAGTAGGTTCCTGGGCGCAGTTGATACCTGAAAGGACAGATGGAGGGTGCCTGGGGTGTTTGTAATGCCGATCTCCTCGGCAGTGCCAGGGCATGCTGCACACCTTGATGATGCCAGGTGTTTTCTGAAGCTGCAGTAAGGAGTGATGTGTTCCTCCAACAGCTGGGGCCATCTGCTCTGTTGTTGTTGTTTTTCTTTTAAATTTTTTTTTTCCTGCTGATTTCTAGTAATGACTCTTGAGGTACAGGTTAGTATTGACTGCTGCCAACCAGCCACAGGCACCTGTGCCCAAATGCCATGTGGGAAGGATACAAGGAGTTAAATACAGTTATCGTTTTGGCCCTTCATTCTCAAAATAAAAAAAAAAAGAAAAATATTAAATAAGAAGTAATGTTTCTTATACTAGAGTTTCCTTAACTCTTTTGTTGTATTCATGGTTGAGTTAAATGACTGCAGTTGTGTATATGTGTAAGTGACTGTGTCAGTCCACCTGGATTAATTAAGTCATCCCCTCCTGACAAACTCCTGGCTTAGTTTTTAGCTAGTTATTATAAAATCTAGTCATTGGCTTATGACTGACATAGTGAACTGGTGAGATCACCCTGCGTTATTTTGATGTAGCAAGTTGTGCTTAAAATCCATCAATGGTCTGGAAAAATGGCAAACCCAAAATCTGTGAACTGGCAGTAGATGTTTTGTTCATGACCTACAACCCATCACACTGCTTTGGCGTTGTCCTCCCTGTGCCACATTACCCCAGGTGCTTCCCTGTACCAGGGCAGCATCGTCCCACCGGTTCTGGGCTGCTGGACATGCATTTGCACACCTTGGGGAGGACCGAGGGGGTCCCTTTCCTTTCCCACCTGGTTTAACTGCCTGTGTTACTGCCAGCATTAACTGCTGCTCCATGCTCAGCTCTGCTAGCAATGGGATCAGCTGAAATTTTTAGATGTTCTGGGATTTTGGAGCCCTCCCAGCCTCTGGCTGATGGGCAGAGTGGTGCCTGGAGCCAGGGCTGGCGTCATGGCAGTGGAGAGCAGAAACATCATGTTGATAAAAGGAGTGAAAACAAGCATAGTATCACCAAGGCTTCATCCCCAGAGAGCAGCATCTCCCGGCACAGTGGAAGCTTAAGGAGCTCTTTTAGCATGAATATTTATCAGGTTTAGTGTTTGGTCCCTCCTAGGGCTACACAGATACTTACTAATTGGTTGTCTCAATACTATAGTGAAGCTTTAAATATTTTATATGATTGATATTAAGTATTAACATGATTACTGTCAGGAGAAAGGTGAGATCTCACCTTGTTAAAATAATGCCCTTACAAATGTTGCCAGAGGTACACCACCTTCACTCAAAAGGAGCCGGTACGGAGCAGTACCCATTCCCATACATGTTTGTTGCCTCTGATCAGTGAGCTGGGATGGTGGGAAGGAGCAGAGGGAAAACAAGTTGGTTTTATTTTATGGCTTATAATCAGGATCCTCAGAGAGCAGCCGGAAGAGAGGAGAAAGAAAAGCCAGAGACTGGCATAAGAGCAGTGAAGACAAGGCAAATGCCTGCAGCAAAACCCTGGGGGCGAGGGTAAAAGCCATGGGCTGTCAGCCCAGCCACGGTGTGAGCCAGTGCCAGCTGAGCCTCCCAGAGCCTTATAAACATCCACCTCTGCCCTGAGAAAATTGTATTTTGGCAGCAGTTCAGGTGCTTTTATAAGGAAATTATTTCTGGGGATGCGGATGGGCCTTAATTCTCTGACCCCCAGAGGCAAATGCTGTTGTTCTGAATACGCGCCCTGATACCTCGTGCAGGTGATGCTCAGAGAGCAGGATCTGCTCTGCTGTGGACAGGGGTGCTCTGGAGATGGTCCAGGAGCCATGGGGATAGCTGCAGGCATGGGAGGAGGTGCTGGTGAGATGCGCTTCCCTTCAGAAGAGACAACAATGAAAGCAGAGTGGGAATTATTTAAAATCTGTGAAAAAACCCCAAACTACATAGTTACAGGGACCCTAAGCCTACCACCAGCTGCAATGAATATAAGAAAGGAAATAGCAAAACATTGCTGTTATCTAAAATATAGACTAATGTCTTAATGAATGGAAAACCCTGGAGAATGAGTCTGGAGTATAACTGCCAGACCAAATGAGACTAGAGGTCCAACTAGATTATTATTTTTGTCTCTGACAGGGGCCTGAGCAAATAGATTAATTTTCTTGTGCCAGACTGTTACAGAAAAGCCTTCTCAAGGGGGACGTTTCCTCCTAGACTATATTGGCGGGTGTTTGACTTGTGCAGTGTATTATGAGAATTATATTCCCTGGTATCTGTCTGTCTCAAGGTTTTGTTTAGCACTTTGTGATATGATATTCGGGTATCTAGAAATGGTCAGTCATTTTAAAAATCCTGCCAAGTCATGGCCTTAGCCGCATCTTGACTACACCAAGTTCCAGGTGGCAGTTGAAATTTGTATCCAACAGCATGTAGTAGTTTGTTATCTTTTGCCATCAGTAAAATCCATTGGCTGCTATGCTATGTGCTCATCCAGCAGCATTTATTCTCTTTTGAAGTCCCCACAGCTTTCTTGTAACCTCAGCTAACCTAGATAATTCTGTGAAATCTAAAAACACACTACCTCATTGTTCACCCTCTTTCCAGATTATTAAATTCAGATATTGAGTATCCTGCTGCTGAATTTTCTCCACATGAACAACTCCCTGTTTACCTAATGTGACAAATGGGATTAAGTTGCAGCATATCTGTGTTGCTGTTGGGAAAGAAAGCTCTGTATGGTGTGCCCTGAATCCATGTAAAAGCTTCTCTTCTGCTGCTCAAGGTTTAAATTGTGCTTAGAGTGAGAGGAGCCGGGGGGGAATACTAAACAGCCTCTTGGATACTCTCTGTATCCTGTTGAATACGGGACCCTGGTTGTAAAATATTTTGAGGCAGCTAAATGTTAACTTGCGGGATTTTCCAGAGCCCCTGAAAATATCACGCCCTATGATGACACTCTGCTTGGTCACGTTTGGAAATCTCATTAGGACCCTACGTAGCTTTAGCTTGTGTTGGTGGAAAACTGATGGCTTCTGGTCCAAGTGAGAGTCAAAGGCTGAAGAGCTGAAATCAGCACAGGACTGGAGCGGCTGAAGATACCTGGCAAGAGGAGGGACTGATGCTGCATGCCCTTTCTCAGCAGTGAGTGAATTTGATCACTTGTATTAGCATCAACCTCTTCCAAAACACTTTGAGTAGGAGCCTTTAGCTTTTAATTGTTATATAGAAAGCTGGCTTTGCTCCATACACATAGATGTCTTCATTTAATTTCTGATCTCATCTGAGATTATCCATACCTTGGTTTTGGCTTTTTATCTTGGGGGGGGGGGGGGGGGGGTTGGTTAAATTTTCAATGTTGGACTTTGCACAATAAACACTGGAAGCCAGACTAGTGGGGAAAGTGTCATCATCTCAGCAGTGTAAAGCACTTTGAAATAAAGACCATAGTGCTCCACGGTACTTCGGTCATCTTCTTGCTACTCTTATTAAGGCAGATTTTTTTTTTTTTAAATTGTCACAGGAATTTAACTTATTCTGCCTTTTGTTATTCTTTCTCATTATTTTGACATGTCTTTTTATTGATGTCTTGTCTGAAAATCTCCTCAAGGTTTTTGTATTCTTTTGTTATGAGAGATGAGAAATCAGATTTGATATTTGCAGAATGGCACCAGTATGAGCTGGACGCAGTCATTTGAACACTTATTTTGTCTAACTGATGAAATTCCACTTGTTCATCCAAGGAGCAGCCCCATTCCCAGAACTTTCACAACAGGCAGGTTGTGTATGACTCTAGTGCAATATTTTCCATTGAGGTAAATACTTCATATGAAATTAGCATGAATGCCTTATCTTTCTTTGTGTCTTTCATTTTTTCAATTTCATAGGAAAAAAAACTGCTGGACACTCTTCTGGAAGGCATGTTGCAGTCTTGTAGTAGCTATGCAAAATAAAAAATTGTTAAAAAAAAAAAAAAAAAGCCTAGCCCTTGGTGAAGGTGGGTTGAGGTATTTGATTTTTTTTGTTGTTGTTGTCTTCCTCTCCAAGAAGTCATGAAACAATCCAAAGAGGATTAAGAATATTGGTTGGACCAGGAATGAAGAGGAAGCACAACTGATGTCAAACTATGGATGCAGTTAAGTGACAAAAGGGGTTTATGTGGGCACAGCCACCCCCTGATAGAGACACACAGGGCTTAAACTTGGTTTTGCTTTCAATGAAATAACACGTCACTGGTAACATCTGTACTGATTGTTCCTATTGTCTGGGAACATTCATTTGGCTGAAGTGGCTTCTTCATACACTCCTTTCTAAGCCCCCTTGAAGTTTTAGTCCTTGTCAGGTTGAGTAAGAGAAAGATCAAAACCAGGCAGCCCATAAAACTGGAGAAGGATCGTCTCCACCTCTTCCATGATGAGCTGCTGCTGTGCTATGTAAAACAAGACATACAGACAGCACTGATGGTGAGGTTCTGGTCTAGGAAGGAGACAGTGAAAAGTTTCCTGGTCAAGCTTATATCTTAGCTCTTTTTCTGCTGAGTTTCTCCTTTTGAGAAAATGCATGGATTTTGGTTTCAAGGCTTGCAAGCAAGGGAGCAATCCATAAATAGATTGTATAAATTCAAGGAAACGAGTCAGGAAAGTCTCTGCTGCCTGCAGAAAGACTGTTGTCAATTGGGAGGTTTATTTTAATTATGTTAAAGCATTACTTTGAGTTGGATTTGGCTTCTGAACAATGTGTCAACCTAAAGTTGGGTAGAGCAAGAAGTGCTACAGAGTGCACTTAGCTCCTCTAGAAAGTAGTTTTGCATCACTTCTAACATCTACAGGATCTGTCTGTCTTCTAGTAGATTAAATTATAACAGTGTTCAGTGTTTGACCTGCCATCGCTGCTTTGGGCAGATGGTAATGTCTTTTATCAGTAACCGAGCTGTTTTTTCAGTGTGTGCTGCAGCTGCACAGACAGATTTAGAAAACTTGTCACTTTTAATATAATAGGAACTGGCCCCATAAAAATTCAGATTTTAGTAAAACCTTGTCTTGCATTATAAATTCTTCCTAAAAAATCCTGTGCTACCCACTGTAAATCTTCTGCATGGAAGGTCTTTTTTCTCCCTCAGGACAAATATGTCCCTTCCTTAGCAGGCCTCTGTGTAGCAACAGCAGCTGGTAAATTTGCAGCATTATCATGGCAAGCAGGATGTGACAGCCAGGAATATATTTCAGAATAGCGGGAGGGAGAGGAGCAGGCAGGGCTTCCTGGTAGTGCACCCTAAGTATCGTTTCAATTGCATCCTTGGAGATCCTGTGCCCCACAAGAAAGGATTGCAGGCAGCTCCTTGTGTCACCAATTGCCACTGTGGTTGCCTGGCAGGATGATTTGAGTCTTTCCTCCAACCCATGTGAGAGCGCACAGCCACACCAAACCCCAGCCCAGGCCATGCTCTTTGCTGTGTGCGATGTGGAGGGGCCAAAGTCAGAGCAAGTATTGCACAGCAACGATGCATAGGTGCAACCAACCATAACTATCACCTAGCCTCTGATATTTTGATATCCATCTTACCTGCCATCTGTTACCTGAGGTAGGACAAGTGAACTGGGTGTTAATAACTGGCTCTAATGAATGCACAAGTGTCCCTCCTGGGCTCTAGGCAAGGCTTCATTAACTTCGGTTATGGACGTGAAGGTCACGTTCCACAAGGTGTACTGCTCTGCGCTTTCCTTCTGAAAATGAACGCTGTTACTCTTCATTATGTGCTCTGGAAGCAAATGCTTTACTCAGTGAAGCTCCCTCTCCTGTAGCTGCTCTGCTGTAGCTTGTGGGAGCCTGAGCTCCATTGTCCTACGCACCACTTGATGCCTTGTGCTGCAGAAAAGCAGGGAGCCAGGGCCTCTCTCTGGCCGCTGCTTTGGAGACACGTAGCATCCTGAGCGAGTGTGTCATGGCAAATAAAACTGCTCAGAGTGCTTTTGTCTAATTACATTTTTGATTAAAATATGGTGCGTTGCCAAAACCAAAAACGCTGTAGAAGTGTATCCATGTCTACAGCACTTCTCCTGGGAAGCTGGAAGAGGAATGGGATTATTCTCATTGCTGGTGAAGTATTTTTGCAGCATGTGGGAGTCCGAGTCCCCATTCTGCCAGCTTCATGATGATCTGTTGCGCAAAAATTAAAAATTTAGCCAGTAACATAATAATCAGTAGGGCGTATTGGACTATATTTCAAGCTATAAAGTAGAACTTCTGTCTTGAAAATGTGTATTTTTCTAGCATAACCTACTCTTGCAAAAATCTTCAAAGGTTCTCATGTTTATTCTAATGCTGAATGAAAACAAATTTCCAACCCTGTAACACTGCTGAGAAACTCAAATGCTGTCCTTCAGCGTGCTCAACAGCAAAAGCCACGCTAAGGCCGTGAAGCTGTGAGATCCAGCCTGCAGTTTGCAGGTGTGTGCTGTGAACTGGGCAGCTCTCTGGAGCCTGTGGGAAACAGGAGCCGCTTTCTGTAGTCAGCAAGTGCTTTCCTCCGAGGAAGGAGCTCAGCACATCCATCTCTGACAGCAATGAAAAGGGCTGTACCTGAGTTCCCAGGACGCACCAACTCGCATATTAGCTCCCTACAAGCTTCTTGCCCATCACTTCGGCATTGCTCAGGTTCACTTGCATGTGGCAAGTCTCGTCTCTTTTTTTTTTTTTTTCCAGGGGGAGAGGCAGAGGACCCCTTGCCTTAGGTCTCTAATCTTGCTTCCCATACTGCTGACCTCTGGATGATGTAGCAAAGGGTTTGCTGTTGCAAAGAGGATTTTCCCCAGAGTAAATCAACACCAGCCTTAAGAGACAGTTTGAATGGCACATTTCTTACCTGCTGTGGGTAGGGCCTGGCAGTTTTGTGCCAGGTCCTTATGACTAATTTGAGCTCAGCTGTAATCCACATTGTGGAGCATCAGTTTATGGGACTCTGAAGACCAATTTCTGCTGTCAGATACAGAGGCAGAACTGTTACTATTTAATTTTTTACCACCTGCCTTTCTTGTTATTTCTTCACTCTGTGCTGCCTGTATATCATCTAGCTCTGGGTTCAGCCTGCTTCTCGGTGTAGGCAGAGGTGTTCTTTATTACCCTCCCTGTGCTCATGTCTATGGACAAGAGGGTCTTGTCCTTATGCCAGCTTTAGGAGAAAACACCAGAGAACAATAAACATTTCACATTTGTAAACGTGCTTTTTTGCTCCTCCTAACCTCTTGCTATTAAGCAAACAGCTACTTTACCTACTGTGGGTTAATAGAGCCTTTAGCCTGTGGTCTGCCGGGGATGATAGTGCTGCACGTGGAGCTCAGGCTGCTCAGTCCAGCACGGATGAACACAGCATAAACACTTCCAACAGCTTCTGTTAATGGTAGCTTTCGTCATGAGGACTGGTCGTGGAGAAGGCTGTATGGCTGCTAGAGCATTTATTGATTGGAGACCCTTTGAATCTGCTTGTGTTAGATTTAATTAAATAACATCCCTCCAGAGACGTCGAAGGGATCACGGGACCCCTGAATAAGCACTGAGAGCAGGGTGCACATCAGCGGGTCAGGGGGCTGTGCCAGCATCCCAGCCTGGCGGTGGTGGGTGTCAGGTGTGAGCGAGCCACGCTGGCACCACTCGATAGTCTCAGCCCATTGCAGCACTGCTAGGCTGAGAGCTAATCCTGGCCTTTTTCAGGAACATGTGCTTGTGGCCCCAGTTTTCACAGATTGTGAGGGATGCTGCAGAGACTCATTGTTTGCCCTGTGGGTTTGATAGGCTTTTTTGCAGACAGAGCCTCTTGCAGAAAGGCCTGAACAGAATTGGCTGTGCTAATCTGGAAAATGCTGCATGGAAGCATGAATCCATATTTCTGAGATTAAAAGTGACCTGTCAAGTAGAAAAGAGAACTCTTTTTTTTTTTTTTTCCTAAACGTAGAAGAATGAAAAACAGGAATGCTAAAGAACACTCTAGATTTTATTTTCTAAATGTGCTACTGCCTCCTTTGCTTTGATCAGTGGCAGCAGGCTGCAGGTAGGTAACATTGTGTGATTTTTTTTCCCCCTGTGCTTACAGGTGGACCTAGGGAATGGCTTCCTACAAAACATACTAGCGGAGAACCTGACCATGCTAAAGTGAGTAGGAACATTGGCAGCAAGTTCAAAGAGGCTGGAGTGTTTGCCAGAGCACTCCTCTGCCTCCTCCAACCCTCTTTACATTCCTCCTGCCTGGTCATGACTGTAGCTCTTGGCAGGATTATGGCAGCATCCTTCATCTAGAAAGGTCCCAGATGTTTTGCTGCTCTCCTCTGAGTCTAAGGAAATCTCTTCTGCCACTGCAATGCAGCTCCCTTTGTGGCATTGCTGTTTATTAGGTTTCAGCACCATCACACAAAACATGAGCCATTCTCCTGTTAGAGCTTTATGGTACATATAGGTAAGAGAAATGAGCTGGCATTTGTCTGAGTAAGATGACCTGATGCTGCGCCATGTGAAATGTTCAGCTCAGTGCTGAAATGTGCTCCCAGCCTGTGAGGGGCCTGATCCTGAAGTGTAATTCCATGGGCATTCACTTGCTTAATGTGGTTTGGGATGAAAGCTTCTTGTGATTGCCTTTGCCTTGGCTTTGTGAGGCTGGTTTTCCCTAAGGCGCTTCTGTTCCATGTTTCCTGCTGGAAAAGGAGTGAAGTCCTCTTTTCTGAGTTGGCTGACACTGTTGAGGTGGGTTTTTTTGTTTATTTCATTGGTTTTGGTTACAAAATAAGAATTTAAAAAAGGCAGAGGAAGCAAATTCACCTTAGAGAAAGAAATCATATTTTGCTGAGCAACATGATCCAAATAGGAAAATGAAATCACAAAGAGGTTCCGAGGAGAGTTTCCTGATCCCACAGGACTACAGGAGTGAAAAGGACTTTCTGACTCGCTGCGTCCTGTTGTTTGCTACTAAGTATTAGTAAGACACTGAGCTACTGCAGTCATATCTTACATCTTCCAGAGCCTGTTTCCTTTCCGGTCTGCCTGCTGTTGGGATGCTGAAGCCAGGATCTGTATGTGTCAGTGTGTAGCAACAGAAAGCCATGACAAATCTCTGAGCACCTTATTACAAAACCAAAAATTCATCTCTTTGCCAACCTCAACTTTCTTGCAAGAAACAGGTTTTAAATAGAAAATTTTAACACTGCAGTGTGAAAAAAGCAAAGCCTCTGTGTACCTTTGTACTTTGTAAGAAGTAAATGTGCTTTGCAACTTTCCTTCAAAAGTTGATAAACTGGGCTGCTTCCCCTTTGCGATTTTATCCAAGAGAACTTGTTATCAGTATTTCCTCTCTCGCAGCTCTGCCAGGGCACAAGAAGTCATTGCTAGGTCAGCTAGGCACATCATCTCTAAACCATTTAAGGCTGTGGTCTGAAATAAAGCCAGAAGCTAATTGGTAACAAGAGCGGGTTGCAGAGCAGGTTTCTGTAACGAACTCTCGGTGGGCACTTGCTAAGTGGAGGCAGGTTTTTTGCACCACTTCCAGCTCCACAGCTCAGCTTGAGATGTGGTCTCACCCTAAAACATGCCATGGAAGCAGTCTTAGGTAAGCACTAATCCCGTAAAATATCACCCAGGCATCTTGGTGAGGATGTTTCCTTGGATGCAGCCTCTACAAACATGGCAGAAAAGACGGGCAGAGTCCACCTTTGTCCTCCTCCTGAGTTCCTGAGAGGTGAAGGGAAATGTTAAAATACTCTAGATGATTTCAGCGGATTATCTCCTACTTACACAAGTTGAACATATGGCCTTATATTTTTCTAATTTACTAACAGCATGTATGCTGCATCCAATCAGGGAGCTATTTTTGATATTTTAGGTACTAAATTGGACGTGCATGTCTGGCCTGCCTGGTGTAATGGAGAATTGCCCATCCAAAATAAATCTTTTATGTTCAAGTATGACTCATTAGAATGATTTTGAATGGCACACATTGCTGTTATTTAATGCAGATAAAGATTTAAATCCAATTATATTTTTTATTTCATCCTTTTGATAAAAATTTTTGGAAGATGCAATGGGTTTTAAAATTCATAGGAGTGTAAAGCCCCCAAAACCTGGAGTGTGTATAGTTACATTTCTGTTTTACAGGAATACTGATGTCGGTTTAAATACAGCAGCAGTTTTAATGCTGTCGGTGCAATCTTCTCAAGCCCAATTTGCTTCTAGATCAGTGAAGCTAAATGTGCTTTAAAATGCATGAATCTTTGTTTACTTTTTATGACAGTAGCCTGTTAGATCCAGTAGTAGCTTTGTAAGTGCATTGCCTCATTGTAATCAACTTTTGTGAGCTTAGTTGAAAAGAAATACAAACTTACATGCTTTGTAGCAAACCAGAAATTGATACAAGACAATGAGAAAAGCAGAATTGTTATATATAAAAAGAAAGACCCTATGATGATAAACTCTTCCAGAGATAAATTTGCTGCTTTATAAAGGTGCCAGCCGGATCACCAAGATAACAAGTAAAATGAAGGCAGCTAATATGTTTCGCACAGACAGATTTAGCCTCATCTGAAAGGAAGAACAGCACCACCTCCGGGCACTGGGGCCATGTGAGACATGGCCGTCCAGGGTCTTCCTTAGGTATGTTTAATCCCCTATTCTTAAATTTTAAAACGAAGAGAAAGGATTTAATCAGAATTGCAGACATTTTACCAAGACTGAGTTTATTTTAGTCTATGTAACTGTACATGCGTATTTACCTGTGATAGCTTCTTACAGGGACTTTATCTTACAGAGATGGATGCTAGTCCCAGCCTGAGTTTGGCTTCAGCTGTAGCTCAGGCTTCCCTCATTCTCACAATCTATTGGCCAACCACACCACAAAGCCTGGTGCTCAAGCAGCATCTGCTCAGTGAGAAAGGGAGCTGCTTGTGAACTGACATTTGTTTCTATTGATTTTTGTAAACAGTGTGATTTTTTTTTTTTTTTTTTTTGAAAGGGGAGGCGGAAGAGAGAGAGGAATAGTAAATTTTACGGAATAGCAGAGTGGAAAGGATAGCAACTCCTCATAATCTTTACCCAAACATTAACTTAGGAAAGCGGGAAATAAAATATTTTCCATTTAGAAGCATTATATGTGTGACCTCGAGTTTAAAACAGAGATGTGACCACAGCAGCCTGGCCTGAGCTGTGACAGAGGAGTGCTTCTCAATAGCTTCATCCATTCTGTCCATCCCGAACACCCCATACCAGTTATTACTTTTACTTCTGTTTTCTCTTACCCATAAAAGCCCTTGCTTCCCCTACTAGAAGGCGCCTGCAGCTAAATCTAGCAACACTTTCACACACCAAATATCTAGGACATATTATCTCATGCTGAGAACTTGCTATCTCTTCTCACTCACCCCAGCAGAATGAAACTGGGATGAGGAACTAGTTAGTAGCATGTGTTTCTCAGCACTTGCCAAAGAGCAGTTATAATTTCCAGGAACGGTCCTACTTGCAGTCTGTTGTAAAGATTACCATATGGCTCATTTTCCTGTACTAGCTGCAGCTGCAGATATTGGAGAACGTAAGGGGAAATGCAGAAGGACGCCAAGGATGGTCAGCTGTATTTCTGTACTCTGTCTTGACTTCATGTGAAATTGAAAAACTCCTTCATCCCTGTTCTGTTTGGAAATTATGATCTGTATTCACTGGGGAAGTCTGTTGCATGCAGATAGATGCCTCGTGTCAGCATTTTGGTGCTTGGTATGTTTGTGTACATCCTATCGTATTTGTTGCTTTTACTGTATTACATTATGAGCAGCCTTCTGTGAAAGTAAGTATGATTTCTTTTCAGCGTATAGTAACCTTAATGTTCTTTATGTGATTAGTACAATAATATAGTAATTTCTTGCCTAAGGGCTCAACCTCAGTGATGGGGACATGCCAAGACCCCGAGGAACAGACTACTGCATTTTTAGAAGAGGTGCATGTAATGGGTCAACCCAGCCTTTGAGCTCAAAAGTATGGAAAAATCACTGCCATTGTGCAGGCCAGTACATATATAGACAGCTGCTTTACACAAGATGGAAAGAAATACAGAGAAGCAAGGTGAAATTACTGAAAACTACGTAGATATATTGTAAGACAAATATACCAATGTAATACATTAGTTTGAATTATGAATGTTTCCAGGATTGGGTCAATTAACTCAGAATTAACTCAAATTTTTCTTCTACTTCCTTTCACATCTGTCTGTTGAATTGATATCATTAAATTCTACTCAGCAAATTATGATTTTAATGTCTCTCTCCAATTCACATGACATATCCCTTGAAATTCTGGTCCTAGAGTTGTCTAATATTCATTAAAATATGCGCAAATACCCTTGTAGGTTAGTTCACTTCCCTGAGACCTAATGGTAAGACTAGCATTAAGTTCCCACTTTGTGTTTTATCAGCACATGCTGGGAAAGAGGCTCTGATGTGATTCATCTGCTTGCATGGTAATTAAATGGAAATTACATTGATGGAAGAGGGGCCACATGCCAATTGCTCTGCCTTGCACTAATTTGCATGCTGCCTCATTGATGCAACACAACCCTTTTCTGAATGGACAACTCACAAGAGAAACAGAATGGATCCTCACTAACTTTTCTGCCAAAATTGTCATTAAAGATGCTAATGAGATGAGGGGAATTTGTGCATGAGCCTATCATGGAGCCTACGCCGTGATTACCAATATGTGCTATATCAACATTTTGGTTTCATGCATTAGTTTCAAATATATATTCCATTTTTCCAGCCTCCTCTGTGTTTTCTGGTTGTAATAAGTCTTGCTGTTGGAAAACTTTACTATTCCTGCAGGAACTCTGATAAGCACAGTGACAGCAGTGGATTTAGTGAATGAATCTCTCCTCCGAGATGCCATCTCAGTTCCTAGATGAAAAAGGTTCAGGACTACAAAGTTCAATGAGTAATGCACAAACATGAATTACCTAGTTCCTCTACCAGCTCTTAAGTATGAAATTTTATGGGCAAGGCAAGACGGTCGATAAGGTTCTGTTGATTCTCTTATTTTTTGGGCAGTTTGATTTCCATTCCTGTTGGCATGTTGGCAACAGTCTGTCTTCTCCAGCTGGGCTTGAGTTATCGGGACAGACCAGTTGTTACCCTGACCAATCTGTTTCCACCTTCTGATGTATAATTTTTTTTTTGCAATGTGTTTATTTTAGGTAAGTTTTGGGTGTTTTGCTTGTTTTTATAAAAGTCTATTTCCATCCCCAATCAGAGGCAGCAGCTGCAGAAAAAGGTCTTGATGGTGTTTGACCTGGTATGACAGGCTTTTACCATACCTATTTGGCACCCGCTGGGATGCAGAAGACTGTAAATGCATGTCTGACACCTATGAATATTGATGGCTGGTTTTAGGAGGCAGCAGAGCTCTGTCTTTACCTCTGCATATTTGTTCTGAATGGTAACTACTTCTCACTCTGCTATTTAAATTTTGAATTTTTTGGGTAAAACTTTGAATTTGCCAGTTAAGATTTTGTTGATTCCTTCTGATCAGCTGATCTGAAATGAACGGAAAGAGAGATTGCATTTTAACACAGTAGAAGCCAAAAGTCATGAGTCTACTTTAGTGTTAAAATCTAGCTAGCTGTCTCCATCCCAGATGCATAACAGCAGAACCAGGTTATTTGTTTGATACAAATGGTGAGTTGATGTTGATAAGCATGAACACAGGAAAAACAACTTCCAAGATGAAGTCCTTTAAACATACCCTTTACATCTTTATCTACTTTCTGTACTGATTTTTCCAAGCTTTTTCTAGTCCATATTGGGCTAAGTACCTCTTGTATCTTGGGAGTAACTAGTTCTACTACAGCACCCATATTACTCATTTACATTTGTTAAATCTATGGCAACACTTATTTTATTACCTTTTTCTAGATTATTATGTTAACATGTTATTTTATGATCAGAGTTATCCCTGGTTTTGATTTGTAATCAAGTGCAAGATTACACTGTAATAATAGTATAACCATGATAATAAAATAACGTTGCACTTGATTACAAAGCAAAAACAAGTCTATCAAAAAAACCCAATGGTATAACTTAACTAAATATCATTTGTTTAGTTTCCTTTTCCACTTCATGAGACCACTATAATTTTCTGGGTAATAGTATTCTTTCTAATATATCAGCACACCCACACTTCATTTATCCATATTAAATTAAACTTCTACTTCATGTTAATGGAACTTGCAATAGGCCTACAATTTCTGCAAAACTCAAAAATAAAGGAGTACAACTGTACCCAGATGGTGGTCATATGTTAAGTTTCACTTTGCCTCTGATGTTACCCATCTGGAATATGTTCCACATGCCAAAACATTGTTATGGGAAATGGGATCACCTCACCCTGCCTTGCTGTTTTCAACACAGACCTCAGGATTCAAAACTGCGTACCTGCATCATTTGTCAGAGAGAGACATAAAGTCAGGCAGGATTGATGTTGCTGCCTGTTTGTTTTCTTTTTTCCTGAGGGATATCACCTGAATTCCAGCACGTGAGGATGAACTATGGGTTGGCATAGTCTGAGGCAATTCTAAATCTTGGGATCTGCTAAGAAAGCTGTGCTGAGCGTGGTCTTACATGTCCTCATGCAGCAGTTTGACAACAATCTGACATTTTATAGGCTGTAAATGCTGCAGTGTGATAATCTAAGATTGGATAATTATAATTAGATAATTAATTCAAATAATCTAAGATTATGCACCATAATCTAAGATTAGTTCTTATACCAACTTCAGATCTTTTAAGTAGACTCTGTTAGTAGTGAGCAGTTTTAATTAGCAAAGAGTTGTGTCCAAAATGCTTACAAGAATGCAAATCCTTAACATTGTATTATGTAGTTTTACACGTTGGGCTGTCACACCAAGTAACAAATCGGTTGCTTGGAGTAAAGGGCTGATTTAAAATCACAGGGCAGTAGGCTGGTTGGGGGTGTATCAGCTCTGTCGGGCAGGATTGGGGTGAGCGGGGGTACAGAAACACCATGTTTATCGATTGGTCAGTGCAGCTTCGGCCGCATGCAGCCTTCCCAGACCCCTGCTTTCCCAGTGTTACTTTGGATGCTTGGATGCTGGTGACAGGGTGACCTGCCCTGGTCATGGCAAGGGGGCTTGGGATGAGGCAGTCTTCTCTGAGTATCATGCCCAGATGGGAGGTTGGTTCCCAGCTAGGCTGAACGCATCAAATCCCACGGGAGGGCCAGGAGTTGAGTCTCTCAGCCGTAGCACTGGCTGCTCCTGGGCTGAAGGCAGAACGAGCCTGCAGGCCTCTGCAGATGAGAAAGGGAAAAAATACTACAACATGCTGAGGTGAAGTCCGCAAGCCTTCTCCCCCCTGAGGCTTAATGTAGAGGCATCCCCAGACTGTGATTCTGTCCATACTTCCCCGCAGAGAGGTTCGATTAAACATGAGCATTTAAAGTCTGTATTTTCTTGCGGTGATAGAAGTGGATCAGATAACACCAGGGCATGTCCATGTCCTGCAGGTGTTGGGGCTGCCTAGGAAAGCCTCCTGTGCCACTGATGGAGAAATGGGCTTTCCAGCAGGCACCACACTGTCCAGCTTATCTGCCAATGAAGCTTCCAGACCTCCTCCTGCTGTGGAAAATTATTTTCCAGGCCTGTGAAAGGAGCCTCCAGGGTTGCTATGGCCTGGCAAAATAGGGAAACATCTAAATATTGTGGGATAACAGGGGAAAGAAGTGGGGAAGG